>NW_005366679.1:989156-1002445 GCF_000412655.1 Myotis brandtii | reverse complement strand
AAAGGCAGGGGTGGAGGTAGCTGCTATTCATCCAAGGGTAGTGGGTTAAGTACAAGTGCTCAGGACTCCTTTCTCCTGCTTGGATCACATAATCTGGCTTGCAACCACACCACCCTAACCTCTACTCCACGCATGAGACTGGAGTGTTCTTTTCTGGGGAAAACAGCATACTCAAGAGAAAAGCCTACTGATAATGACGATCAGAGGTCTCAAAACAAAACAGCCGGCTTGCTGGCTGATCCTCTTATAGGAAAGACTGACAGTTGGCAAGGCCTTTACCTTCAAATCAGATTTTCCAAAACGCTTTTCTGTGTCTTTTCCACAGCTACTCCCCCTATCTCCTTGTTGGTTTGATGGACTGTTTTTCTTCGTTGAAGACGCAGCTCAAATGTCAATACTCTCCTTCATGGTTCACCCATGTCCCCAATGCTTCTCATAGGTAGCTGCGCTATGACAGCTTATTGCTCTCATTATTTGGGTTCAGGTACGTCTTCCTCCTCATTAGGCCATGGATCTCTCAGGTCTGTGTTCTATTCCCAGCCTCTATCCTAGTGCCTGGAGCCAAGGAGGAATGTGACACAAAATGTTTTTAATGTCGGTTGGATACAGTGGGAATTTACACCATCGGACCTCAAAGATTTCTCTTTGAAACTTGAGATACTGTGTCTACAAAACAAAACTTATTTTCCCAAGAAATAAAACTATGTATAATGGAATGTGACCATTATAGTGATATTAATTGAGCAACAGGAACTTTCATTCATTGCTGGTGGGAATACAAAATGATACATCTACTTTGTAAAAACAGTTTGATTATTTCTTACAAAACTAAATATAATCTTACCATGTAACCCAGCAATCTCACTTTTTGGTATTTACCCATAGAGGTTGAAAACTTATGTCTACACAAAAACCTGCATGTGGATTTTTGCAATATCTCTATTCATAACTGCCCAAATTTGGAAGCAACCAATATGTCCGTCAGTGGGTGACTGGATAAATAAACTGTGGTACATCCAGACAATGGAATATTATTCAGTGCTAAAACAAAATGAGCTTTCATGTCATTAAAAGACATGGAGGAAACTCAAATACATATTACTAAGTAAAAGAAGCCAGTAGGAAAAGGCTACATACTGTATGATTCCAACTCTATGACATTCTGGAAAAGGAAAAATATGGAGGCAATGAAAAGATCAAAGATTGCTAGGGGTTAGGAGAGAGAGAGGAATGAATAGGAGACTGTGCTGGGTCTCAGACCATGGATTCCTGTTCAGTGATTATCCCAGTATACACACTCCCTCTAGAAGTCAGGAGTCAAAACGAAAAGGGGTTTTGAGTTCCAGAGAAAGAATAGGAAAAGGATCTGGGATGAATCCTAATATATAAAAAGCCAGGGGCCATAATGACCAAAACAACCAGATGGATGACCGAACAGCAGGCTAGGGAGCTGAGGGAGCAGGATGAACGGTCACCATGAGTGAACCCCTGTCTGGATTGGGGGTGTGGCCAGCCTTCAAACTGCCAATGGCCCCTAGCCCAGGCTGGCCAGCACCCCAGAGGGGAACCCTGCCATGATCAGGGTCATGGCTGGCCTTCAAACTGCTGGCGGCCCCTAGCCCGGGGAAGCCTCCTAGCTGAGGATGCCCGAGTCTGTTCTGGACCTAAGGCGGTACTCTCCCCACGAGTGACTCAGAAGCCACCAGTGTCTAACTGCCAGTCTCTAGGAGGTGGGAGTGAATCCACTGTCCACCAAAAAGTAGGACCATTGAACCGTTCACAGTCTCAGAGCAGGCACGGGTCCGTGGCTGGCGGGGTGGAGGCCAGACCAAAACAAAATGGCAGAAACACCCTGCCCACCTCGGTGGGTGCAGCTGTAGTCCATGAGGGCCTGGGCAGTGTAGAAAGCGCTATCTTCTCCTGGGTCCTCTGCTGGCACTGCTGCCTCGCTCACCCTCAAGCCCCCCTGAGTCCTGACAGCGAAGTGTGTAGGGCATCCTGCAGGAGTTGTGCTGTTCTGGGTCCTTTTGCCCAAAGACACCCTTTGGGATGAATTCAGAGCCACATCTCACTTCCTATGAGACCGGAAGAACCATGTAAAAGGAATTCGACAAAAGCTTTCCATATCTCTGTTTATTCTTTTGAATCTATAAAACGACCTTTAAATATTTTCATGACCCCATCCCCTCCAAAAAAAACTTCTACCCACTAGAATCACTTTCCTGATCATCTTCCCCAAAACAGATTGCATTTTAAGGGTGGGTAAAGGAAAGTTGAGGGAAGTTAAAATACTGCACAAAGGATATTGTAAAATGACAAAGCCCAAAGTGAAGATCACGTGTTTTCTTTTTTATAAATATACTAGAGGCCTGGTGCATGAAATTCATGCTCTCAGCAGGGGGGTCCCTCAGCCCAGCCTGCATCCTCTCACAGTCTGGGAGCCCTTGAGGGATGTCTGACTAACAGCTTAGGCCCACTGCCCCCGGGGAGCGTGCCTAAGCCATCAGTCAGACATCCTTAGCGCTTCCACTGAGGTGGGAGAGGCTCCCATCGCGGCTGCAGCGCTCGCCATGGCTTCTGGCTGAGTGGTACTTCCCCTGTGTGAGTGCACTGACCACCATGGGGCAGCTCCTGCGGTGAGCGTCTGCCCCCTGGTGGTCAGTGCATGTCATAGCAACCAGCCGTTTCACCATTCGGTCGACTTGCATATTAGTCTTTTATTATATAGGACTAGAGGCCCAGTGCACAAATTCGTGCACAGGTGTGGTCTGCCGGCCAGCCCTGATCAGGGTGATCTAGTCAGGCAGGCCTGGGGGAAGGGCCACAGTGGATTGGCAGGCCAGCCCCGCCCCTGACCTGTGTGTGTGTGTGTGTGTGTGTGTGTGTGTGGTGATCAGGGGTGTGGCTGGCTGGGGGGAGGGGCCCTGGGCGGTTGGTGGGCCAGCCCCGCCCTCTGGTAGAACTCAGGTCAAGGGGACAATTTGCATATTACCCTTTTATTATATAGAATATTTTTTATTGATTTCAGAGAGAAAGGGAGAGGGAGAGAGAGATAGAAAAATCAATGATAAGAATCACTGATCAGCTGCTTCCCACAGGCCCCCTGCTGACCAGAATCAAACCTTGGACCCTTCAGTCCACAGGCCGATGTTCCCTCCATTAAGCCAAATGGGCCAGGGCCATGTGTTTTCTTTAAGTTCTGCATGGTTGTAATGGTCCCCAAATCTATACTAATAAAAGGGTAATATGCTAATTAGAGTGGTTGTCTTCTGGATGTCCTACCAGACAAAGCTGCAGCGGCTGCGAGGGCCAAGGCTCAGGCAGTGTGGGCTGCGAAGGGCTGAAGCTCAGGCTGGCAGTGGCAACAGCAGTGGGGTAATGGGGATGGTGTCTTTCCCTGATCTGCCAGGCCGCCTCCCGCAGAGGAAGGCTAGACTGGGGGCCGAGGCACAGGCAGTTAGGGGCGATTAGGCAGACAGGGGGGCAATTTAGGGGCGATCAGGCTGGCAGGAGGGCAAGTTAGGGTTGATCAGGTTGGCAAGGGGACAAGGTAGGGGAAATCAGGCCGGCAGGGGGGCAAGGTAGGGGTGATCAGGCAGGCAAGCAGAGGGGTTAGGGTCAATCAGACAGGCAGGCAGGCAGGCAGGCAGGCAAGTATTAGGAACCAGCGGTCCCAGATTGTGAGAGGGATGTCTGACTGCTGGACTGTGGGATAAGGCCTAAACCAGCAGTCGGACATCCCCCGAGGGGTCCCAGGTTGGAGAGGGTGCAGGCTGGGCTGAGAAACCACCCTCTGTGCATGAATTTTGTGCACTGGGCCTCTAGTAGATCTATAATTAGGATCTATTGGAGGAAAGAGGAGATAAATGCAAGAATCAGGCAAAACTTGGGTTATCATAAGAAAAGCCTATCCCAATTCCAATCTGAGATCTCACAGTGCCCTGGGTAACAAACACTGGAATGCTTTCTACCCTCTGGCTTAAGGCAAAGTATGGGCATGCTGTGTGGGTGTGCTGGCATAACCTGCCTAGATAACATTAAGATCCACTTTGCTCTCTGACCATGTCGCATACTGCTTTCCCTTTAGGACACCCATGCACAAGACCACTGCTCCCAAGGTCACCTCTGAGGAAGGATTGCAATTGAAAGCAAATGAGCACTTTATGTAGGCATAAAATCAACACATTTACTTTAAAAATCAGACTGCAACTCGTTGCTATGGGCTTCGTTCAGTGTCAGTATATAAGTACAGCCTTTCTTCTTATCACTTTTTTTTCCTCCTCCATCAGCAGCTGAATATGTTTCAAGTTCATCTTTTGTATAAGCAATCAATTCTCAGGAAAACTGGCTGTCAAGTCTACAGCTTGAAGAAAATAAAAAGAACGAATATCAATAAGCTTCCTGCTGCTCTGTCCTTTATTAATGGTCAGATGGAAGCCGGCTACCTATTTTCTGAAGCTGAGCAGTTGGCTTACAGAGTGGGGGGAAAAGCCTGTGCCCCATCCACTTTAAATCTTGGCATTTACCTCTGGGACTAGTGAGTTGGCTTTTTTAGGTTTTCTCATTTGAATTAAAGACAAATTAAAATAAGGAGGAGTAATCACATTCCATGGCATTCCATTTCTGATTTTATTATTGCTTTAGTCTTGCTTGATGTGGTTGGCTTCAAGTCTAACAGCCCGAAAGCAGGATGCATAGTTGATATGATAAGGTGACCACACGAAGTATAATTAGTTCATAACTGGCTTTTTCTACTCAGTACTAATTACTGAGTACCAGATTTGTTACAGTTTAAAAGTAATGAAAATCATGTCCATAGTGTGGGATCTTTTTGATGAATGCATACGAAGTTTTCTACTGGTGAAAGCTCTGTGGTGATTCCAGCCACAGTGAAGTTAGCAATAATTAAAATCACTTTTTATTACCGTACAATCAGACAATTACCTCTGGGAGCCGATGCAAACCCACAAACCACTTGTTTTTTTGTCACAGTTGTACTCTGAATGAAGGTTTTCAAGTGCTACCGATAAATGTCTTCTCATCGAGAGATGGAAATTCTGAGGCTGCAGAGAGTGTGTGGTTTGGTCAACACCTAATCTGAAAGTAAATGGAATCCTTTTAAATTTGAAGTTTGATAAGCCTGAAAATGTGAACTCCACTAAGTTAGCGATTTGTCAGTAAATTGAATAAAGGAAAACAGAAGGTGCTGTGACTTCATTATGTTCTGACGGTTGAAGGCATTCAGGACATAATTCAGAGTGCTCCACGGCAGCACGCTGCGGCGGATCAATCATTGAAAGAAGTGATGGAAATATGCATAGAATAAATTGAGAGAGTTCAGGAAAATGTCAAGTTTGAGGGCTTTAGAAAATCAAATGCACTTTCATAAATATTCATATTTACTAGGAAAATCATATACTCCTCAAAGAAGGCAGGTTCTGAGTAGAAAGAACAATGAAAGTCATACTTCTTTGTACTTCTCTATTATGTCCCCCATTTGCTTAAAATCTATCTCACTTTGAATAAGTAATTTAATTTCCCAAGTCTGAATGTATCTTTATTTATTTTATTTTTAATAAAATACATTTTTATTTATTTCAGAGAGGAAAGGAGAGGGAGAGAAAGATAGAAACATCAATGATGAGAGAGAATCATTAATCGGCTGCCTCCGGCACCCCCCCCCCCCCAACTGGGGATTGAGCCAGCAACCCAGGCATGTTCCCTGACCAGGAATCGAACCGTGACCTCCTGGTTCATAGGTTGAAGCTCAACCACTGAGCCACTCCTTTAGATGCATACACCATTATTGTTTATCCATTCATTTGTTGACAGACACTTGGGTAGTTTCCACGTTTTGGCCACTGTAAATAATGCCACTATGAATGTAAGTTGAGTAAGAAGTAAGCCTTCTCCCCTGAGTGACCCATAGGAGGCAAGGAGCAGTTAATTACAATACAAGGTCTGTAACAGAGGCACACAATTATGCTAAGTAAAATAAGCCAGTCAGAGAAAGAAAAGTATCACATGATCTCACTCATATGTAGAATCTAAGAAACAAAGTAAACTGATGAGCAGAGTGGATCCAGAGACATGGAATCTTAAAATTGTCTTCAAACACATCACAAATACCACTAACTTATTGTAAAAGATGTGCTTGTATATACAAACATATGTAATAACTATGATACAAAAAATGTATTATACCATTGTGTTGAATAACACGAAATTCCAGTTGATGTGTCTGGTCTTGGGCAGAACTGATTAGTTAATCAGAGATCTTATGTCTACAAAGCAAAAATAAACATCATCCAGGCACATTCCTTTAGCATAAACCAATCATCTCATTGTTGAGGGTTAAGAAATTCTGCCAAAAATATGTGGATTACATTATTTTGAAAGAAAAGTTATGTTTTCTGTTTCATGCTTATCTTGGTCCTTCAATTACAACAGCACTTGGCAGTTGGAACTAATTCATTAACTGCTACCAAAGAATAAAACTTCTATTTAACAACCACAGAAAATGTCTTCTATAAGTTATATAGTATACTTGTGCCTCTGCAAATAAAAAACCTTCACTAACCATATCATAATTTAAAGTATTTGTTTTCTGTGAATTTTCACAACCTGGCCAGGTGAAGATGTTAGGCCCATATACAAAATAAGAAAAAAAAGCACATGTAGAATAGTGCCCAGCATTGTTTTGTTGTGTTTTTTTTTTGGGGGGGGGGCATTTTTATAGGGCATAATGGATTCAAAGTGAAGTGCAAATTACTTATAAACATACCAAAATGACCAACTGTACTACAATTAACTCAAAGTATAAGCATTAATCTTACAAAATAATAAGCAACTCTTCTTTAAAAATCTGAAGCATAGGTGACTTACAGTCATGTTAAGAAAATGCTAGACTAGGGTGAGAATTTATATTTCTTCATTTCCAAACCGCTCCTTTGGATACGCTGTAAGGAGTTTCAGAAAACGATGAATTATTGATGAATGTCATACTGTTGTTGACTCTTCTGAGGCAGAGATTTAAAATTCAATTCTACCTTGTACAAAAGCTTTGGAATTAATTGTAGACACCTGCCAATTTCTTTGGGCTGTCCTTTACCAGAGGACATTATCACTAAACCTCTGTCATTAGTGTTGCTATCACATTCTGCCCCCAACTGGGTTCCACTGTTCACTCATCAGAGTGGACCTATAATCCTTCTGCAGCCCAGAGGTGGAAAATGATATGGAATCAAATCAAACTCAAGCAAATAAGAACGCTGAAGTTTTAATGAAACAACTGGTTTTGGTATTTTGAATTCACTGGCTCATTAATAAAAGTCTAGCACTTGCTATTGCTACCCTAGAGCCTATAAATATTGGAAAAGATCAAACACTTGTCAGAAATATCAATACTATCTACAAATAAATTATTTACAAAGTGACCAATGATATTAAAACCACAGGAAATGGAAAGGGAGAGAAGTTCTTGGAGAAAAATAAGTCACGGTGAAAATATTGTGACCAATTGGTTTGGGCAATGTCAAAGAAAGGCACTTAGGAGGTAATTTTGTGAAAAAGAATGATGATCTGGACAATTTCTAGATGTTTGTTTCTACCAGTAAAAACTTGTAGAATAAAGTCACATAATAGGCAGATGTCCAATGGTAGACTGTAGTTATCCAATGGGGGAGGGGCAGAAGATCAAGTTTTAGTTTTATTTACAGCATCTCCCATTCTCCCCTTCCCCCCACAACTTCATAACAGTCTTCAGCATGTTTTTTGACTTTGTTTAATTGTCACTATTTCTGTATCTGTAGGCAATTTATTTTCTTTTCTCCATGAGCAATACAATCATATCATCTGCTTTGTTATCAGATGGCCAATGTTGTTAACTATGTTTCTATATGTTGAGTGTTTAAGGTGAAGAGTGTGTGGGGTTAGTGATCAAGTGAAAGATAAAATGAGCTAATTAAGTAATATTTGGGAAATTTGCCAAGATCTGACACCATGGAGTGACATAAAGAGGCAAAAGCTGCAAGTAGATAAAGGAGATGTGGTACATATATGCAATAGAACATCACTCAGCCATTAAAAGAGTGAAATCTTACCGTTTGTGACAACATGGATGGACTTGGAAGGCATTATGCTAAGTGAAATAAGTCAGACAGAGAAAGACAAATACCTTATGATTTCACTTACATATGGAACCTAAAAAAACAAAGTGAAGATCAAACAAAACAGAAACAAACTCATAGATACAGAGAACAATCTGATGATCACCAGAAGAGAGGGGATTTGGGGTGCTGGGTGAAAAAGGTGAAAGGGATTAAGAAGTACAAATTGGTAGTTATAAAAAGTCACAGGGTTATAAAGTACAGCATAGAAAATATAGTCAGTAATATTGTCATGAATAGGTATGGTGTCAGATGGGTACTAGGCTTACCGTGGTGATCACTTCATAAGATATATAAATGTCTAATCACTATGATGTCCACCTGAACAAAATATTTTTTAAAAGCCATAATCTGGTGATAGTTCACAAGTAAACAGAGGGCCAGGACTAACAATTTGACATGCATGATGTTAGTGGGTGGGAAAAAAAACAAAAGGACTGATCCAAGAGGACAAGTAATGTTACTGTTCAGTATTTATCGTGCACAGAAATGTTATTCCGGGAAATTTGTACCATAGAACACTTGCACAATCCATGGTTATCAGAAGTGTGTCTTTGTGCATTCACCTCAGTCTTAGGAAGAGTCGATGAACTGACTGTCAGAGGAGAACATGAGCCAAGCTTTGTGACAGAGTCCCAGAGAGGGAACTTTGTTAAACTTCTGGGAAGACTGAGAGGGCTCAGGATGGGAAGTGATTCTTAAGGGAAAGGGGAGTATTGAGGGAGGAATTGAGTGGAAAGTCTGCCTCCCTGGTCTACAGAAATAATTTGCAGTTGCTGACCTCAGGGTACCAGAGGAAGCAAACCCAGATTTAAGCTGGGAGAAGCAAGTGTAAGGCTCAATTTTAGAGAATTAATGGCTCAAGAGTCTGGAGAGCTGAGAGAATGAGGATCTTGATGTTGAGTGTGCGTCACATAGAGGAACATTTGGGCCCCAGCACTGAAATATTTCAGAGAGGAAGGGCATTTCTGTTTTCCTGTTATTCACCTAGTTAATACTGCTGCATCTTTAGTCTAGATTCCTCCAGTTAAGTGTCCTAATGTCTAAAACTGGCAACTGCTCACTGCAACACCTCTTTGGAGATTGCTTGGGAAACTCCAAATTCAGTGAAGCACAGCACTTTCCATCACACAACTCAGACTCTTGCGTAATATCAGCATAATAGTTACTGTCATCAGGTATAAAAAAACCCCAACTCTACAAACTCAGGAGTATCCTATATAATAAAGAGGGAATATGCAAATTGACCCTCACACCGTAACACCATCACAAGATGGCAGCGTGCACAGCGGGGGTGGGGCAGAGGGGGCTGGGCTGGCGGCCGCTATGCATGGCTTCTGCCTGGGTTCCTGCAGCCCTGTGGAAGTGTGGTGGTCCCAGCAGCTGCTTTGTGCGGCTTCTGCCAAGGTTTCCACGGCCCTGTGTGCGTGCTGTGGGAGCAGGGCCCAGTGGCCGCTGTGCTCGGCCCTGAGGTGGGGCATTGGGGCAACACTCCAGGACTTGGGGCCGTCCCATGGTGCACTGGCCACATGGGGCGGGACTCTGGGACTCGGGGCAGTCCCATGGCACAGGGGGGTGGGGAAGGGTCACTATATAATGTTTTCTTTTAACAACTCAACTTAGTTTTTTATTTCAATTGCCTCTCTTGTCTGGTTGGCAAGGGAGGTTGGGAGGAACAAAAAATCAAACTATAACATTAATGTTGCAAGGGGTCCTTTACTCTCACTTACTCACAAATCTGTCATGTGATGGGTGGGGTGCAGGAAGGCCATTGAGCCCTTGGTTATTCATGGTCGTTGGTTATTCTGCCCAATCTTTCTGTTACCCACCCAAACCTTGCTTATCCTGCCCCGTCATTGATTAAGCACCTTACACAGACCTTCATGTCACTCAGTCCTCTGCTGAGTATGTGCCACTCTTGGGGCATGAGCATCTTTGTCAAATTTGCCTATGGTCCTGCCATCCACCTACATAATCATTCCCATCTCAAGTCTGAATAATTTGTGGTGGCACTGCACCAAAGGGCACCAGACATGTTTGGTCTGAGGAGCCATCAAATGCTTAGATCTCATCTTTCCTTTTGCTTACCCCAACTCTGCCATATTTGTCAGGCAATTGCCAATTCTCTTAAAAGTTATTCTAGCCCTAGCCGGTTTGGCTCAGTGAATAGAGCGTCGGCCTGTGGACTGAAGGGTCCCAGGTTCGATTCTGGTCAAGGGCATGTACCTTGGTTGCAGGCACATCCCCAGTATACATATACATATACATATACATATACATATACATATACATATACATATACATATACATATACATATACATATACATATACATATACATATACATATACATACATATATATATATATATATATATGTATGTATATGTATATGTATATGTATATGTATATGTATATATGTATATATATTAAAAGTTATTCTAAAGGAGTAAATAGCATAATCTCCTGAATGGGTTTGGCTGTGCTCCAGGTGCAAGGAAGACAGAAGTTGGCAAACTGCTTGAAATGGGTGGGAGGTGTTGTAGGAAGAAACAAATAAATCAATATAATGAAATATTATTTAGCTTCATTTTTATTTTTGCATGTAAGTCCAATAAGAAGCAGGGTGTGCATAAATCATCATGGTTACTCGAGAGCTGACAGTTCAGTGACTTCCCTTTCAGAGGCCAATGTTAAACATTTAAAACCCTTGAGATGAGTAGGTGGTTGTTATCTATCACAATAAGCACTGCTTTAAAACTGCTGTATACTGAGACATGTTGTATGAGATTCAAAAGAAAAGAATCAACTTATTTTAGATTTCCTCCAGGATTTATTATATTTTCCTTTAACTTGAGAGTTTCTGATAGTGATAAATTTAAACAACTGTTCCATATTACACAGTTTAAAATGATCTCTAGCTCCATGAACACATTTGATCACAAAAACCCTTCCTCTTGATTATATGATAGTCAAAAATGTCAACATATTTTCGTTGTTTTCACATCTTGTGCTTTAAGATGTTTTGGTTGGGTGACTTGATATTTGAGGACTTTTTTCTGTGAACCAGAATGTTGCATTTTAAAGTGAAAAAAAGAAAGAATAAATAATGCCATTCTTGCTCACCTATAATCCACTCAAGTGGAATTTGATTCATTCTCTTTGCTAATTGTACACTATTTCCTGGAACTTTCTTCTTAGTGATTGCTCTACTCTAGTTAAGGGCTTCATATTTTTTGAGAATGTGCAATCTTACTCAGATATGCAAAAAGACATGTTCAAGGATGTTAACAAAATTGTTTACAATAGTAAAGAGTTGAAAAGATTTTGATGTCATCAATTGAAGAAGATACAAATAAAACATTATTTGCGAATAATAGAATAAATACAACAGTTAACAAACCTATATATAATGAAGGACAAATCTCAAAAATGTAAGTTTAAGTTATAAATTAAGCACTATACCATTAATGAAAAATCCAAATACCATACTGTTCATGGCTATATAAATATGTGTGTATACACATGTGTATGTATATATAAATATGCATTATACATATCTATAATAATAAAAACATAATATGCTAATTAGACTGGGCGACCAAACAACTTTCTGGACGACCTTCTGGACAAAGCTGGGGCTGTGAGGGCCGAGCCCCTTGCACGAATTTCATGCATTGGGCCTCTAGTCTATAATAATATAAGTGTAATATGCAAATCGACTGAACGACCGAACAGCAGAATGACCATCCAGACGACCTTCTAGACGACCACGCTATGACATGCACTGGTGCCAGGCCAGACAAGGCAGGTGTGATGCGATTGGTCGGGAGTCGGGGGGCAGGGGAGCTCGCCATTGCCCCGTGATCGCAGATCCCCAGCTGGGTGGGCAGGGCCTTCCTCTGGGTGGCAATCAACAATTGCAGAGCTCTGGCAGGGTGGGCAGTATCTCCCTGTGCACAGCAATCAATTGAGGAGCCCTGGCTGGGTAGGCAGGGCCTCCCTCTGTGCGGCAATCGATAACAGAGCCCCAGCAGGGTGGGCAGGTCTTTTCTCTGCATGGCGATCAACCGTGGAGCCCCGGCTGGGTGGGCAGGGCCTCCCTGTGTGTGGCGATCCATCGAGGAGCTGGATGGGTGGGTGGGGCCTACCTCTTTGGGGCGATTGATCACTGGGCTCCCAGACTGTGAGAGGGCACAGGCTGGGCTGAGGGACCTCCCTCCCCAGTGCACAAATTTCATGCACCGGGCCTCTAGTATACATATAATCACATATAGGTGTGGTGTAATTAAGCACTATACCATTAATGAAAAATCCAAATACCATACTGTTCATGGCTATATAAATATGTGTGTATACACATGTGTATGTATATATAAATATGCATTATACATATCTATAATAATAAAAACATAATATGCTAATTAGACTGGGCGACCAAACAACTTTCTGGACGACCTTCTGGACAAAGCTGGGGCTGTGAGGGCCGAGCCCCTTGCACGAATTTCATGCATTGGGCCTCTAGTCTATAATAATATAAGTGTAATATGCAAATCGACTGAACGACCGAACAGCAGAATGACCATCCAGACGACCTTCTAGACGACCACGCTATGACATGCACTGGTGCCAGGCCAGACAAGGCAGGTGTGATGCGATTGGTCGGGAGTCGGGGGGCAGGGGAGCTCGCCATTGCCCCGTGATCGCAGATCCCCAGCTGGGTGGGCAGGGCCTTCCTCTGGGTGGCAATCAACAATTGCAGAGCTCTGGCAGGGTGGGCAGTATCTCCCTGTGCACAGCAATCAATTGAGGAGCCCTGGCTGGGTAGGCAGGGCCTCCCTCTGTGCGGCAATCGATAACAGAGCCCCAGCAGGGTGGGCAGGTCTTTTCTCTGCATGGCGATCAACCGTGGAGCCCCGGCTGGGTGGGCAGGGCCTCCCTGTGTGTGGCGATCCATCGAGGAGCTGGATGGGTGGGTGGGGCCTACCTCTTTGGGGCGATTGATCACTGGGCTCCCAGACTGTGAGAGGGCACAGGCTGGGCTGAGGGACCTCCCTCCCCAGTGCACAAATTTCATGCACCGGGCCTCTAGTATACATATAATCACATATAGGTGTGGTGTA
>NW_005366679.1:954793-988886 GCF_000412655.1 Myotis brandtii | reverse complement strand
AGTGTGATATATATAGCATACACAATATATATTTTATATATGCATACTTATGTAATACACATTATATATGTTTATATATGAATCCACTTTAAATACATAAGAGCATTTACCTGTGGAAAAAGAATAGAAATTGAATTAGAATGAGAGTCTAAGGAAAAATTAATAAAATTATATATTAAATAGGGGCAATACATGGATTACTTCAAGGCAAAGTCAAGCTCAAAGTCACCTTTCTCAAGGAGGCTTACTCTAACTCCCCCAACTCCTGATCTTCTTAGCTTGCCTTCATTATTCTTTTCCCCTTAGTTTAACATTAGGATCAGTTAGAATCTTAGCAGAAAACGAAATATCTCAGACTAAATAAATGGAATATAATTCAAGAGATTTTAATGGAAGGAGTAAATGCAAAATTGTGATCCAGTTTAAAAATACGGAGATACCTAGAGACTTGAAGAGAGAGCAAAGGGAGGAAATGATGCTATTGGAGTTCAGAGAGAGCTGGAGCCCTGCAAGAAGAAGACACCCAAGAGGCTGTGTAGCTAGGCAGAGACACAGTCTCTGCCAGGAATGCGGCCCAAAGCAGGGAAGAAGTGGGTGAGAAATAACCTGACATGACCTCACATTGGCCAAACTCAACCAGAAACTAGCTGGTCAAGGAGCCTGGGGGCTGTTCAAAAGGCAGAGAATGTATTTGGGGAAGGAAGCAAACAGAATAACCAGCACATATATACAAATAAATACATTTAATAAATATAAAATAAATAATAAGACAAATGCATTTATAAAAAATATGTTTTATGTGAGTGGTATGCTACTAATCAAGAATTATCTCTATATATAAAAGGCTAGGTGACTGTCCGACCACTTGACCTTCCAACCGGCTGGTACCTATGGCATGCACTGACCACTAGGAGGGGGCTGACGCTCAACGCAGGAGCTGCTGTGCTGCGGTGACTTGGCAGAGGCAGTTCTCAGGTAACGCACCCCGGAACCAGAGAGGAGGGAGCCTGATTCCACCTTCAGCCATGGGTTATGTTGTTGCTGGGGCACTGTGGGCCCGAATCTGGTTTACTGCTACTTATGTTGCTCATGAGCACATTGAAAGGAAAAAATGAGACATTGCTCATTTTTTCCTTTCAATGTGCATGAATCTATGCCCTGGGCCACTAGTAACTAACATAATACTTGGAACCTGAGATGTAAGAAGAAAAGGTAACTAGCTTTGGATAAATCAGGGTACAAAGCATCCTGTGGTATCAGAAAATAGTCATTTATATAATTATGGAGAAAAATTTTTGGGTTGAACTATTATATTTTTCTCGTCAGTTACACTAAAAATAGAATGAATTAATTGACTTAAGATTCCAGATTAATAAATCTATACCTAAATCTTACAATTACAGGTATCTGAACGAATTATTTCATATTTTGAAGTCAGTTAACAATATCTCATTTTTTTAATTGCCGCCACTCATTTCCCTTCCTTTCTTTGCCAGTCAGCATTCATCTCTAGTAATTTTCCAAGTTCTGAGGAAGTGGTAATCACCAAGAATTATTTTGGAGTATAGCCTCTTATAACAGATGTCTCTGAGATGAATTCCTATCCCAAAGATAGATGATGTCCCATCACCTTATTATATGACCTTTATGGTGATTTTTTTAGACACTCAGATACCATGACAATCAAAGTGTGGCTTTACTTAAAGCTACCCAAAGCTTGGCTTTACTTAATTATTAATATCACAATAAAGTATTTTGTCTAGCACCTTAATAAACTGAACTGCATGAGGCCTTACTGAGGTGGAATGTGTGCAATGACTTAAAACTCTGGTCTTCAAACCCTGTAAGTGTTGAAATAATTTGCATATTGTTTCATCAGCCCACATCTGAACAGTTTATTGAGAACAGGAGATAATTTTAGATTCCTCAGGAGAAATGTCAACTTAATTCTTGAGGAAATGGCAATGGAATTGCAATTTGTGGCGGTTTTCAGAAAATGGTCTTAAAATCCTTGACACTTCACTGAGAAGCAGGGCCTATGCCTCTTCCTTGGATCCCGGTGCTCTGTGACTGCTTGACTAATAGGATATAGCATATGACACTGTGCCCGTCAAGTCTTAAGAAATTTATAGCTCCTCCTACCTGTCTTCTCAGCCAGTGGCTCTTCACAGCCAGCCACCGTCCTCTGAGGTAGTCCACCAGTCCCAGGGGACAGGCCTTGTCTACATATTCCAGCCAACAACCCCAGCTGAAGTCCTGGCCAACAGCCAGCATCAAACCCCAGATATGTGAGTGAATGAGCCTTTGGATGATTTCAAGCCCGTTATTGAGTCACCGTAACCTTTCAGCCACCCGAGTTGGCAATGTATGAGCTCTGTCCCAATTGCAGACTCGTGAGCAACATAAGTAGCTGTTGTTATTTAGACCAATCAGTTTGGGGTGGTATGCTCCACAGCAATAGATATTCATAACACTATTTCACATTCTCGGTAACTCCAGAAATTTACCGAGGTACCTCTGTCATCTGTGAGGATGTCATTTTTCTGAGTACGAAAAGCTTTGCTCTGTTTCTTTCAAGATACAAGCCAGGAGATGCTGTGAATTTCTTTTTAGGTGACTCAAGTTCAGGTTTGATTAATGGAAGCATTTTGTAAATTAACATGCTTAAGAGAAAAAGGAGAGCAAAGTAACCTAAAATGCTTTCCTGGAGTATTGAGCTGGACTAAGGAAAAGCTAAAGATTTTTTTTAGAGTCTAGATTTTCAGCCATCTCACTGCCTTCCTTCCTTTTCAGAGAGAAACCTTCCACTCACTCTTCAGCTCCCTTCATCCCACCTTGGTCTCGCCGCCTTTATGGTTGTGTTAGATGGACTGCGCTTTAACAAGCCTTCTGTTATTCTCCAAGTAACTCCACCGTATTTTCCCATCCTTCTCCGCACCCCATCTCTGAAAAGTACGTTTAACTGCTGAATGCTACTGAGTTGTCTGCTTAGGTAGCTCTCAATGGTACTCACTTCCAGCCTGATGCCAAAGACGATTGACTAAAATTATGTGTTTTGTGAAGATTGCACATTATCAGCAAGATTTGTGGGCTGTACTAGTATCTTAATTTGAACAAATTAAGTATTTGTTCCAATTAAGTATTCATGATCCAGCTTTTCTGCATTTTCTTCTTTATAGCTTTCCAGGATTAATAGAAACCAAGGAAATTAAAATGTGGGTCTCATTAATGGAAGAAGATGAAACCACAAAGGTATATAATTTGTAATGACAAGTTCAAGCCTCTTTTGTGCACAAAATTCTAAAAAGTTAAGGAGAACTAGCAAACATTTCAGTTTTCAGCTCTCTAAGTACTTATATGCCTAGAAGAAAAATTAAATGTGTGATTCCATGCTGAATCATTTCAATTCTTGGTATTTATATTTTTAGCTCTTTGTAACATAATTTAAAACTATATTTATTTAAGTAAATTACATAAGCAATCCGTATGCTATATTCTTTTTTAAATTTGTTGTCATATTTTTTAAATTATAAAATACATGTTGTAGACAGTCCAAAGAACAAATAAAATTATGATTTCAACAGAATCTTCTGATTCATTAACTCCCACCTGCCCCATAAAATCATTTCCCATTTGTTATGCTTATTCCTGTCGGGTGCCTGCACACACCTGCCAAATTAAATTTTCACTGTGGGAAAATTCATGAATCATTTTTACATCACCTCTTTGACATTCTTTTACAAAATAACATGAGAAACAATTAGAATCAATTTGAAAAAGTTCATTTTAGAATCACATAGTTTGTAATCCATAAAGTTAACCCTCATCTCTGAAGCTGTAATTAAATCTTGTTTATTTCCTAATATAAATGTTGGCAGAATAAACTTTTCAGATTTGTTTTGCAGTAAATGTCACAACATTTTTACATATACATTATGCCTTTATATTTATTATTTTAAACTGTCTAAGGGAGTTATTTCAAATAAATGAGCACAGTTATTTTATATGGTATATTGGAGGCTGAAAAAAGTTAAGCAAATCTTGTGCCTACACAAATAAAAAGCAGGAACCCAGAGATTCATTGCTCTCCCAAGTCCAAATTGCTAAGTTGACAATGATCAAGTAGATGTTATCATCTGAGAGTTCAGGTAACTGCTGTGTAAATAATGTTGCTCCCATTCTGCCAATTGTAATTAAGTGCTGTTTGTTACAGAGTAAAACCTTTCCCCCTATTGAAATCCTTTCCCAAAGAGGTAAGAGACATCCATAGAACACTAATCCACATTTTGTCACAAATAACTTCTGTTGTAGCTTAACCTGTGAATTTATATTTTAGGATTTCCCATAGGTGATGTAAAAAACAAACAGAATTACATTTTTATCATAACTAAAACTTGATGTGATTCTGATAATCTTATCAGATATTAGAAGATCTCTTAAAGGAACGGTGGTCTTATTCCTGGTCAAGAGTGTATGCCAGCCGAGCCAGTGTGACTCAGTGGTTGAGCTTTGACCTATGAACCAGAAGGTCACAGGTTCAATTCCCAGGTGCACATGCCAAGGTTGCAGGCTCGATGTCTAGTGTGGGGCCTGCAGGAGGCAGCCAATCAATGAGTCTCTCTCATCATCGATATATCTATCTTTCTCTCCCTCTCTCTTCCTTTCTGAAATCAATAAAAATATATTTTTTTAAAAAATGAGTGTATGCCATCTCTCAGGGGAAAACAGTTGACCACAATGTTTTGTACTTGTTCATTCAACAAACGTTTACTGAGGATACAACAGGTAACAAACTAGATCTGATCTTAGTTATCATGGAGCTTATATCTCAGTGAAGTGAAGCAGCTAGAAGACAACCAAATGAACAAACAAAAATAATTATAGATAGTCAGATAATTATGTATATTACTAAATATGGATAGTCAATAGGCTGGTGAAATAGGGAGAGGGTCTTGGATGAGGATAGACTGGGGAAGGCCTTTCTGGAGGTGAGAGCAGAACAACATTCTGAGAGAGAGTGAACCCAGGACCCAAGAGAGTGATGAGAAACACACAGGCAGAGGTAATCCAGATCTGACTTCAGGCACATGAATGTTCCAGAGTCTACATCCCTAAATTTGAATGCAATTGTTTCATATTTTCTAGAAACCAGTTTTATTTACCAACTGTTTTACTTCCTGTCAGTGATCCTATAATTCATTTACAGTGAGCAAAAGGGTTGATCAATAAACCAATGGCAACCCTTGCTTGCTGGTTGGCTTAGGGGTAAATTTGGTCACTGAACATTAACTTTTCTTAGTAAAAAAGCAGAAAGGAACTATAGAAAAAAGTCAATGGCAGGCCAGACCTTCTGGCCACTATTATAGAAGAAACAAATCAGGTTGGGACTCAAGAGAAAGATGATTTAATTCAGAGACAGAATTAATGAAGACCATGCAGCAAAGGCTTTTAGAATTTTTAGACCCACTATAAAAGTCAAGCTATCTTGGAACCTATTTCTAGTTACATTTTTACATGCACTCTGTGAAATAAGTAATTGTTGAATTAATATACAAATAAAATTGTCCATTAAGAAAGTTGTATACAGTTCATCCGTGTTGTTTGTTTAGTTTTTTTTCTTCTCCCAAAATAATCTCTTTCATCCCGTCTCCCTCGAGTTACAAAGCAGCAGCCTCTCTTGCAGGAAGCCTTCATAGACCACCAGGTTGTGCTAAGTGTCCATATCTGAGCTGACATAGTTCTTGGAACAAAGCCCTTTCTAATACAGAGCATATCAGGATGAGGCTGTACACACTCAAAAACAGGGCCAGAGTCTTATCATTCATTGTATGTATGTTCTGCCTGAAACCTTGTAGGTGCTTACTACATGTTAACTTGAGACAAACTACTTTCCCTACATTGGCATTGTAAGCACTATTTCTATGTTTTGAAGAAAATTGAGGTTTGTGGAGGCTTTTAGAAGAAAACTTGGGAGAATTCCTTTAAAACTATGGAGTAGGGAAGGCCTGTTGTAATTAAGGCTTAAAATCTAGAAACCACAAAAGACTGATAAATTTGACAACACACACACACACACACACACACACACACACACACTATTACATTGCAATAAAACTTTATAAGCAAAACCAAATTGCATATGGAAACCCTGGGGAAAATATTTGCATCTCATAGTCCGAACAAAAAGATGAATTTCCCTAGTTTTTGAAGCAGTATAAAACAGTGAGAAAAAAGAAACTGATACAGGATAATCTTCATGATAGATTGCTAATGAAAAGAGCAGGGTGCAGATCAGTGTAGATAGTGAAAAGAAAGAGCTGTTCATTTTTGCTTGTGCTGAGGAATCATAGAAAGACAAAAAGGAAATTTATATAATCAGGAAAAAATGAGGAGAAAAAGCAAGACTCCGAGGCTACTTGATTGTTTTGACTTGTGATCATGTAAATGTAACTATTAAAAATTGTTTGTTATAAAAAGTACTGTCTTCCCAAGAAAAAAGAACTATGAATATTAGCCATGTGTATTTTAATTTTATTCAAATAAGATCAAAGTTAAATATGCAGAAGTAAATGTCATATTTGAGTGTGCAAAGAGGAGAGCTTGATATGGTAGGAAGAGCATAATTTTAGAACCAAAGAGATCTGGGTTCAAATTGCAACTTTACCATATAATTAGGGATCTGACCTTGGTTTCTTTTATTGTGTATTTTCTTCTGTAAAATGAGGCTAATAACTTCAGCTGTCTAAAACTTCTGTAATGGTAAAATACAAGAAGGTATTTAAGATTCCAGTACAGTATCTAGCTCATCAGCCACACAACTAACAGATGGAATTTGTGTGACTGTCTGTTTCTAGAACCTTTCTTCCTTACGTACACTTAAATACTGTGACATTTCTGGTATCAGGAATAGTCATTATCTTCCTTTCTGTTCATCCTACGGATCCCTAGAAACTTAGCAAAGGTCTTACTTCCCCCACGAATACTTCGTTTCTAGGGATTTTATTTCATAGCCTCCCCGCCCCCATTATCAAAATCCGGATCAGAGTGATACTTTTGTTACAATCAATGAACCTACAGCAACACGTCATAATCACCTAAAGTCTAGAATTGACATTAGAGTTCATCTTGGCCTTGTACATTCTATGGATTGGGCAAATTTACAATGACATGTATTCACCTTTATAGTAGCCTACAGAGTATTTTCACTTCCCTAAAAATCCTCCACGCTCCATGTATTCATCCCTCCCTCTCCCCTAACCCCTGATAATCACTGATCTTGTTATTGTCTCCATAGTTTTTTTCCTTTTCCAGAATGCCATATACTTGGAAACCAT
The DNA here is from genome assembly GCF_000412655.1 of Myotis brandtii. Lineage (NCBI taxonomy): Eukaryota > Metazoa > Chordata > Mammalia > Chiroptera > Vespertilionidae > Myotis > Myotis brandtii. The sequence goes on along the minus strand of NW_005366679.1, from coordinate 981,552 downwards.
ACAATATGTAACTTTTTCAGATTGACTTCTTTTACTTACTAATATGCATTTAAGTGTCCTTCATATCTTTTCAGAGCTTCATAGCTCATTTCTGTTTAGTATTGAATAATATTCCATTGTTTTGATATACCAGTTTATTTACCTATTTACCAACCAAGGGGCATCTTGGTTGCTTTTGAGTTTTGGCAATTATGAATAAAACTGCTATGAACATCCATGTGTAGACTTCTGTGTGGATATAAATTTCACTTCATTTGGGTAAATAACAATAAATGGAATTGCTAGATTGTATGGTAAGAGTATGTTTAGTTTTATAAGAAACCACCAAACTCCCTTCCAAAGTGCCTATATCATTTTGCATTCCCACCAGCAATGCATGAGACTTCCTATTGCCCCACATCCTTGCGAGCATTTAGTATTGTCAGTTTTCCAGATTTTGGCCATTCTAATAGGTGTGTAGTGGTATGTCATTGTTGTTTTAATGTGCATTTCCCTGATGACATAGATTTGGAGTATCTTTTCATATGATTATTTGCCATCTGTGAAGTGTCTGTAAAGATCTTTGGAACGTTTTTGATAGGGTGTTTGTTTTCTTATTGCTGAGTTTTATGAGTTCTTTGTATACTTTGGATAACAGTCTTTAATCATATATCTATTTTGAAGATATTTTTTCCCCAGTTTGAGGCTTGTATTTTCATTTTCTTAATATTGTCTTTGACTGAGCAGGAATTTTGTGGGTTTTTTAAAAAAATAAATTATAGGTTATCAATTCTTTCATTTACAAATTGTGCCTTTGGTGTTGTATCTAAGAAGTTATCACCCAACCCAAGATTATCTAGGTTTTCTCCTATGTTATCTTTTTGGGGTTTTATAATTTTGCATTTTACATGTGTGCCTTTAATCTATTTTTGAGTTAATTTTTTGTAAAGGATGTAAGGTCTTGTCTAGATTCATTTTATTTTTTTTGCATGTGGATGCCTAGTTGTTCCAGCACCATTTGTTGAAAATATATTTTTGCTCCATTTGTATTACTGTTGGTCACTTATCAAAGGTCAGTTGTCTATTATGTGGGCCTATTTCTGGGCTCTCTATTATGTTCTACTGATTGACTTATCTCTTCTTTTGAAAATACCATACTGTTGTGATTACCTCATTTGGTTATTCTTTAACATGGAATTTATTATATTTTAGCACTTGTTATTTTAATTTACCTGAAGAAATATTTAGCCATCCTGCTGGAATTAGTATTTTATTAAAACTAAGTCAGAAAGGTAGACCCCTTGTTATCTATGAAGTTTCCACACCCTACATGTAGTTCTCAGTTTCATGGCTCCATATTTTTTGATTGGCAAGTCAATACTATATATCTTTTTCCTGCTTATCATGGCAAAATTATTTTTAAGTTTTTGTTTTTCCTGATAGCATGCAATTATAGTTCAATTAAAAGAATATCTAAGAAATAACTTAAAATGTGAAATTAATTCTAATTTTGTATAGAAGTTAATTGAATTTTTTTTTCTTGGTTGATAGAGTCCCAAACTGGGGGGAAAACTGGCAATTGACCATAGGACCCAGCCTTAAATCTGAACCTCAGAATTTATTTTCTTCTTTTTAATCATACACTCTCATATGCAAATATTTTCTATCTTTCAAAACAAAAAATGACACTATCTAGTTGACCTTTTTATTAGAAGCTACTTTTTACTAAAATAAAAATGTCCAGGTATTTTACTCTGTTAATGAAAATAATAGTTATGCTTATTAAGTATTTATTATATTTGAGATTGTGCTAAGCTTTGTCCTATACAACTTCAAGTACATTTCATAGCAACCCAATACCTAATGAGAGAGAAGTTATTATTAACTTCATTTTTTGAGATGAAATAATGTATAGAGAAATTTATCTAAGATTTCTCACATGTAACAAGTGGTAGACCTGACCTTGTTAAACCAGCTCTGGGCCTGTCATCCAGCCACCTAGAAAGCTTACAAACCAGGGAAAGGAGTTTGATTTTATCTTAAGTGCAATGGTTGATCACTGGAGGGTGTGAATCATAGAAGCAATTTGATCTGGTTCACATTTTTTAAAAAAATATTTTATAAATTTTTCACAGAGAAGAAGGGAGAGGGACAGAGAGCTAGAAACATTGATGAGAGAGATCGATTAGCTGCTTCTTGCACGCCCCCCACTGGGGATGTGCCCGCAACCAAGGTACATGTCCTGACCGGAATCGAACCTGGGACCCTTCAGTCCACAGGCCGACGCTCTATCCACTGAGCCAAACCAGTTTGGCCTGGTTCACATTTTTAAAAGATAACACTGGTTGCTGGATGAAAGATATATGTGGGGGGGAGGGGGGTGGGCAAGAGAAAATGAAAGGAGGCTGCCGGGGTTCTTGTCCCAGCATCTAGAAGGGTTCAGGAATCTGGAGAAGGCTGTGCGTAGATGTTAAATAAGAGGAGTCCAGAGACTAATAAAGAGTCTGGAGATGAGATATAATTTTAAAGGCATTTTGGGGGGTCAGAGGAGCTTAGCTAAAGGAGCTAAGTTCTAAGGTCTTAAAGTCTAAGGTCTTAGGTTCTCCTCTCCTCAGGACCCCATGCTTTTTAATAACACAACTTGTCCTGAGGCGAGGCAGAGATATACACATCAAAGGGTCAGGGTTTTGTACAGAGTCCATTGTCAGAATGGGGGAATTAGCCTACCGCTGTTCAGGTGTTTGGCCAGTAGGAGGCAATAACATGTAGATTAAGATGCCTTTTAGCTGTCCGGCAGCCAAGAATCAATTTAATGTATCCTATTCAGGTTTGGGGAAATGCCTTCAGCCATTCCCAGGTGCAGCCCTGCTGTCATGCTGGAATTGGTCCCCGGGAGGAGGCCAGTGAGATGGCTACTGTTGTCCAGGCAAGAGATGGGGCGGCTGGTCATGGTGGAGATGAAAAGACTAGGTCGAGCTGGGAGGTGTGTGTTTTCTAGTCAGAGACCACAGTTTTTACTGCTAAACTGTAATTGTGGGGAAGAGAAAGGGATCAATAATTTTTGGGATTAAGAAAGTTGATGAGATTGGGAAGGCTCTGGAAAGAGACAATTTGGGGGAAATCAAGAGTTCTGCTTTGGCTGTGCTACTTTTGGAGATCTCAATTAAGCAGCTGGAAATTTGAGCCTGCATTTCTGGAGTGTGTCAGGGCTGGGGATAAGAAGTTAGAAGTCATTGGTATAGAGATAGTACTTATACCTGGGGATTAGATGAGCTCACCCAGAGATAAGACAATGTCTTATCTCCCCAGGGCAGAGTCATCTGGAATGGTCACTGTGGATAAAGCTCAGGACAGGCATATATATATTTTAACTCCCTATATAAAATAGTACATTTAGGTCTTGAATGGACAATAAGTCTGATCTAGGTAGAAGAGTGTCTTGTAAATAATGATCTCCCAGACCCTCATTGAGGTGCAGCAAAACACCGATTTAAAAAATCAACCTAGGATACTTCTTTTTCCTCCTCATATATATTTTTATTTCAAACCTTTTCAATACAATCAGAACTCTCTTCTTAATGCTTTCCTCCTGCTTCTTGTGCACATCACTCATGAAATTTCAAGAGACCTTTGAGGACAATGAAAATCAGATGCTACTATTAAGTTAACAAATGACATACTGCCTACTTGAAATATCATCAGCCCAGTCAAGCCTACTTTCTCCTGGAGGAAGATAAATAGGGACTGAAATAAAATGGAATCAGTTACTATATGACCCACTGAATTGAGGACAGAAAAAAATGATCTATGATTTATATTAGCTCATTGTAGGTGTCAGAAACTAAAATGATATTTAGAATATGGTTTTGACATCTAGAAGTGGCTCAGGCAAAATTTTTATGATTACAAATTCAACAAATTCATTCATTCATTCATTCATTCATTCATTCACTATTCAGCATTTATTAAGAACTATATTTTAAACACTCCCTTGCCATCCAAGATAACAAGTATAGGAGCATGGCAAAACCTTAGTCAATCAGATGCTTCTACCTAGCACATTGAATATGGAGTAAATAAAACCTTTGGCTTCCTGTTGAAATGGTTCTTGCAAAAAGACTGTCATTTTATTTGTTCTTCTTATTTATTCTTTCATACTATCCTAACTCTTTTTCCAAATCTTGATCTCCAGCCTGCCATTGACTCCATGATCATTTGCTAAATTTCTTATAAATACTTTTCTCTCTTAAGAGAACTAAGATCAACTTCTGTCATTTGCAGACAAGAACTCTGTTTGCCATATGTTTTAATTAGAGAACTTCAAGGGGTTAAATCAGACTTTCAGAGACAAAATGTAGTGTGTTTTCTAGTCAGAGACCACAGTTTTTACTGCTAAACTGTAATTGTGGGGAAGAGAAAGGGATCAATAATTTTTGGGATTAAGAAAGTTGATGAGATTGGGAAGGCTCTGGAAAGAGACAATTTGGGGGAAATCAAGAGTTCTGCTTTGGCTGTGCTACTTTTGGAGATCTCAATTAAGCAGCTGGAAATTTGAGCCTGCGTTTCTGGAGTGTGTCAGGGCTGGGGATAAGAAGTTAGAAGTCATTGGTATAGAGATAGTACTTATACCTGGGGATTAGATGAGCTCATCCAGAGATGAGACAATGTCTTATCTCCCCAGGGCACAGTCATCTGGAATGGTCACTGTAGATAAGGCTCAGGACAGGCATATATATGTATGTATATGTATGTATATATATATATATTAACTCCCTATATAAAATAGTGCATTTAGGTCTTGAATGGACAATAAGTCTGATCTAGGCAGAAGAATGTCTTGTAAATAATGATCTACTCCCAGACCCTCATTGAGATGCAGCAAAACACCGATTTAAAAAATCAACCTAGGATACTTCTTTTTCCTCCTCATATATATTTTTATTTCAAACCTTTTCAATACAATCAGAACTCTCTTCTTAATGCTTTCCTCAACACCGATTTAAAAAATCAACCTAGGATACTTCTTTTGCTCCTCATATATATTTTTATTTCAAACCCTTTCAATACAATAGAACTCTCTTCTTAATGCTTTCCTTCTGCTTCTTGTGCACATCACTCATGAAATTTCAAGAGACCTTTGAGGACAATGAAAATCAGATGCTACTATTAAGTTAACAAATGACATACTGCCTACTTGAAATATCATCAGCCCAGTCAAGCCTACTTTCTCCTGGAGGAAGATAAATAGGGACTGAAATAAAATGGAATCAGTTACTATATAATGACCCACTGAATTGAGGAAAAAAAATGATCTATGATTTATATTAGCTCATTGTTGTAGGTGTTAGAAACTAAAATGTTTAGAATATGGTTTTGACATCTAGAAGTGGCTCAGGCAAAATTTTTATGATTACAAATTCAACAAATTCATTCATTCATTCATTCATTCATTCATTCACTATTCAGCATTTATTAAGAACTATATTTTAAACACTCCCTTGCCATCCAAGATAACAAGTATAGGAGCATGGCAAAACCTTAGTCAATCAGATGCTTCTACCTAGCACATTGAATATGGAGTAAATAAAACCTTTGGCTTCCTGTTGAAATGGTTCTTGCAAAAAGACTGTCATTTTATTTGTTCTTCTTATTTATTCTTTCATACTATCCTAACTCTTTTTCCAAATCTTGATCTCCAGCCTGCCATTGACTCCATGATCATTTGCTAAATTTCTTATAAATACTTTTCTCTCTTAAGAGAACTAAGATCAACTTCTGTCATTTGCAGACAAGAACTCTGTTTGCCATATGTTTTAATTAGAGAACTTCAAGGGGTTAAATCAGACTTTCAGAGACAAAATGTAGATTCATCTCAAATGGCTATATGTCAAGAATTACCATCCAACTATTAGATATTTAGAATATGGTTTTGACATCTAGAAGTGGCTCAAGCAAAATTTTTATAATTAAAAATTCAAATTCATTCATTCATTCATTCATTCATTCATTCACTATTCAGCATTTATTAAGAACTATATTTTAAACACTCCCTTGCCATCCAAGATAACGAGTATAGGAGCATGGCAAAGCCTTAGTCAATCAGATGCTTCTACCTAGTACATTGAATATGGAGTAAATAAAGCCTTTGGCTTCCTATTGAAATGGTTCCTGCAAAAAGACTATCATTTTATTTGTTCTTATTTATTCTCTCATACTATCCTAACTCTTTTTCCAAATCTTGATCTCTAGCCTGCCATTGACTCCATGATCATTTGCTAAATTACTCATAAATACTTTTCTCTCTTAAGAGAACTAGGATCAACTTCTATCATTTGCAGACAAGAACTCTGTTTGCCATGTTTTAATTAGAGAACTTCAAGGGGTTAAATCAGACTTTCAGAGACAAAATGTAGATTCATCTCAAATGGCTATATGTCAAGAATTACCATCCAACTATTATATGCGTTATAGAATGAGGGACATTTTTCACCCCATGAAACCCTTTACTGATTCGAGAAAAGTGAAAGGCAAACTCTGCTTAGTACCCAATTATTTCTTAGGTTAACTCTATTTTACTGAATCCTAAAATAGCAAATTATCTTTTGCTATCCATCTTGCCACAATTGGAGAACAGACATGTGAGCGGAGGGATGGGGACAAGTAGAAGTAATTGCCATGTCAAGCAAAAGGAATTAGATTCAATGTCTAAGTGCTATTCATAGAAACTCTCCCCAGAACTTTGGGGTTATAGGGCTAAGTGCCAAAAGAATAAAACATGGAATTGGTCCAATCATCTCCACTCTGATGACTAAGAAATGAAAAAAAACAACTTGAGAGAATCCATTCACACGTTCAGAATATTTCTAGTTCTCTCTTTGTCAGATTTTCAGGATAGACTTAGGGCTTGAAAGGCCAGAAGTGATAGCAAGTCATTCTAAAGTGTGCATAAATGGAAGCATGATGAAGCATGAGAACCCGGTTTTCTCATTAGCCTTCTGGGTGGAAAAGATAAAGAAAACCAGGAAAAACAAAAAAACAAAACGCATTACAGTCTCTTTTTTTCTAGTAGCTGTAGGCACCTTAGGTTTTTGCTCTGAAAGCATATGTCACCAGAAGGCATTTATTTAAGACAGGAAAAGAAGTGTTCATTGCTTTCACTGGAAATTAGAAATAAAAGAAATGAGTTCTACTTTGCAACTTGACCCACATGTTAGAAATAACTCTGATCATTGCACATGTTCACACCATAAAATCTATATGTGTGTGTGTGTGTGTTTGTGTGTGTGTGTATACACACCATTGTACAGCTTTTAACACTCTTTTACATCCATTTTGTAGGTGAAGACTGTCAGTTCATCAACTTGCCCTAAATCACACAACTAAGGAATTCTGAAGCCCAGCTCAGAAGATGAGCCCTCATAGTGTGATGATGTATTATGGTTGGTCATTCCCTGTGGGCCTCTCACAGTGTACCGATGCCAGAGTAAATTGTAGTCTCAAACTATTACCCAGCCCCCTTCCCTGTGGGCTGTGAGACTGAAGGGGGTTGTACAGTGTGGAAAAAAAAAGATGAGTCCTCAGGATCATAATGATTTCATAAAATTATGATCATTTTTAGTTTTTATTTATCACAGATAAAGTACTCTGATTAAATATACAGACATTAGTAACTATAGAAATGAACAAATCCAACATTGTCAACATTAAATCCCTATTTCTGGCCTAAGTGACCATATGGATTAATTATTATATATGACACAGTGTCATGATAAAATGTGTGCCACAGTCAAAATAATTCTGTTCCTAAAAACAATTCCTCAAAGGCCTGTTGTTTGGAGATGATTATAATCAGGTTGAAAATTACACAAAGAGAAATTTGGTAAAATTGAACAGTGCCCATGTCAGGCTGCTGCCATTTGTTTGTTTTCAAAAGTATCAAATTGCCTCTTTATTTATTTCCATTACCTACAATTTATTATGATTCATTCAGTCTCTGTATATGTAAATGGAATTTCACATTGTGAACACATATTTCTGTGAGAAACAAAGTATATTTACATTATACTATTATTATGTTGTTATTATTAATATCTATTTCTATTATTACTTATATCCAGTTCTCTTTTTCTTTAACCTTACAGTGTAGTCAAATAAGTAAATAAATGCTACCATTGTCACAGAAATAAATTAAAAATACACAAAAGGGGAAGGTTAGCATAAACTCTGTGCTTCTAGGTTAGAATTGGAGATAAGAACATAAATTCACATTTATTTATTAGAATACATTGATATGGAAATAATTATAGATAGAAAGCAGGAAGGTGAGGTGGACATAAACTTGAAAACTTAGATGGAAATTGCATGCTCAGCAAAGAGCCTGGAACTGATGTGGTCTCTTAAATAACAGAAGTGTGTTTCATCTAGCAGACCTTCCCATAAAACTGAGTGGTTACCATGCTGGGAGAGTATCAGCTTTAAGGTTTGAGAGATTATGGGGGAATGGAGTATTGAGGGGAGAAAATGTTATGACTCACTAATTTTGATGGTCCTGTAAATCCCTAAGGCAATATTTTCAGCATGGGAAGAACTGACAGCCCATTTCTCCTTTTCCACTTTATCTTAAAATACACTTTATCTTGGCTTCAAAAAGTATGATATATGTGTATATACATATATGTGTACACATACATATATGTACATGCATATATTACATACATACAGACATACATACTCATCTAAGAGTTCAGAGAGTTCATTTGGTTACACATTCATCTAGGATTCTATTTTGGATAATGAAGAACATAAGCTCTGGGAGTATAGGAACTGATTGTCTATCTTATTCACTAATGTGTGTCCAATGTCAAGCGAAGAATATTGTAAAGAAAAGATGCTCTATAGATTTTGGCTGAGTGAGTGAATGCTATTTATTCTTGGTTTCATAGAGAATCCTCTAATTTTCTGAGTTGGACATCAAAACACCAATTTTATCACAGAAGGCCTAATTTTGAAGTGTAAACTGATTTGGAAATAGTAAAAAGAAATGCATGTTTTAATTTATGAGTTTAAAAAATCTCATAGAAGTAGGATATGGTGATAAAACATCAGAGTATTCAACTATTGGGAAAATATTTACAGCTGTTCAGAGTCTGTAGAGGTTGATGTGTTAATTGTCAAGCAAATTTCTTTGTGAACTAAATGATGACTGAAAGCCATTGTCTTCTGCAAATTGACAGTGTGCAAAGCTCAGTTAAATAAAGATATAAACGAAAACCAACTTTTAGAAACCAATATTGAAATGTCACTGATGTCAGTTTAGCACTGGCGGAAGATATTAAAAGCTTCTCAAAACTGACATTTTTAATCAAAGTGATGTTTTTAATAATAGTTCTTCTGTGATTGTGGCAATCACTTGTTATTCAAAATCTATTTTTTGATCCATGTGCATGGGAACAGCTCTAAATGTCGGCGGCGTAGGCAGCATACAGTGTGATCTAAAGGTCACCGAAAGGGCTTTGTCCCCTAAGTCCATCCACATAGGCAATAATATGGTGGTGGGTTTGCAGAGAACTCTAGAGCATTATTTGAACATATTATTCTGTTAGTTTTATTTCCAGCACATCAAATAGGATGAGCGCGTAGCAACAGATGCTTGAACAATTTAAGTGACTTGCTGAAGGCCATAGAGTTAATGAATAATACAGCTGGGTCTCCAGCTGAAGTCTTTTCCCCAAAAACCTAATGTTTGTTTTCTGTAAGACATTCATTCTTGACTTCCAAATCCTTTGCACTAGGGACTTTTCTTTAGGTTAAGTGCAGTGGTATCTCCAGAAGATCCCTGTTCAAGTTGAAGTTTACTGGGGAGATGTCATGCATTAAGCCCCAAACAAGTATTAACCATTGGAAAGAAAAATTAGAAGGCCAATGGGATGAAATGCAAAATAGGTCATTTTTGATAGTAAAGAATAGAAGGTCCACAAACAGAACACTGCTTTTGTTGGAGAAATTGGGATCAGCCGGGTCACGCCACAGATGGCGTATAGGTCTGGAGAGCAGAGGCTCCGGAGATGCCTCTGGGAGATGAAGGAACTGATATAGTGAATGGATCTGAGTATAGTGAATGGAGCTGAGAGCAGAGAGCAATGCTTACTTGTTTTGTTAACAATCACCTGTATTTTTATTGAGACAAGTGATTTCATTTGAAAAGAGATGCTTTCTCTTTGGGCAATCAAAAAGTCATGGGGATGTAGAGTACAGCCGAGGGAATATAGTCAATAATGTAATAACTATGTATCGTGCTAGGTGGTTACTGGAATTATTGGGGGGAACACTTTGTAAAGTATTTGATTGTCTACCATTATGCTGTATACCTAAAACTCACAAGAAATAATATTGAATATAAACTGCAATTTTAAATAAAATTTTAAATTCTTTAAAATGTCTTCTAAACATTCAAATGTTCAGATGTTAAACATTTTTTTAAATTATTATTTTCTAGACAATTGGAGACTTCTACCAAAATCATGCAACAGGGAATAAAAAGGCCACTGTAAATGTGCATCACCCCCCGATACCTTCTTTCTAAGACACACACAGGTCTAGACACTACAGGTGGATATATTCCTTGAGAAAAACCCATACCTGCCCTCCTTCCATCCCCTAGGACTTCAAGTGCCCCACAAAGGGCTCCCTGCTGGAGTGTTGTGTTTACTGATTTGGACGCCAGGGCTGAGAATTGGATTCTGTGCCCAGGGGTGCCTGAAAGAGACATTTGATCTCCAAAGTTGACAAATGAAGGCTTCAGACCCAGTCACCTCAGGCAACCAAGTGCTTGTTCAGTAAAGCCAGATGAAGAGCTAAAATGTAGTGCCTTCTAGCTGCATCATCACTTTACGCCTTGATATCAAAACCTCTTTCCATTAAGATGTTAACAGTTGATAAAAAGCCCAGATTAGGTTTTGCGCAGAGAAAGTCTAAGTTAATGTCAAGCTCTCTTGGATTTCTGTGTCCTTATTTTCAGAAAACTCTCTGGAGACAGAAAGTGTAAGGCCACGAATAAGCTATTCAGTGAGGAGAGGCTGGGACTGTTAAATGAAAAGGCTTTTATGTATGTGAAGTATTATGAAGACTGATTAAAACAGCAGGGTGGTGGTTGCCAGAGGGAAGGGGGTGGGGGAAGGAGAGGTGTCCTAATATATGGTGATAGGAGAAGATTTGACTTTGAGTGGTGAGCAGGAGCAATATACAGATCTTATAACATAGAAACTCAAACCTGAAACCTATATGCTCATGTTGACCAATATCACCACAAAATTTTTCATAAAAAAAGAAAAATTAGTACAAAAAAAGAGACTGATTAAGATAATAGGGTTTGTGTTTTAATTTCAGTTATAGATTTTATTTTATTTTTTAAGTATAGTTTTTATTGATTTCAGAGAGGAAGGGAGAGGGAGAAAGAGGAGAAAGTCTAAGTTAATGTCAAGCTCTCTTGGATTTCTGTGTCCTTATTTTCAGAAAACTCTCTGGAGACAGAAAGTGTAAGGCCACGAATAAGCTATTCAGTGAGGAGAGGCTGGGACTGTTAAATGAAAAGGCTTTTATGTATGTAAAGTATTATGAAGACTGATTAAAACAGAAGGGTGGTGGTTGCCAGAGGGAATATAAATTGCAGTTTATATTCAATATTACGTCCTAATATATGGTGATAGGAGAAGATTTGACTTTGAGTGGTGAGCAGGAGCAATATACAGATCTTATAACATAGAAACTCAAACCTGAAACCCACACCTGAAACCTATATGCTCATGTTGACCAATATCACCACAAAATTTTTCATAAAAAAAGAAAAATTAGTACAAAAAAAGAGACTGATTAAGATAATAGGGTTTGTGTTTTAATTTCAGTTATAGATTTTATTTTATTTTTTAAGTATATTTTTTATTGATTTCAGAGAGGAAGGGAGAGGGAGAAAGAGATAAAAACACCAATGATGAGAGTGAATCATTGATCTGCTGCCTCCTGCATGTCCCACACGGGGGATCAAGTCTGCAGCCTAGACATATGCCCTGACAGGGATTCAAGCCGTGACCTCCTGTTTCACAGGTCAATGCTTAACACTGAGCAACACCAGCTGGGCTATTTTAAAATTTTTAAACCAATTTTCAGCTCAGCTCATCGAATTTCCAGCAATAACTTGGCATTTAATAAGCTAGTAAAACCAATTTGTTTGAGGGCAGAACCTTTTTATTTTATTTTATTTTTCTCAGTTTGAGCATTTTGTTCTCATATATTTTCTTAAGCAATAAATAGAGAGATCAATTTAGTTATTGAGGAGAGTGAGATGGAGAACTTTCTGTAACATGGAATCGACATTCATTTAACAAATACTTATTGAGCACCTGTACTACATCAGACTATTCTAGGTGGTGGGTATACATCAGTGAAAAAGAAATCAAAATGAAATTTTCACCCTTGTGAGTCTTATTGTCTCACAGGGGGAGACAGAGAGTTAAGAAATAAGTAAATTACACAGAATACTAGAAGATGGTGAATGCTGTGGAGAAAAATAAAACTTGAAAGAGAATAGAGAGTATCAGGGTGCGATGGGGTTTGCAATTATGAACAGAACCATCGGGGAAAGCCATACCGAGAAAGGGGTATTTAAGAAAGGACTTAAAAGAGGTAAGAGAACAATTTATGGGAGTATCTAGAGCTGTGGTTCTCAACCTGTGGGTCGAGACCCCTTTGGGGGTCGAACGACCCTTTCACAGGGGTCGCCTAAGACCATCGGAAAACACATATATAATTACATATTGTTTTTGTGATTAATCACTATGCTTTAATTATGTTCAATTTGTAACAATGAAAATACATCCTGCATATCAGATATTTACATTTTGATTCATAACAGTAGCAAAATTACAGTTATGAAGTAGCAACGAAAATAATTTTATGGTTGGGGGTCACCACAATATGAGGAACTGTATTAAAGGGTCGCGGCATTAGGAAGGTTGAGAACCACTGATCTAGAGGAAGAGGTTTTCAAAGAGAGGAAATGGGAAGTGCAAAGAAGTGAGGCAAGGGAATGCCTGGAAAGATGCAGGAATAGCAAGGCAGGCTGCGTGGCTGGAGTAGAATGATCTAGAAGGAGAGGGCTAGGAGAGAGAGTCAAAGCTGATGGATGGCTCAGGACACATAAGGCTGTGAATGCCAATGCAATGTTGAATGAAATGGGGAATTATTCCAGGGATGTGAAAAGAGAACTGATTTGCCTTTTCTTACAGGTGAACCATTTTGTCTGGAGGCTGTGCTGGGAATAGACTGGATGGGGCCAGGGTGGAGCAGGGAGACCAAGTAGGAAGTCATTGCAATAACCCAGGGGAGCGATGATGCTGGTTTGAAAGTAGTGAGAAGTGGTCAGATTCTGGATCTATCGTGAGCAGAGAGGCAACAAGATTTGCTCAGGAAGTGAGTGTGATGTCTGAAGTAAACAGAACGCCCCAGGATGACTCTGGGGTTTTGGCCCGAGCAACCAGAAGGATGTACAGTAGTTGGCTTTCACTGACATGGGAAGTTCAGTTTGGTGGGAAGACCAAGTGCTCTCAGTTGGGACACATCCAGTGGAGATGCCTGCTAGATATTTTAGGGTGAGTTTTAAGCAGGAGGCAGCTGTGGACATCTGAAGTTCCAGGGAGAGGTCTATACTGGAGATTTGGGATACACTTGGGAATTGCTGGCCTATCAGAAAGTACTTAAAACACCATGACTGGATGAGACTACAGGGAGTAAGTGAGAGAGAAGACACAGGACCAAGACCTGAGCCCTAAGACGCTTGGATATTGAGAAGTTGGGGACAAGACAGATGGATACCAGAACTTTATCCTGAGCCAGCACAAGCAGTGACCAGTGAGGGAGGAAGAACACAAGAGGGTGTATTGTCCTAGAGGCCAAGTGAAGCAAACGCCTCAAGGAGGAAGGAGAGATCCGCGGTGCAAATGCTGTCGATAGGTTAAGTAAGATGGGCACTGACCATTGGACTCAGTCCCGTGACTTTAGTCTTGGATTTGATCCCCAGTTTCGCTCCCTTTGGCTTTTTCCCAGTGCCTTTTCCTGCGGGCAGTCCTGTTTCCCCAAGCCAGGCCTGACTCATCTGGAAATGTGGTTTACAAATTCTGGCCTGGGGCCAGGTCATGTGCTTATTTCCCCGCCTCTTCAACTTCTCAAGTGTCCCATCTCTCCGATAAGGTTGGGCCAGAGCCTCTCAGATGTCCGGTGGGTGGTAGCAGAGAAGAAGCCAAGACGAATGGAATCCCATTCCCCCAGAGCATTTCCATTGTGGTTTCCTTAGTGTGCAGACTCGCAGAGAATATAAAGGACCTGAGTCATTCCACTTCGAGAGCAGCAGGGTAGGCACTCTCTTGGTTATTTACTCAAGAAATGTAAAAAAAACTGCAAGATTTTTTTTTAAAGTGTCACAAACTTGGAATTTAGATAATAATCCGGCACATCATTTATTTTGACTTAAGTATTTCAACATCTAATCTAGTTTCCCAGCTCATAAATCAGGTATTGCAACATCTCCACATTCCCAGAATGATAAAAAAAAAGTATGTAAATGGTTAAAAAGCACTTTAAACATACAAAGCAATTTCATGCTTCTTTAAAAACAAAATTCTCTTAGGGAAAATGCAGTGTTGTTTCTATCACAGTGCAAACATCACCTAACTGAAATCTAATAAATAGTTTGTACATTCATATATAAAATCTTCACCTGAGTATTTGTTTTTATTGATTTTACAGAGAGAGGAAGGGAGAGAGAGGGAAACATCGAGGTGAGAGAGAAATATCAACCGGCTGCCTCTAGTACGCACCCTGACTGGGAATTGAACCCGAAACCTTTTGGTGTACAGGACAATGCTCCAGTCAATTGAACCACCTGGCCAGGGCACTTTTTATATATTTTGACTATAGAACAAGTTAAGGAGATGCAGGTCACAAAATTATTTTATTATACTTTCTCTTTACATTAAAATTTTCTAATTATGGCATTATTTTCTGTAGGATTTTAATAAAGAAAAATGAATATCTATATGTCAATAACCATGTTTGAATTTCACACATCTATTGTATACTGAAGATCTAATATCAGAATACAAATTTCTCATTTATCTATTACTACAGAATACATCACCCCAAACTTAAAAGCCTGAAACTACCAAATTTTTTAAAACTACATTTTTTATTGCCCTAGCCCGTTTGGCTCAGTGGATAGAGCATCGGCCTGTGGACTGAAGGGTCCCAAGTTAGATTCTGGTCAAGGGCATGCACTTCGGTTGTAGGTTCCTCTCTGACCCTGGTCAGGGCTCCTGAAGGAGGCAACCAATTGATGTGTTTCTCTCACATCAATATTTCTCTCTGTCTTTCCCTTGCTCTTCCATTCTCTCAAAATCAATAGAAAAATATCCTCAGGTGAGGATTTAAAAAAATTATATATATATATTTGATTTCAGAGAGGAAGGGAGCGGGAGAGAGAGACAGAAACATCAATGATTTGAGAGAATCATTGATCAGCTGCCTCCTGCACACCCCACACTGGGGATCGAACCCGCAACCTGGGCATAGGCCCTGACTGAGACCTTCTGGTTCATAGGTCAACACTCAACCATTGAGCCACGCTGGCTGGGCCAAAACTTTTTAAATCTTAGTGATTTTCTTGGCTAACTGGGTTCAGCTGGATGGTTGACTGTGTTTGGCTGGGTGGTTCTTCTGGTCCATGTGATGGCAGCTAAGGCCACATCATCAGGGTCTCCACTGGGCTGGAGTCCGAGTTGGCTCTCTCATGTGGCTGGCAGTGGTGCTGGCTATTCCTGGGGGCTCAGCTGAGGCTCTAAGTGCCTTGGCTCCTCTGAATGACCTCTCCACATGTCTTGGGATTTCTACAGTAAGGCAGCTGGTTTCCCAGAGGCAGGAAGTGAAAACTGCAGAGTTCTTAAGTCCTGGGGTGGAAGCTTAAGAATATCATTTCTGTTGCAGTCTATTGGTCAAAACCCTGCCCAAAGTTAGCCCAAATTCAAGGGAACGGAAAAGTGCTCCACATCTTGGAATACGGAATAGAATATGCTCCAAGGAGGGAAGAAATGGTTGTAGACCATCATTAGAGACTTGCTACCACTGTGCCCTCTGGCCCCAACAGTTCATGATCCGAGTGCATGCAAAATACGCTCAGCCTTCCCTAAAACCCCAAAAGTCTGATCCCATATGACAAAGCTCAAAATCCAAGATGATGTGGTCTTGTCATCTAAAACAGGCCAGGGTGTGGTCGGGGCTCCTTGGGTGCGCTTCCTATGGTGCAGAGACCTTTAAACTAAAAGGCAAAGTCTCTGTTGTCCGCACTCCTCACTTGCAATGATGACATAGACTAGAATAACAGCAATAAGTGCCCCAGTTCAAAAAAGAAGCAATGATGTATCCCCTAGAAGTCACCAGTCCATAGCAATTCTCATATCCAGATGGTCCCATGTTGCCCTTTTCTGACTCCAGTGGCAGGGAATATTCTTTGATTAGGGAAGTTTTGCACCCTGGGAGTGAATTCCATGGCCCTTGGACCCTGCTGGTCCTTGGACTCCTCCCTCTGTCCTCTGAATTACCAGTCCTTTTCCATAACAAATGGCCCACAATCAGAGTTAAGTAGCTTTTCCAGCCTGCTTCCTACCCATAGGAATTTGGGGGCTCACTGGCCTTGTTTAATTTTAAATTGTGTCTGTTTCCTCTTGGCCCAAGCTTGAATAATTCTTTAAAAAATATTGTGGGTTTTCTATGCATCAAATTATAAACTACTCCCTTAGATGAAACTGACACCTACACATTTCTTTCAGGCAGACTTCTCTCTACCTTGGGCTGTAGAAAAGCACCTCAAAGATTCTCCAAAGTCCTTTAAGTATCATGGATAGGATATAGGAATTGTGTCTTTATGATTCCTGGAGGCTAAATTTTGACATTGAGAGAGTTTATAAGATATGTCCTAAAAATTCTTAGAAGTTCTATAGTCTAGCTCAGAGGGCATACAGAATACTTCACTACATTTTTTTTTCTGAAGTCTCAACAAAGGGTCTTACAAATCCCTGAACTGATCTTGACCATGAGGTTATGTTTTTACTAGCAGTGCCCTTGCATTGCCTCCAGGTTTTAATTTGCTTTGAATATATTTTGTAAACTGGAAGTTTTGGGAATGACAAGAAGTTTTATTTCCCAAACCAGTAATTCTGGGTTTGGAAACGCTTCCTCTATATTCAACATGAAAATGAACAAGTCTTTAATCAGCTCCTCAGTTTTAATTTTACCACCCACAGTCAAAAAATACATTTGGCACTTTTGATAGCTAGAGCACCTGAATTAACCTGAAAAATAATCATATTATTTAAAATCTTAGAACACATATATTTATGTGAATAGGGGGTTAAGTTTTTCTTAAGTTTCCTTTTCAAGGCTTGTGCAAAGCAATTGAGGAGGTGACTCAGCTGTGAATCCAGCAAGCGGAACCCATAAGCATGGTCAGGCCAACCCACCAGGAGTCAAAACATCATCTCATCAACATCATCTCATCACCTGATGACTACAATAGCGGACATCTGGGGACCCCCAGGGCTGCACATAGCACCCTAGCTTTATAATCCTGTTCCCCACACCTTGCTGGGAAGACAGGATTTGAATATTTGTAAGCACCCTGTCTTCTTGGTTGGCTAGCCTTCTCAACAAATGCTTTATATGATTCAACCCTGCCTTCGTGATTGGACACAGCAACAGGCAGCCTGAGCCCAACTGGGGGTTTTCCAGTAACACTTTCAAAATTATGCCTGGAAATGTTCTTAGCTACATACAATTTCATGAAGAATATTTCCTGTCTCCCATATTACTGCAGGTATGACTACTGCCCAACTTTCTGTCACTACATAACATGGGTAATCATTTCTTCAGTCTTCAATAACAATGTCCTCACTGTCTATCCAGCCCCCAGTTACAGTCTCCTTGAAGTTCTGTGCTAGTGGCTAGTCCTAAATCCAATGTCATATGATTTAGAATTTTGTTATGGCAACATCCTATTTCCAGGCATCATTTTTAGTTTCAGTTATAATGGTACCACTGATAAAAATGCAGGGCATTTAGAAAAAAACAAGAATTATCCTTAAAAATGTTAGTGCCAAAAGAACCAAAATTCACAAAATTGCTAATAGTTCTCCATTCCTACCGATATCAGAGTTTGTCTTTAGCAACAACATATATGAGTTATATAGCCCATATATGAACTTTTGACCAGTGATGAACAGGCCTATAAAAATTAATAAGTGCCCCCAACCAAAGAATTGAACCTACAACCTAGGTATGTGATCTGACTGGGACTCAAACCCACAACCTTTTGGTGTACAGGACAATGTTCCAACTAACTGAGCCACCTGGCCAGGGCATGAACCCAGGTTGTTTGATCCCACAGCCTAAGAGCTGATTCTAAACTGCCTCTTAATATGTATTTATGAAAATGATAAGTGTTATTTTTGAACCATAAAAACAATTTTGTGTAACACCAGTGGGCACATCCATGTTTTGTGGTTCCCTGGAAACTGGATGAAGTATATGTGACTGTAATACAAACTGCTATGTACTATGAGATTGGATGTTATAATGAATGGCTATAGGAGAAAAAGAGTGTGCCTGGCCCAGAAAAGTGAAAAGATTTTGTGGAGGAGGTGGCACTAGAGTATTTAATTTGTATCTGCAGATATGGACATGAGAGGGGACATTCGTAGCTGCAGGGAGAAGTACAGACTAAGTGTGAAATGCAGCAAGCAGATAATGCACACTATGTGTGAATGGGAGAACAGGAAATAAGGTTGAAATAGTACCATATGAAAGCCTTAAGATCTTACGTTTGATAATGATTTACTGTGTTAAGAATAGTAAATGAAACATCTGGACTGATTTCTAAAACAAAACTAGAAATGTCCTCAAAGTGTTTTGAGTTGGCGTCATGTTTTAGATTTATAGATTGAGACATGTATTGATCAAGGTATTTATTCAAGTACAAGAATTTTTAAGTTGGAAGTTGGGTCAACTACCACCAGGTGGTAGCAGATATGCTGATTTCTCAGTCCAGATGACTTGATCTAGGCTAGAAACATGTGTGAGAGCTGGCTCAGGCTCTCATGTGTGCATAATTTTGTTTGTGTAGCATATAATTACTACATCAAGGCCCAGATTTACACAAAATAATGTAATTCTCTCAATACAGCAGCGTCCCTACTTACAGAAACAACGCGTTTCTTTGCCAGACATTTTATTCTTCGAAGTAGAAAGTACAGGGATATGGGTGGTTGGAAATTACTATTCCAAATATTATTTTTTTAAAAAAAATTAGAGCCTGGCTGGCATAGCTCAGTGATTGAGCGCTGACCTATGAACTAGGAGGCCACTGTTCAATTCCCATCAAGGCACATGCCTGGAAGTGGCCAATCAGAGATTCTTGCTCTCATCACTGATGTTTCTATCTCCCTCTCCCACTCCCTTTCTCTCTGAAATCAATAAAGAAACATTTTTTAAAAATATAGAAAACAATATGTTTATCTGGAACACTTGTGCTCAAAGTGAGGCTGACAATTGGGTTATTTATGATTCAGAGAGTTTTGGGAGAGGCCCATATTTGGCTTATTCACAGACAGAGAGGGAATCTAAAGTGCTTGACTGTGGGTAGATCAGCCTTCAGGAGGCAGTTAGCATCTTCTCTTTTTATCATCTAATTTAATCCACTCAACAACCCTATGAAATAGAGAGTATGATCTCCATTTAAATATAAGGAAACTGTGGCTCCAAGAGCTTAAGCAATTATCTAATTTATTTGCTCAAGTAAGTAAAAGATCTGGAATTTGAACCCTCATCTGTTTCACTTCCTGTGCCCTTTCTTCTCAATACCCAAGAGACATAATCTATCTCCTCCAGAAAACTTATTGGCCTTTGCCCTCATCCAAGCATAAGAGGTGATAAATTTTTATGCTGGTTAATCAGTCATTGCATTTCCCCAACATTTTATTATGAAAAACTTCAAGCATACAAAAAGTTGAAAGAGTTTCACAAAATACCCTTCAAATATCTACAGTTGAGATTCTACAGTTTGCTTTTTACCCTACGTGTTTTATCATATATCTATCGCTCTACTCACCCCCTATCTAAATATTAACTCAATTTTATTTTCATTTCACAATAAATTAAGGACAGCAGTCCACTTCACCCCTAATCGCTTCCATGTGCATATCATTAACCTTCCGTACAATGGAAAGATGCTTAACCAACTGAGCCCATCAGCTAGGGCCAGGCTCAAAGTTTTTAAGTCATGTAGGTGAGAACTTTGCTTTTATTTGCAATGAACTTCTTGGGCCTGGGTAGAAATAAGGATTGTATTAGGGGGAAGATGTAATCAGTGGTTGCTTGATCAAGTAAGTTTGACACCGTGTGGAAAGCTGGTAAATAAAAGGGTAAATGGTGATGAGCAGTAGGTTTTGTCTTAACTTGGCAGGACTCAAATGAGCAGAAGAGCGAAACCTAGGGATTGCCAATATTAAGCTTTGGATTTGTTAATCCCGTTATATTTGTATCTCATTGTGAACCACGGAGGTTGTTTGTTTCTTATTTGCTTTATACTTATGAGAAGAAAAACTTGCTAACATAGGCTGTTATAGAAGTCTGAGTATTGCTTTTTTTGAAAAAGTCCTTACAGTAATTTGTCATAATTTAGACTCTGCTGGTGATTAAAATAGTTTTAACTGATTCAAAAGGGGCAGGTACCCCTGCTGGAATAAGAATTTAAAAAATGACAGTTAAAGAAGATTTCATGACATGAACTTTAAATTTAGTAATAATCAAAAAATAGACTAGAATCAATACATTTATATTTTCATTAGGGAGATATTTTTTCAACAACTTATACTTGTGTCCACATTCATTAAAAAAAGAAAAAAAGAGGAAACATGAAAACTTGTAGCTTTGGTGAAAACTGTGAACAGAGCCCACAGAACCCAAAACAATAATGAATGTAGTTAGCCATTTCATGCTCCAGCGCCTACAGCTAAACATGTACTAAGGCAAGTAAATGATAGTGCAGACTTCCTTTCTACAGTGTCATTTCCAGTTGGGGAATGTAATGATGTTTAATTGAGTTGAGGCCCATTATTACACCGATGCATGCCTCTCTTGATTGTAAATAACAAATCAGTGGTATTTTGTAGCAGTGGAAAATGCTTTCAGCCTGGATGGTGTGGCAGCCATTATACATTTAGTCCCAGCTAGAGACAATTAGAAAGGATCTTTCTTTGATATTATTAGAAAGTAGTTTTGACAATTGATGGAAGCTAGGTCAGATAAATTAAAAAAAATGCAATATAGACAAGAAATCTATGTGGACCAATAATATGAGGGAAAATGTGGAATAGTGAAAAAAAAGTAGTTAGAGATACTGAAAATTTGAATCTCAGTTCTAAAAATCATAACCTACTGGTTTTATTTGGAGAAGGTACCTAGTAATTTCATCTATGAAATGAAGTTGGTCAAAGTGTACCTTATTTTTTTTTTAAATCCTCACCTGAAGATATTTTTCCATTGATTTTTAGTGAGACTGGAAGACAGAGGGAAAAACACCACATGATCTCACTCATTTATGGATAATAAAGACCATTATAAACTTATGAACAAAAATAGATACAGAGGCAGAGCTGCCTCGAACAGACTGTCAAACTACAGCGGGAAAGCCGGGGAGGGATGAGGGGCGGGAGAGGGGGGTAAGAGATCAACCGAAGGACTTATATGCATGCATATAAGCATAACCAATGGACATAAGACACTGGGGGGTAGGGGAGGCCGGGGGATTGTTAAGGGCGGGGGAAAAAAGGAGACATATGTAATACTCTTTGTAATACTTTAAGCAATAAAACAATAAAAAAAAGAAAGAAAGACAGAGAGAAATATCAATGTGAAAGAAACACATTGATTGGTTGCCTCCTGCACATTCCCTGACCAGGGCCTGAGCTGGGGAGGGGCCTGCAACCAAGGTACATGCCCTTGACCAGAATCAAACCCGGGACCCTTCGGTCCACAGGCTCTATCCACTAAGCCAAACTGGCTAGGCCTCAAAGTGCACCTTAAAGATCTCTTCCTATAGCCCTGACCAGTGTGGCTCAGTTGGTTGAAGTGTTGTCCAATACACCAAAAGGTTACAGGTTTGATTCGGGATCAGGGCACATACCCAGGTTTCGGGTTCCAGCCCCAGTGGGGTGCATACAGGAAGGAACTGATTGATGTTTCTCTCTCACCCCTCCCTCTCTCTCTTCCTCTCTTTCTAAGAAATCAATTAAATGCAAGATTTACTTTAAAAAAAAAAAGAAAAGGTCTCTTCCTACAAAGCTCTGCCTCTATGTGCACAATTCAGACTTACAGGAAAATGTGTCCTGAGAAATATAGTAATATTATTGCCAATCATTTAAATTACTCAAAAATATATTATTTGAAGAAAAAATGTGGATTTCCTATGATAATTGTGTTTTTGGTACGATGACTATTCAACTTCTCAATTTGTTTTTACATTGTTTTCCACATCACCTTGTTCCTTCCTATTCTTGATTATATCAATTGCATTTTCACTTTCAGTACACAGTGATATGCACACTTCATGCCCTATATAAAATCACCATTTTATTTTTTCATATAAAGGATAGGCTATAAGTTACTAAAACAGTTTTGGATTGTCAGCATTCTGTTAGGTCCCCAGGCTTAAAGGGGCTCAGCACACTCAATTTATCAACATTGATACCACAGAGCATAAGGAGAAATGTTCACATTAATCTGATCCCTTCAATTTGCTCAGTGCTTTAATGGCACTTATTGAACAACTAGAGGCCTGGTGCACAAAATTTGTGCATGGGAGGGTGTCCCCTCAGCCCAGCCTGCACCCTCTCTAATCCAGGACCCCTCGGGGGATGTAGACCCATCGGGCCTAAACCGGCAGTCGGACATTCCTCTCACAATCCAGAACCGCTGGCTCCTAACTGCTCACATGCCTGCCTGCCTGATTGCCCCTAACTGCCCCCCCCCCATCAGCCTGATCACCCCTAACCACCTCTGCCTGCCAGCCTGATCTCTCCTAACTGCTTCCCCACCTTCAGCCTGGTTGCCCCTAACTTCCCCCCCTGCCGGCTGGTCACCCCATGCAGCCTGCTTGTTCAGTCATCCATCTGGTTGTTTTGGTCGTGATGGCCCCTGGCTTTTTATATATTAGGATATTAAGCACCTCCCATTTGCAATTAATAATTCTATAGCTCTGCCTTGCCCTTTGATTTCAATCCTAATTTTGGAAGTGGCTGCCTTGAAAAGATTTCTGAGGCCTCCTCTGGGCTTGGTAGGAAAGTGCAATGTAATCAATAAATGATAACTGCTTCAGGTATGAGAGGAAGCCATGGCCACACATGTGCCACAGGTTGGACATCCCTGCTGCTTTTACTTTTTCATGAATCACATTGAGTGTCATGATTTTTGAAATGAAAAAATTAATTACATAAACCAATGGGAAATAAATCATTATTATTTGTTGGATACATTACATATTATATAAATTATATGAACAATCTTTGGCTCCTCCCCTTTCCTTTCTGCCACCA
Organism: Myotis brandtii; assembly: GCF_000412655.1. Classification (NCBI taxonomy): domain Eukaryota; kingdom Metazoa; phylum Chordata; class Mammalia; order Chiroptera; family Vespertilionidae; genus Myotis; species Myotis brandtii. Next base: position 957,886 of record NW_005366679.1, on the reverse strand, counting down.
AGCGCTCCAGGGACAAAGGTTTACAATGATGGTAACACTGTGTCACCACTTTCTTATATGGGGCAGCCCTGAAGGCCTTAACTTGGTCATGTGAGTTTGCAATAGAGCATCTTAGCCTGCTGCAATTCAACTATTCCATTTTCTTCTCAACAAGCCAATGTTCCAAAAGCCTCATTCTTTTCTACATACAGGAAAACCTTGAGACACTTTAAATAGCATTTAAGCAAGTCTTTAATGTCTCTCTAAGCACCAACTGTTCCCTTAGTGCTCTAAATGATGCTGAAAGGCAGAGTTGCCAAAATATGCAGGTGCTAAAGAGTTAGGTTTCTCTCTGTTAAAGTAAAAAAAAATCCAATTTCTTTAGGCTTAGTAAATAGACATATGCTCCGAGACACAAGCAAAATCCACAATTTGAAACCCATCATTTTCTAATTTAAAGATTGTTTTCCAACAGCTGAAGTAGAACATACCAAGAAACTACTTTTCCTCACTAATGAAGAAGTTTGGAAAAATGTTCTAAGAAAGCACACCAACACACAAGCAAACCACAATGAAAATAAAAAGAAAAATATAAGGAGATTCAACAACATGTTATACTTAGTGGCTTGCTCTGAGGCTAGGTGGGTTATATAAAATACTCACAATATTCTCCAGGTGTTTATAGTATTGCTGGGTATACAAAATGTATGCCCTGAATTACTGGAGAATAATTAAAGACAGAATTATGATCAAGGAAATGAAGAAAAGAAGAAATGTTTTACATGGAAATAGAAGGTACTATAAATATTTGCAAGTAACTTGTAAATAATGATGTGTTAAAATTCCAATATAGTTGTCAGGGATCCAAAGTTAATAGTACATATTTTGGAAATAAAGCCTGCATCCAAAGTGTGTGTCCATCAACTAATAGCTCTTTGATTGAGTTTCTTAAGTTTCTGAGTCTATTACTTCATTTATGAAATGGCCATAATAATAGTATTCAAACTTCTATTTTATGTATGTTAAATGAGATATTTAATACAACTAACGTTTATTGAATGTCTACTGTATGCAAGACACTCTTTTGAGAACTATATAAAGCAACAACAAGGCAAAATCCTGCCTTCAGGGAGAGAATATTCTAGTGGGAGCTTCATTGACTTATACATTGAACTAACTTTCATTCAAGGTGTACCATATATCAAGAATGCTGTTTCTGCTTTTGTGGTATTAACTTAGGAAGCATAGAATACACAAAGAAACGAGTGATAGAGTTGCTTGCTAAGGAGCAAACAGCAGGGTGTGTGGGAGAAAAACAAGGGGAACCTATTTTAGTTTGAGTGGGAAGGAATAGCTTTCCCAACAAGGTAGCATTTACACTAATTTATTAAAGTGTCAGAAGGATCAAGCTTTGAAAGAAGAGGAGAAAGGGCTGTCCAGCAGGAGGAAGAACATGTTTAAAAGGTCCTACCTTAAGAAGGAGCTTGCTGCATTTCAGGACCTGGAAGGCCAGCGTGTCCGAGACAGAGTGAGCAAGTCGGAAAATGTTTGCAGAGACAGGCTGAGGCCAGGTTTTGTACATGCCTTCTGTGCCATGTTTAGGGTTTGACTTTTATTCCAAGTGGCAGTGAAGCCATTCAGAGGTTGCAAGCAAAGGAGTGACATGATCCAATTTACCTTTCGAATAAACCCACTCTGGGTGCTGATGAAGAACGGATTGAAGGGGACCATACTTGACAGCACAGAATAAGAGGCTATTGCAGAAGTTCAGGCCAAGAATCATGATTTATGCTTTTGTGATGGTGGTAGATTATGAACGGAAAGGAAATGTTTGAGACATGTTGTGGAAGTAGAATTAAGTGTGGACAGTCCATGAGACTTGATGGATGATATAGAGTCAGGTCTAAACAATGGCTTGAAGAACAGGTGGATAGTCCCATTGGAAGTGTAGACAAAATGCTTGGCACAATATCTGACATATGTTAAATGTTCAATGGATGTTAGCTTTGTAAGGTAATTGATGACGATGTACTTTAAGCAATCAATCCTTGCTTTACCTGGCATTGTAGCATGCCCTAGAAACTTGCTACTCAAAGGAAGGTCCTTAAAATAGCGGGGTCAGCATCACCTGGGAACATGGGAAAAATTCAGAATCTGAGGTCTTTCCCCATATGTAGTGAATTAGATTTATACTTCTAATAGATGCTCAGGTGATTCACATGACACTCAAGTATGAGAAGTACTAGTCTAGTGCAAGGAACAAGAAACTATGATCTGTTGGCCAAATCTGACCAATTGTCTATTTTTGTAAATAAAGTTTTATTGAAACATTGCCATGCCCATTTATGGCTGATGTTACAGTGGCAGAAGTAAGCAGTCATGACAGGTGCTGTATGGCCTGTAAAAGCTAATTTTTTAAAAATTAATTTAATTTTTTTTCCATTGCCATTTATCCCCTCTATGCCCTCTTCCACCTCAACCATCTCCCACAATTACCACACTGTGGTCCATGAGTTCTTTCTCTCTCTTTTCTTTAAAGCTAAAATATTATCATTTAACCTTTCATAGAAAAAGTTAGACAACCCCATAGCTTCTAAAGCAATGTGGATTTTTAATAACAGCTCTTTCATTTACTAGATGCATAACATTGAACAGATTATGCAACTATTCTTTGCTTTATTTTGACCATTAAAATAATGATAATAGTATATACCTAGTAAGATGATTTTGACAAGGAATAAATAATATAACTCTAGGAAATTGGCATATGGACAAACATTCAATAATTGTTAGCTATTGTTATTTTTACTTGGTTTAGAATTTAACTTACTTATAAGAATATGTAATACTAGAGGCCTGGTGCATGAAATTCATGCATGGGGGGGGGGTCCCTCAGCCTGGCCTGTACCCTCTCCAATCCAGGACCCCTTGGGGGATGTCTGACTGCCCGTTTAGGCCCGATCCCAGCCTGATCATCCCTCTCACAATCCGGGACTGCTGGCTCCCAACCACTCACCTGCCTGCCTGCCTGATTGCCCCTAACCACTTCTGCCTGCCAGCCTGATCACCCCCTAACCACTCCCCTGCCAGCCTGATCAACACCTAACTGCTCCT
>NW_005366679.1:940368-954515 GCF_000412655.1 Myotis brandtii | reverse complement strand
GGGGGGGGGTCCCTCAGCCTGGCCTGTACCCTCTCCAATCCAGGACCCCTTGGGGGATGTCTGACTGCCAGTTTAGGCCCGATCCCGCCAGCCTGATCACCCCTAACTGCCCTCTCCTGCTGGCCTGATCGCCCCTAACCGCCTCTGCCTCGGCCCCCGCCACCGTGGCTTTGTCCAGAAAGACATCTGGTCTAATTAGCATATTACCCTTTTATTAGTATAGATTTATAGTGAAAGAGGCTTTAATGCAACATCAAGCTCAAAAGCCAACTGGTGTTGGTTATATAGACAATATTCTGGAGATTTTCTAAGATTTTAAGTGTAGTTGTTGGACGGAGACAGAACATGGAGCAATAATGCAGTTCAGAATGCTCATGTCCAGTGGTATCCGGACAAGGTATTTTTCTAGACTTGATGGTCTGTGAGCCAATGCAGCCTTATACCTGTTTTTGTATGACTATGGAGTTGAAATGATGTTTACCTTTTACCTCTTTAAAAAGTTATGAAACAGAACAAAACAAAATGACAGAGACTGCTTGATAGAGACGGCTGGGGCCCACCAAGCCTAAAATGTTTATGGCCCTTTACAGAAAAATTTGTCGATCCCTGTTCTCAGCAAAAGAAAGTTCTTTAATTTTATTTTTTATACGTTTAAACCTACTAGAATAAGCACAGAGTTAATCCATGTGTATTCTCTTGGACTCTTTTATTTTGGGGGTTATTACATTCATGAAATGTGTTTGTTTTCCTTTGCCTACATACAACATATTCTGAATGTCAATCTCCTTTTGAAGTATCTCAGTTGCCAAAAACCTGTATCTCTGTCACAAACTGTACTTTTTTTTTAGCCACTACTATAAAGATCAAATTCATGGTTGGTAAGTCACCTCTTAACCAATGTGTTTGGTAGAGGACGTTTACATGGCACTCTTCCTAGTTTTTATTACCTAATTGGTTCTTCCTTGGAATTTACCAAACCTACAAAGGTAGTCAGAATTCCTAAAGCAACTTTTCAATAGACTCGAGAGAAGAAACGTAAGCAGGCAGGCAGGAAAGAAAGGAGGAAGAAGAGAGCATTGCCCACTTTAGGGCTGCTTTGTTACTGCTTCAGCCAGGTCTCCCCAAAGCCCACCTGTGCCACACTGACCTCCTTTTCAATCTCTTAGCGTTTTGTATTTAATTCAATTACAGCTCAGAGGAGGAAAAAATGCTCGAGTTGTCTCAGAGGACTAGCTAAAAGCTGTTGTGACAATGAATGGATCCACAATCTTTTCCAAGATACCCATAGGCATTTCAACTATAGGTCCATAGGGGCTTGCTTACACAGCAGGCACTGTCTTTTCTTCTTAAAGCCTCTGGTTTGTAGCTTATCTGCAAAGCTAATTTCCTAAATTAGTTGTTTTTAAATAAGTATCTGCCAATTTGGAAGGAAGGACATGTAAAGAAACATATATTTCCTGTAGAAAAGCATGAGACTTGGTTGGAAAGTTTATAAGGAGGACATTCTGAGAAAAGGGAAGTGTGTGGAAGGCCACCTGCCCTGTTTTTTTCAGAATTCTGACTTAGCAGAGTGCTGAAGGCAGAGCCCCTAATTATTCCTTGACCTTTCCAAACAAGTCTGTGCACATGCAGACCCCGAGTGTTTACTGGAATCTTTATGCTTAATCTTTGGGTGTCCTTGCTTAAAGGACACTACAAACACATGTGTCCTCCCAATATTACCTACCCTACTGATTGTATCTAAAGGATAAACTTTATCTCAAGCTGCTGCTACAATAAAAGCCTAACGAGGCAGACAATCAAGGCTGTCTGGTTCCATTAGCCAGGCAGTCCCTTTGCCTTCTCTTTCACAACAAACAGTTGTGTCAGAGTAATCCATTCATCCCCCACTCAGGGTCTGCTGGTCAGCCCTGGCAATTTCCTAAGATCTAACTTTTGATAAATACCATCTAAACTATCTGGGATTCTGGAATAGTTTTCCAAATATCTCAATGATTGACAACATTTGGCAAGTAGATCTAAGGTTTCCAAACGGTATTCTAATTATGTATATGCAGTAAGCTTATTTAGAGAATTTCTCCTCGGTTCTTTGAACCTTGCCTGATAATAAATGTAAGTTGGAGATACAGTTTTGTTCCAGAGTACAGTAGTAGAAATAAAGGAAGAGGGAGTAGTAAAATATAGGAAGAGGGAGATTTTGGCTTATGAGAAAGAACTTTTAGCACTTCATTATCTAATACAGTAGCCACTAGCCACATGAGGTTATGGAACACTTACATGTGGCTAGTTAGACTAAGGAACTAAATCTTTAATGTTATTGACTTTTAATTAATCAAAGTTTTAAATGGGTACTCAAGTATTAGAAAAATTTTAAGTAGGTTTGTAACAACTTAGGTATAAGAATATACTCTTTCAACTGTAAATTTTATGAAATTGAAATACAGATGAAACATTTTAAAAATGTTAGCTGTCTAAATTGAAATGAGCTGGGAATTAAAAATACAGAATGGACTTAGAAGAATTAATACAAAATAATGTAAAATATTATAGTAGTACTTTTTATATTGATTTTCCTTTTGAAGTGATATTAAGTTGGGATGTCAAGTTATATGATTGCTTATTAAAATTAAATTTACTTTGTTTTTAATCTTTTAAATATGATTCTAGAAAGTATAAAATGACTTTATATGGCTTACATTATATTTCCATTAGACAGACATTAATAACAATTCAAAATAGAAGAGTGGCTTCCAGAGACAGTGAGCTTTATGTTTTTGAATATATTTAAATTATTGTCTGAGTACCAGAGCCAACTGACATCTCAAATCCTTCTCAAACCTACCTCAAGCCCCTTTCTTTCTTTCTCTCTCTCTCTCTCTCTCTCTCTCTCTCTCTCTCTCTTTCTTTCTCTCTCTCTCTCTCTCTCTTTCTTTCTTTCTTTCTTTCTTTCTTTCTTCCTCTCTTTCTTTCTTTCTTCTGGCACACATTTATTTATTTTTGTGTTTCTTTTATAGGACTTTAAAAAATTATTTTTCAATTATAGTTGACATTCAATATAATTTTATATTAGTTTCAGGTGTACGGAATAATGGCTAGATAATCATATAATTCACAAAGTACCCATGATTCTAGTACCCACCTGGTACCGTACATGGTTATTATAATATTATTGACTAAATTACCTATGCTGTATTTTACATCCCTGTGACTATTTTGTAACTACCAATTTGTGCTTCTTTAAAAAAAATTTTAAAAATCGATTTCAGAGAGGAAAAGAGAGGGTGAGAGGAAACATCAATGATGAGAGAGAATCATTGATCAACTGCCTCCTGTAAACCCCACACTGGAGATTGAGCCTACAACCTGGGCATGTGCTGATCAGGAATTATACCGTGATCTCCTGGTTCATAGGTCAATGCTCAACCACTGAGCCATACTGGCTGGGCTGTGCTTAATCTCTTTCACCTTTTTCACCCAGACCTCCAACCCCTTCCCCTCTGGCAACCCTCAGTCTGTTCTCTGTATCTATGAGTCTGTTTCTATTTTATCTGTTGTTTGTTTGTTTAGTTATTTAAATTCCTCATGTAAGTGAAATCATATTGTATTAGTTTTTCTCTCTCTGACTTATTTCACTTAGCATATGCTTTTATATCTTGATTGTAAATAATCCTGTAATTAATATAACGTATATTCCCAGCATAGGAAATATAGTCAATAATTCTTTTTGAACTAGTGTTTTGGGTTTCCTTGGATAAATAAACAAAAGTGGAATTGCTGGGTCGTAAAGTCGTTCTATTTTTAATTTTTTGAGGAATGGCCACACCATTTCCCACAGTGGCTGTACCAATCTTCATTCTCACCAACAGCACACTAGAGTTCCCTTTTCTTCACATCCTCACTAGCCCTTTCTGTTTGCTGATTTATTGATGATAGTTACTCATTGTCATTTTAATTTGCATTTCTCTGGTGATTAGTGATGTTGAACATCTTTTCATATGTCTATTGACCATCTGTATTTCCCCTTTGGAGAAGTGTCTATTCAGGTCCTCTACCCAATTTGTAATTGAATTATTTGGGGTATTTTTGGTGCTGAATTGTATGAGTTCTTAATAAATTTTGGATATTAACCCCTTACTAGATATATCATTTGCACACATCTTCTCTAATTCAGAACATTGTCTTTTCATCTCATTTTATTTTTTTAAATACTTTTTATTTATTTTATTGATTTCAGAGAGGAAGGGAGAGGGAGAGATAGAAACATCAATGATGAGAGAGAACCATTGATCGGCTGCCTCCTGCACGCCAACTACTGGGGATCAAGCTCACAACCCAGGCATGTGCCCTTGACCGAAATCAAACCTGGGACCCTTCAGTCCCCAGGCCGACGCTCTATCGACTGAGCCAAACCAGCTAGGGCGTCTGTTCATTTTATTGATGATTTCCTTTTTTAGTTTGATGTAGTCCCATTTGTTAAATTTTCTTCTGTTTCCCTTTAGCATGCGTTTACTAACCATCTACTATGTACCATGCACTTTGCTTATTGGTCCCTGACATCAAGGTGGAAGTGCAAAGTATTTAGTATAAATAATAAATACTATAATTGGTGTGTTTAAACCACAGTGTTAAAAATGTCAGAGAAGAAGCACTAAGATCTTCCTGAGGAGTTGTTTGTGCTCATATTTGCAGGGTAAGTAGGATCTAGAGAAAGGAGAGGGGGATGCTTGAAAGAAGAAGAAACAAATGCAAAAAAACAGCAGAGGAGGACTTGAAATGTTTGTGGAACTGTATGTCCAGCGCTGCTGTTACTTAGCAGCAGGGCAGGAGATGAAGATGGATAAGGAGAAGGTTATTATCTTATAAGGGTCTTACGTACCATTTAAAGGACTTCAGATTTTACTTTGTAGGCAACAAAGAGATTGATATTTCTAAACATGGTAATTTTATTATAAGAATTGTGTTCATAAAGATCATTCTGTTATTTCTGAGGAGACTTAATAATAACTACTTTTGGTGAGAAGTAGACAAAATAGAGAAGATATACATAATCATTATCAGAAATGAAAGAAGGGTCATCAATACAGATCTTACAAGTGTTATAAAGATAACAAGTGAATAAAACGAACCACTGGGCACCCATACATTTTACAACTTAAATGAATTGGACATTTTCCCTGAAAGACACAAACTTCTAAACTGACTTAAGAGGATCCAGAGCACCTGAATTGTTTTATACTTATTAAAGAAAATGAATTTATAGTTAAAAATCTATAATTTCAGGTCCAGGAGCTTCATGGGGAATTGTACCATACATGTAAGGAAGAAATAATACCAGTGTGAATGAAACAAACAAACAAAAAAAATACAAGAGGAAGAGGCAAGTATTATTCTGATAAAATTCAGACAAAAATTACACAGAGAAAACTACAGTACACACTAGTAACCCTGATGAATATGCCCAAAATCTTCAACAAATATTAGTACATTTAATATAATAATATAAAAAATTGATAATAAAATTATGATCAAGTAGTGGTTTTCCTCAGAATACAAGGTTGTTTCAGCATTTAAGGATCAACCAATGTAATTTATAATATCAGTAGATTATTGGGGGGAAAAGATCTAAGTAGATATAGTAATTATATTTAACATGCATTCGTGATGAAACATTTCAGCCAAATATGAACCGAAGAGGAATTTCTTGATTTGATAAAGGACATCTATAAAAATTTACAACTCTCATCATACATATTCTATAAAGCAGTGGTTCTCAACCTTCTGGCTCTTTAAATACAGTTCCTCATGTTGTGACCCAACCATAAAATTATTTTCGTTGGTACTTCATAACTGTAATGTTGTTACTGTTATGAATCATAATGTAAATATCTGATATGCAGGATGGTCTTAGGCGACCCCTGTGAAAGGGTCATTCAACCGCCAAAGGGGTCGCGACCCACAGGTTGAGAACCGCTGCTGTAAAGGGCCAGAGCATAAATAATTTAGGCTTCACAATTAATGGTTGGGTGTGGCTCTGCTACAATGAAAATATTTGGAAAACTGTCAAAGGGCCCGATTTGGCCTCTGAGCCATAGTTTGCCAACTCCTGTCCTATATTTGATTGTGGTGGTAATTATATGACTGTATATCAACATTTTAGAGGTCTGTACCCTAAAAAACAGTTTAACCATCAGAAAAAATATTAACTGAGTGTGATTTTTATTTTGAGTGAATGGTTTTCAAAGTATATTGTGTACTTTGCCTTGCTTTGCAATCAAAGAAATTTAAGTGAAGATTTAATCTAGTTAATGTTCTGTAAAAGCAACTGCACAAAGTTGGTTATATAACAGGAAAGCATTGGCAGCGCCCTAAGTGAGCAATATTAGGGCAACGGTTAAGTAAACAGCAACATGTGCCATCTTGGGAACATTATGTAGCCATTGAAATTATAATTTGGAGGATGTTTAATCAGTATAATATTCATGTTACGATAAGTGAAAACAGCAGATACAAAACTGTATAAACAGTACAATCTCAATTTTACCAGAAAATATTTTATGTATGTAATTATAGAGAGATGTGGGGAAGAACTCTCTCTTTGTAGGGAGTAGAATTATGGGTAATTTTGATTGATTTTTCCTTTGCTTTGCTATTATTAATGTGTTTTTTTTACACTGAAACATTATCAAAGATACTAGAGAATAAATGGTTTATAAAAAGAAATATTTAATTCCATTGAATTTTTAAAAATTATATTATTGAGTTATAAATAAAAAATAAAACTTAAATCCATTCAAAACCCTTATTTTGGATATGACTGTGGTATGCTCTCACTTCCTGTCACTATTATCTTGGAAGTAAAAAAGTTCACTGATTTATACAAATTAATATACATGCTATTTGCAATTAGATTCACTACCAAAAAATAGGAAAACCCTTTAATTTATCATTCAAAATGGAACAATTTTGAGAATGAAAGGGGCACTAATAATAATTAATCTAGAGTAACAGGTACAAATCTGAACACGTGGTCACACATTCACCTGAATTAAGATTTAAGCCTCATATTGTGAATAAAAAGTTAACCTTTAGCATTCTTTCGTTTTTCTTCTTTTTGTAAGAGTAAACATTTTAGGGATAGCATGTATAAATGAACAAGAGCAGACAGTAACATGCACAGGCAACACTTTTTGCCAATAATTTGCTTAATCACTAGATTGCAAAATCCAGGTTTGAAAGTAATGCATTCATACTTGATGGACTTGATATAATGAAAGGAGAAGGAAAAGGAAGAGAATCTGTTTCAAAAATGATTTATACCAGGTAGGCTTTTCTGAAGTTTATAAAGTTCCCTTTGAAACTGAAAGACAGCGTGCAGTACATTATATTCTGACCTTCCAACACATTTTAACTTTTGGTCAAGCTCTTAAACACTAAAATGGAAAATGTTTTATGATAATCATTTACAAATATTAACATCTGATGCCTTAGAGTTGCTGTGTAACAGATGACATGAAGTTCCATAAAGGTCAATGTGACTAAATAGAAACTCAAATATAATTTAAACTAGAGGCCCGGCACACGAAATCGTGTGTGTGTGGGTACGGTCCCTAGGCCAGCCTGTGATCAGGGCCATCTTCCCCCACTGCCAGCAGCTGGCCCCGCCCCCCGCCGCCACCCACTTGGGTTCCCAGTTTGCCATTGGGTGATGGGAGCCTGATGGCTGATGGGGAGGGATCGAGTGGTCAGATGTTCCCACCTGTTTGCCAGCCCCACCCCCACTTCCGGTCGCCCTCTGTGTGTGGGGTGACTGGCAGGGCGGGGAACTTGGCCTGGCGCTGCCCGCATCCCCTGCCACCCCCCCTGGTTCCCCGTTTGCCATCTGGCGATCAGAGCCTGCGGACCAGGGGGCAGGGACCAAGAGGTCGGCCGTTCGCCTGCTCGCCAGTCTAGCCCCCTGCCACCACCCACCCCAGTTCCCTGTTCACCATCAGGTGATGGGAGCCTGTTGGCAGGGGGGAGGGACCAAGAGGTCGGCTCTCCCCCCCTTCCTCCCCACCCTGTGCTCACTGGCCCCACCCCCACTGTGGGTTGCCCTCTGTGTGTGGGGCAGAGGCCTTGGCCTGGCGCTGCCTGCATCCCACACCATCAGGCCATGGGAGCCTGCCGGCTGGGGAAAGAAACTGAGAGGTGGTCAGTGCACCTCATAGTGACTGGTTGAGCGGTCGTTCTGGTCGTTCTGCCATTATGGTCACTGGGCTTTTATTATAGAGGATAGTTATGATTTGTACCAACTTCTGTAGTTATTGAAAAAAGAAAGTGTCTGAATAGGGGAAAACACTTTTGTACGGAGATGAGTATAGTGAATGTTGGAGAATGCATAAAATAGATCATGTCTCCTCTTTGTTAATTAACACTCTTATAAAGTGGTGACAAAGCAAAGAAAACCCAACCACCCATAAAATCATACACTTAGACCTATGCAGAGTACTTTTAATTTTTGAATTAAACCCAAATCATAAGCTTCTAGAAGCTTTCATAGTCACATACAGCTAATAACATTTTAAGTGCACTTTGGTTTGCTTTAACCAAAGTAACTTGAAAATTATGTCACACAAGCCAAATATGGCTCAGTGGTTGAGCATGGACCTATGAACTAGGACAGGGGTGGGCAACCTTTTTGTGAGTGCATGCCAAAACCAGCAAAATCTCTGACTCAAAATTCTTCTGCGTGCCAACCCTAATTTTTTGAGAACATGTTACGCCTACTTGATATCTCTTAAGGTGTACGTATGTGAAGAACCTTGAAGAAATAATAAAATTCATTCGAGCGACAAAAACACAGTATATGATGATGAAAAATACATTTATTTTTTAATGTATACATGTACACTGATAGTCCGACAGAAAACTTTATGACTCCGTTTGATATTATCAGTGGGACTTTTGCTGCTGCATCACTGATGACAGAGATTTTACATCAGGTTTATATTTCGTGACCTTCAGAGATATGCACGAGCTACTACTTTCATCCGTCAGGCTACTCCTATTACGAGACTTAACAAAATTCATCACTGAGAACAAAGATTCACAAGCGTATGTGGATGAAACCAAAACACTGGTCGGATCTAGGAAGGCAGGGAGAGTTAAGGCAGAGGCATAGAAATTGCTCTTCCCCTCTCTCGTCAATCCATGTCTATGGTCTTTAAGATAACTTGTTATGTAAAATTATTTATTTATCTAAGATGCAGCTATACTGAATTTATCTGAAAAATAAAAAAGTCGATATTAAGAAAAAAATTGTAAATGGAAGATTATAAGAGAGGGTTTCGCGTGCCAGCAAAAGTTACTGGTGTGCCATGTTTGGCACACCTGCCAGGAGTTGCCCACCCCTTAACTAGGACCTATGAACATGGTTCGATTACCATTTGGGGTGCATGCCCAGGTTGTGGGTTGGGTCCCCAGGGAGGGACATTTAGGAGGCAGTTGATCAATGATTCTCTCTCATCATCGATGTTTCTATCTCTCTTTCCTTCTTCCTTCCTCTCTGAAATAAAAAAAAATACATATTTTAAAAATTGCTTTGAATTTTAGAATAACGTTTTGTTGATACTGGGATTAATGGATAGAGGGAAACGATTGTTTATTTTTCTTCTATGCTATTTCATGGAGTGCGCCAGGCACTCAAAAAACTTTTATCTGTTAAACTTCACAAAAATCTGAGAGGCAGCTTTACAAATGAGAAATCTGAGAATTAAAGTATTTAAGTATTATTGCTAAGGACTAAGACTAGCTATTTCAAGCCTAGGTGTACATGTGCTTAAGAAAGCATTATAGTGTCAGTTACATTCAAGTATGCATAAATAAATTTGTAAGATAAATATAACTCACTTTTTAAATGTCTTATAGGTTCATGTGCCCCTAATTTCTATAAAGATTACCAGGCAGTTAATAGTTTAAAATAATTTTCTCATTTTAACATCAGAAATATGTTTTAGGGTAGCTTTGGAAATAACACTATTCTATCCACTTTGATAAAAATGTTCCTAACTAAACATTCATTCCAAAGCCCCTATGAAGAATTACACAGATTTAAAAACCACACCAAGGCACGAAAGCTGATTTTGTGTTGCTTTTATAACTCAAAATATAGTTTAACTTTCAAAGGTGCACCGGATGTAAACAGAGAGAAGGCTCATGCGGCCAGCCCATCATGGTGTGACTAGCAAAGGGCACAGCATCGTGAAGGCAGAGCTTGGTGAGGGAGCACACCAGGATTTGAACCTGCCACCGAGGGTCAGATAAACACCTGACCCTCGGTGGCCTCATTCCTTCCTGCCGATGACTTCTAACTCCCCACCTCCACAAAGCCTAAACTTCTGAGGAAGGAAGTCACAAACGAAGATGATAACCCAGTACGTTGCAAAGTCCCTGAAGGAAATAATGACAGCAGTCAGCATATTATAATGCTCTCTCGGGTTTCCACCAAGCTTTGAAAGTATGATGTTCTCTGAATTGTTCCCGGATTTGTTCTGAGAAGGTAGCTGGTACTTAGTACCCAGGTCTGTGATTCTATCCACTAGAGGACAGTAGTAAATGTGCACAAACATATTTTTTTTAAAAAAAATCATTACAGTGTGGCTCACTGAAATAAAAACCTATCTTGCAGAAAAATGCCAGCGAAAGGATACAGTAATAAAATAAATTTAGGAACAGTATTCTGAATAAAACCACAAGCAGTAGAGGATTATAGAAATTTATGATCTTGTAAAAATTTAAATACCATAGTATGTAAATAGGCAATTGCTCTGGGACTAGATCCCACATAAGCAGTTAGTTGTGTTGATAATGCAAGGTCCGTGAAGTCATCAATCATCACACATGCAGCGAGGAGGTCTGGGGCCATTGCGGGGTGCTCCCAGCCCTGTGCTGGGCTTGAATTTCCCCGGGATGCACTACATAATTTTTGTGTCTTTATGGCACAGTCCTGCACTCTGTGTATAGTAAGTGCTTAATCAAAGCTGGTTAATCAACCTTAGGTATCCCCTGAACTTGGTTCCCTGTTTTGCTGCTTCTCAGCTTTTTTATTTGGGGCAAATCACTTCTCTCAGGCTCTTTTGGTGTTGGTTTTTGTGGATTCAAGAATTTCTGAGGACACTTTAACATCCTAAATGATATGTTTAGCCATCTCACCTTTGGGGATTTTTTCTTTTTCTTACTGCCTTTTCCTGCCTGAGAACAAGTCAGGCCTTCTAATTATGATTTTTAACACATTGTCATCCCAGATTGCTTCTTTTTTGATATGAAGTTTCTGCATAGGTAAAGTAAGTTCAGTGGCAGGTAGACTGCCTAAATGTGTATCCATGACTACTTTTCTTAATCCAAGACTCCCTGTCTTAAATAGTGAAGGGGGATACTATCTGTCCCATAGTGTTGCGGGAGATAAAATGAGATATAGTAATATTTAAAGCATCTAGCACAGACTTCTAACAAATATTGGTCTGTTCTCTTTTCTCTGGCAGGTCTTACAGTCTGTGACTGTATCATCTTCTTTTCATTTGTAGGCAGGATTTTATGTGGAACCTTGTTAAAATAGGATATTTTTAGTACATGTTTTTAATACATATTACATCCTCTATAATATAACTACTAAATATAGAAATGGTTTAATATTATTAGGACACAGGTAATTACTAGTAATAGCTCCCCTTCTCAAAAAAATCTTTACAGTAAGATTCTACATTTTCTAAAATCACTGGAATAAATCAACATTTACCCTACATATTGACCAAATTTGATAAAAAATATTTTTATGGATGAATCTGTAGTTAACAAGAAATGTTCTGATTTTAAAGTCATATGTGATTAAAACAAATTCTTTAAAGGACTGTCACCCTGTAATTTTATGCACATTTAAAGGTTCATTTTGTTAGAATTAGCATGTATTGTCATCCTTACTCCTAATGTGATAAGATGCAAACACCCCGGTGTCTGAATCATTTATCCATTTGTGACAGTGAAATAAACCCACAGCTAAAACAGAATTAAAAAATTAAGTGTTTTAATTCCATCAAAGGCAAATGACAGATTGGTTTTGGAATAGCTGTTGACAAGGCATAGAATAATGCCTGTGACCAATAGAGTCATGGCATTTTATT
This sequence comes from Myotis brandtii, assembly GCF_000412655.1. NCBI lineage: Eukaryota > Metazoa > Chordata > Mammalia > Chiroptera > Vespertilionidae > Myotis > Myotis brandtii. The sequence continues at coordinate 942,360 of NW_005366679.1, read as the reverse complement.
ATTTCCTGACTTTATAAGTAAGTGGGCGTGTGGAACTCCCAATTCTTCTTGCCCCAGCGTGAGGAATGAAGAGATGACTGGATAGATGGCCTTCCTTTTCCTGCTGAGGGCCTCGTTTCTGTAGGAAGAACCCAACAAACCAAGAGGCCTACAAAGACCATTGAGAGAGGGTATCCACTCAAAGTGCAGAAACACAGACATTGTCTTCCTTGATCCAAAAGTGTTCTGTGTTTCTGGGTTCTCTCTCTCTCTCTCTCTCTCTCTCTCTCTCTCTCTCTCTCGGTTTCTCTCCAGAATGTGTTCTTCTTAGACATAAATGACTGTAAAACATTTTTCAAGGAACTGTCTTGTCTTTTTGGGTAAATGCAGTCACACCGTCATAGGGGATGTCGACTGTGTCTGACTTGAGCTAAAGAAAGAAGCTTCCTACATGCACTTAGGCAAGCCAGGTGGAGAAGCAGAGCACACTACAAATCTACAGACTTCTGAGACATATAAACCAGAAACTGAAAAACCAAGATGTAAAGGCTAAAGCGAGGAATAGCATCTTTCTCATTAGGGCAGGCCTATCACCAGGAATCTGAAATAGATGACATGATTCCTCTTTTGTCAACTCTTTAGTACTTCCAGAGGCAAATACCTCATAGCCTGTCTACAGGCTTTACACAATGATGCCCTAACCAAACTTCACCACTTTATCTTTGGCATTACCAGCGCCCTTCCCTATCTGCATTCCATTCCCAGCACCCCCTCTCCTGATCCTTTGGGTGCTTCCTTGGAATACCTTTTCTCCACTTCTGATGAACTGTGACTCAACCCGCAAGGCTATCTCAAATGCCATTTCTGAAATCAGTAGCTTTCTTGGGATCTCTTCTCCCTAACCATAAGCACAATTAAGTTCTTCCTTCCTCTGCATTTCTAGAGCCTTTGCACTTGCCTACACATGGCACTGGACACATTGAGTTAAAATACATATATGGTATCCCCGGTGCCACATTTATTACACTTTCTTGCATGCGTCCATCTCCTCTACTAGCCAGCGAGTTCTTCCCCCCACCCCACCCTCACAATTCAGGGCTGGGAATACAGGAGCCATTAAGTGATTTGTGTAAACTTGAATATTCTCAATACATTTATTAAAATCCATAGTGTCCATGTGCACCAAAGTTTAAAGTCTTCACATGCAAATAAAATGGTTTCTGTCAATCTGTCCTTTTGAAAAAAGGAGAAAGGATTGTGTAATCTTTGTGGATATTTTTTCTCTGAGTGTTTGTGTATTTACTAATGAATCATGAAGGTATTTTTAGCATCTCAAAATTGAGTTTATTTAATGTGGGAAAAGTAATAGATTCATTTACTTCCCTCTATTTCAAAAGCTAATTGTTGAATTTGCTTTACTTTAAAAATATTTTTAAAAGGAGTATACATTTACATAAATATACAGTTTGGTGACTATCAAATGTTTCTTAGATTTAGGTTCAACTTACACAGGTGTTGGAATTATTAGATAAAAACACTGCTGATACACCAGGCATAAGGGAAGCATTTAAGTTAAATTTAAAGTGGCTTGAAAGTCTGCCTTTTATTGGTAGACTAGAGGCCCGGTGCACGAAATTCGTGCACGTGTATGTGTGTGTGTGTGTGTGTGTGTTGTGTGTGTGTGTGTGTCCCTCAGCCTGACCTGCACCCTCTCCAACCCAGGACCCCTCAGGGGATGTCCTACTGACAGCTTAGGTCCGCTCCCCGTGGTTCTCTGCTCTCTGCAGGAGCTGCCTGTGGGCCGGGTTTGCCTGTTCCCGGGTCGCCACGGGGACGGCCAAGCAGGCCATTCTGGGAGCTGCCTGCCAGCCAGGCTTGCCTGCTCCCTGGTCGCCCCGTTGATGGCCAAGCAGGCCGAGCTGTGCTGGGAGCTGCCTCCTCCCTGCTGTCAGTCTCCACCGAGGTGATGGGGTTAATTTGCATACTCACTCCTGATTGGCTGGTGGGCATGGC
>NW_005366679.1:936844-940299 GCF_000412655.1 Myotis brandtii | reverse complement strand
GTAGATCATAGATTCCAGGAGTTATGAAGTGACATAATTTAATGTTAGAAAATTAACATATGTGTACTTTAATTAGAATGACTGGAAGTGGAGAAGGTTGTGGAATATTTAAAGATGAAATTGTTGAAAGGAAGTCAGCTTGGCCAGATGGTTAGATCTGGGAATTAGAATCAGAAAGAAGAAAACCCCATCCAACAAGTAAGTATAGAGATTAGCAATAGGACCCTAGACATATTTAACTAATTCATAATTAAGTAACATTTTAAATGAACATTAATAAGCATAAAAGGTGGTTGAGATTTTGATACTCTCCGTAGGGAAGGTGCTCTGTCCTCGCAAAGGAGAGGTATCAATCTCTTAGTAGGAGAAGTGGTTCCTTCCTTAGGCTCAATAGGGGCACCTGACCTGACAGAAAAGGCCTCCTGAGTCACTCATTGTTTCAGGAACAGGAGGTACCCATGTGACGGGCTGAGATGGGGATATGAAGAGCAAATATCCCCGCCAAAAGGAACAGCAAGAACAGGTTCTCGTGATTACCAGTAGTTCAGTGTTGCTGGTGGGTGATGCTGGAAGGGCTTGGTTGGGATGAGGCTGAAGAGGCAGGAAGAGCCAGGCCCCGGGGACTTGTTCTGCCACATAAAGGCAAAGGGATGTGGGGGAAATAGCTGCAGTGACTCGACTTCCCAATATGGCTCACTGTATGAAGAGATCAATCGTTGTGGACATGTGCTTTCTTTCTCCAAAAAAGTTAGGGCCATTTTCCGGCTTTCACATATGACAAAGAGATAATCACCTGGGAGCATCTAACTCCGCTCTCATAAAGCTTTATAACGCATATAACTGTATTTCATGTCTCCCAGTGTGAGAAAGCCACAGGGAGCTTTCCAGCCATTGTGAGAAGCTGTGCCTCATGCACAATAAGGAGGGCGTGGTTTATAGGACACACAGAGCTATTTCCAAGAAATAAAATTCTCCAACAGGTTTAGACACAAAGTCTTAGTTGCACAGGTGGCTAAATAGACTTGGTTATGACAGGTATAAAGAGTCATTCCAAGCCAGCAAAGTCTGCCAACTTCACTATGAGGAAGGTTGGGGGTCGGTTAGCATTTGGCAGCTATGTTTACAAAATGCATCTCAGTCTGTGTAAACTAGCTTTACCTCACCCTGGTGTCATGTAAGTACCCGTCATGGGATAGTATATAGGATACCACTTCTTTCAGTAGCTCCAGTTAAGGCTTTCCGTAATGATAGGGTTCCACTGAAATAATGAGCTTCACCACATTTATCACTGAAGTCTCTTTCTCTTCAAAGTCTTATGAGGATCAGAACTATAAATGTTAGAAACAGCAAAAGTAAGATATTTTAAGTCTATTATCTGGATGTCATTTCCATTTTCCTCATTCAGTTCTTCAAACAGTAAAAACAAATATAGATTCTCAATTTCTTTCCTTTTTTAAAAAAAGAAAATTTTTTTAATTCTCACCCGAGGATATTTTTCCATTGATTTATTTTTTTAAATATATTTTTATTGATTTCAGAGAGGAAGAGAGAGGGAGAGAGAGATAAAAACATCAATGATAAGAGAGAATCATTGATGGGCTGCCTATTGGGGATTGAACCCACAACCCAGGCAAGTGCCCTTGACAGGAATAGAACCCAGGACCCTTCAGTCCACAGACCAATGCTCTATTCACTGAGACAAATCAGCTAGGGCAGATTCTCAATTTTTTTCTTCCCAGCCTACCTCCTATCCTACAAACACACACACACACACACGCATATACACACACAAAGTTGGGGAAAAATAGTTCTCCCAGAAATATTTCAGATGGTGCATCAAAAAGGGCGTGCCTTTGGCTTCTAGACAAACATACCTTTTCCAGATAATAGATTCTCCCAGACAGGTTTAGACAAAAAAATCAGCCACCAACTGTTTGCAGTAGGCAAAATTAGGTCTCTGAATGTGCAGAATTCACTATTATGGTTGTATTTTAGAATTCTTAGATATAGTTTTATTATTTACTTGGTGTGACAGATATTACAATACAAAAATTATAGAGAAGCATTGAATAGTCATATAGGAAAATGCATTCTAACAAGATAATAATCAACAAGGTGTTTCTCACATTTAGTGTGTACACAAACACAAAGACAAAAGCCTGGTATGGCCACTATTAAATCCTACGATGGTTCATAAACATTTCCTTGCACTATGAAAATGAGTCTTTGTAACCTGGGAAATGGCCTTTGTTCTTCATCCAAAGGGAACATGGGAGATGGCTCAACTAACTATAAGGAATTTATAAAGCTTTAAAAGTATTATTTTTAATTCAACTCATTGGTAATCTTTATCCTCTAACTCACTTGTGGCAACAATCAGTGTGGCTAGGACAGCAACCAATCCCAGGTGTCTCTGCTTGACTCTATTGCCCCATCCTTGCTCATAATAAGTTATGCAATGGATTGACCACTGTATAAGTGGTCCATTGACATATGGAGAGATAACTTGCCAACTTTACCAAAACTGTAAACCTGAAACAAACAAACAAAAAATTATAGTGGTTACCAGATCCAGAGTTCTTATGAAGTACTTATTCATCTTCTGATACATCTCAATTTCTTTGATGAAACATCTTATCTTACATTTCAGGCCATATGGTTTCGATGGGTTTTTCCTTTGCCTCAACTTCAGGGTGAGCCGTGGGTTGCTTTCAGCCATTCAGCATTTCACATCATCCCTTTGACTAGAGTAATTGATTTAAGGATTTAGTTGGGAAAGATACATCTCAATTTCTTTGATGAAACATCTTATCTTACATTTCAGGCCATATGGTTTCGATGGGTTTTTCCTTTGCCTCAACTTCAGGGTGAGCCGTGGGTTGCTTTCAGCCATTCAGCATTTCACATCCCTTTGACTAGAGTAATTGATTTGAGGATTTAGTTGGGAACATAATTGGCCAGTGAGCAAGCCAAGTACTTTTGCTTATCTGTTAGCAGAGATGAGTTCCATTTTGTAGACCTGAAGCTGAAAAGGTATAAATCCTAAACCACAATAGCTGTCTAGAAACCAAGGGTAGAAAGCATCAAAGACAGTGCATTAAAAAGAGCCAAGTCCAGAGATATAGAGAATCGGGCCTCAGGGACTTCATTGGAGTCCCTGAATGCAGGCCCATCTAAAGTCAGCCTGTCTCATGGATTTCTCATTACAGGACTCAGTTGATTCCTTATACATAGCCAGTTTGGCTGAGTTTTAAGTTATTTCCTATGGAAAGAATCCTGTCTAATGTAGCATATCACCTTATCATTGAAGCACCAGCTTAGATTTTTATCTTCTAAGTTGTGACTCCATAAGAAGAATGACAACAAGTAAAACCACATTCTGACAGCTGCCAATGATGTCAAAAATAGGATCTCACCCTAACCAGTTTGGCTCAGTGGATAGAGCGTCGGCCTGC
>NW_005366679.1:926550-936682 GCF_000412655.1 Myotis brandtii | reverse complement strand
GAGTTCTTTTTAGGGAATTAATAAATGTCTGATTGCTTAAGCAAAATGAGATTGGGGTTGCTATTTTTTCTTCCAGCAATTTATAAAGCATGGAAGTACAACCAAGTGGCTTCCATAGGAAAAATAAACCATAGGATGATCTGGATCTAATATCTTAAGGATTAAGCAGTGTTAGAAGAGGAAGGCTGTTCTGATTAATAGAGACCCCTCTAGTGGCCATAAACAGGCCCACAGAGGGAATGAAAATCCTCTTTTCTCATCTGTACTGCTCAAGCCTTTTACTCCTTGTCATACCCTGCAGCTGAAGTTGTCTCATTGTGTCCAAGTAAGTCCAAATTAAGTTGGATGATGAAAAATTGCAGCCCGTAGGCAAGTAGCAGTCTTGTGCATTGGATAGTTTGGAAGCTGACAGGCCCCAAATGGCTCATAATTCACCAGAGAAGAGATGGGGTCAGCTATTTACTGTGCACTAGTCAGTGGCACTATGAAAATCTACTGAAGGAAATGTGACACCTCGTTAAGTCCCCAGAGTGGAGGCTGGAGAAACAGTGTCAGTTATGCAATGTTTCACCGCACCAATCTGAAGCTTGTTTCGAAGATCCTTTCAGTACCTCTTAACCAGCATGAAGGGCACAAGTGCTCAAAGGCACCCTACATTTTATATTTGTACAAAAATGTTCTACTATACCTGCCATAAAATGTAGCAATTACACCTAGTGAAAAGCAATAATAAAGATACTAATAAAAATAGATAATGATGTATTTCAGCATCCTTCCTTTCATCATATCATCTGACAGAAAGTATCATAAATCATCTAAGAGTATTCTATTGTCCTTGGAAATCTATTTGCAATTAATTGAAGTAAGCTGAACTTTCTAGAATAGAAAGTGGGGTAGAGTGAAAGAAAAGCAAAAGCAAATAATCCTATCTAATAAAGATGGAATATGCAAATTGACCATCACTTCATGACAAAGATGCCAGCACCCACAGACAATAAGGAGGGAATATGCAAATTGATGCAACAAAGATGGCGCAGCCAGGCCGTGAAGGCAGAAAGGTGGCTCTGGGCTGGAGCGAAGGTGGTGCCGGCAGCCAGGGGAAGAAGGCCTATTCTTGCACAAATCCTCGTGCATTGGGCCTCTAGTAATAAATATGTACCCATTTATTTTAAAGATAATCTTGAGTATCTGAAAGTAGAATAAATAATAATTGATCAGAAACAAAAATAAATATATGAACTCAAGACAAGTATCATAAATCATCTAAGAGTATTCTATTGTCCTTGGAAATCTATTTGCAATTAATTGAAGTAAGCTGAACTTTCTAGAATAGAAAGTGGGGTAGAGTGAAAGAAAAGCAAAAGCAAATAATCCTATCTAATAAAGATGGAATATGCAAATTGACCATCACTTCATGACAAAGATGCCAGCACCCACAGACAATAAGGAGGGAATATGCAAATTGATGCGACAAAGATGGCGCAGCCAGGCCGTGAAGGCAGAAAGGTGGCTCCGGGCAGGAGCGAAGGCGGTGCTGGCAGCCAGGGGAAGAAGGCCTATTCTTGCATGAATCCTCGTGCATTGGGCCTCTAGTAATAAATATGTGCCCATTTATTTTAAATATAAACTTGAGTATCTGAAAGTAGAATAAATAATAATTGATCAGAAACAAAAATAAATATATGAAACTCAAGACAATATAAGAGTGATAATTTGAAATGTTCTGTTTGATGGAAATCTTTCAAGATGAAATTGGCCACCTAGTGTGGTTCTGATAATGGGTTGGCAGGCTTGACCCTTTGAATGCCTGCATTAATATTAAAGCCAAGACAAGTCTGACTTACAGAATCTTTAAGGACCTCAATTCATATTTCGCACAGTCTAACGAGCCCTGCAGTTTTACTAGCTCAAATGATGAATAACTTCACAAAGAATGTATAGTTAGACAATGACTTATGTAAATCACTTTTAAATATACATTACAACACTTTTGCTCTTTTAACAATCTAATGCCTCACACCACCAAAGATATTATGGGGCAAGGTGTCAGCTAGCCAACTATAACCTTTTCTTCTAACTTGGAAATATTTGTACTTAGATGTCCCTTCCTATCTTCTCTCCATGAGCTACTGGCATCTTAAGACATTTAACATCAGCACATAAAAACTGGGGCACCAGCTTTTGGCACAAAGGATGCCATAGAGGTGTTTTTAATTCCAAACATCAGTAGATCAAAAGAGAGTAACATTGCATAATTCTGTGAACAAAAAAATGGAAATATGAGCAGCATTAATCAGATGAAGGTTATCTCTGGGAGTTCCTAATAGATAAAAAAAATTTGAGATGTCAAATGACTCCAGGATAAGTAAGATAAGATAGGATGAGATCAGAACATAAACAACTTCTTCAGTGGAGAGTCCAGATTAATCCTCTCAATTTAGATGCTTCCAAGTAAGACAACTGAGAAGCAGAGCTTAAAAGAACTTGTCCCAGTCACAGAGCTGAGAAATGGAGGAGCCAAGATTTCAACCGAGGAAGGGAGCCCCAAAGCTGCCCCATTTAACTCACTCCTTAGCACAGCCACACACGAGCTATAGGGATGTCTTCAGGTGACATTCCAACTCATTCAGAAAATTATTGACCAAAATTTAAAAATAATTAATTGGAAGCTTCTGAACAGACTATGAGTTTCTGTTTCACCATCATTCTCTGTTCTTTATTGTTATCATAGTCTCTTTAGGAGATTTTCCATGTTGTTTAAATTTTTACAGCAAAAATGTATCCATTTGTCACCGTGTTCTTCAGTATATCACTCCTCCCACAAATATTTATGGAGCGCCTTCACTGTGGCCAGGCACTCCTCTAGGTGCTGTGGCTGCACCAGGGAACAAATCAGTGGGCTTTTCCTGCCTCATGAAGCTTCATTCTAGTGTGGAGAGACAGGAAGTAAACATGAGAAATAACTACATTTTATAGTATACAGTATAGACAGAAGGTAATAAAAATAAAGCATGGCAAGTAGGGTTGAGCTGCTGGGGTAAGGGATTCATTTATTAAAATTTATTAAATTAATATTTGGGGTGGACAGTGACATTTTAGCAAACACTTGAAAGAAGTGGAAAAGGAGACACATGTGAGAGGGTTCACTTGAAACTCAGGCAGATAGGGCAGGGGTCCAGTGGAAAACAAAGGCAGGTGGAACATAGGCAGGGGCAGGCATGGCAGTGTGAGCAAGCCTAACCATAGGAACCAACCAAGCAGAAATAATAGAATGTTTTTGGACTCAAAGTGGGAGGCATGGGAAACCCAGGGAGGGCCTGCAGCAACAAGGTGTACGAATGCATAGAAACACAGTAAGTCCAGCATAGGGACAGAGAAAGAACACAGAGAAACAGGGAAAGTTCAGGTCCATTGCTGGGCAAGAACAATGAGGGAACCAATCGGGTGACGACACAGGTAGACATAGAGGAGGCTTGTAGCAAATACATTCCCCTGGACTACCCTGGACTACAAGGCTTCAATGGGAAGCCCACTATTGGGTCCTCCTCCCCTTGGGGGGAGTATGAAACTGCTTGTAATAAATTTTCCACACTTTGCTAAAATCTTCTGGTCTGAGGAGCTCATTCTTTGGCATCGGGAGACAGAACCCCAGGAAAAACACCTCGGCTCTCCATTCTGGTTATCACATGGGTATCTGGTAAAAACATTACGGAGATAAGAAACAGTAGGGAAAGATTATGAGGTAGAAATGTGTGTTTGAAGACTAGGCAGAAGGGCTAGGTGTCTGGGGCAGAGTACACAAGGGTACAGTAGTAGGAGATGGCATTCAGATAGGTACTAGATGAAGTCTTACAGTCTTACAGAGACTATAAGAAGGAAAAGGTAGAAGCAGGGGTATTCATTATTGCCATAATCCAGGTGAGAGCTGGTGCTGACTTGGACCATGATGGTTAAAAGTGAAGGTGGTGACAATGATACAATTCTAGATAGGTTTAGAAGGTAGAGCCAACAGAAATTCTAAAGCCTGACATAAAGAATAAAAGAGAAAGAAAGGAGACAAGAATTATTACAAGGTGTTTGACAATTTTGGATTGTTATTTACTGAGACTAGAGGCCCAGTGCACAAATTCGTGCAAGGGTGTTGTCCCTGCGGAGATTGGGCCTCAGATCGCACCCTCAGCCTCGCAGCCTTGCAGCCCCACCTGGCACCCTACCTTGGCCAGGTGCTGCCCCCTCACCTGCTCCACCATCCTGCCTGCAGGGCAATCGATCAGGCCCGGGAACCCTCAGTGCCTGGGAGCTGGGCGGTGGCCCCACCCCCCACTGCCTGCCACTGCTAGTCACCATCTGCAGGGCGATCAGCGGGGCTATTGGGCCCCTGCTCCCACCTGCTTTGGCCTGGCGCCACCTGCTCACCTATTCCACCATCCCACTGTGGTCCCCCTCTGGTTGGGGCACATCCGGACCAGCAGCACCTCCACTGCTGCCTGCTGCCAGCACCGCGTGGCCAACACCCACCATGCTCTGCGCTGCCCCCTGATGGTCAGCGCATGCCATAGTGAGCTATTGAACTCCTAGTCTCCCTGTTGAACTCCTGGGTGAATGACCGCCTGAGGGGACAATTTGCATATTAGGCTTTTATTAGATAGGTTGTTAAGACTAGGTGGAGCAAGTTTGAGAGTAGTTTTATGATTCTGGAGTTCAGAGACATCTGGACTGAGATGTCCATTTAGGCAAGGGGTCTATTTAAAGCCACGGGACTGGATGCATAATGTCAAATAGATAAATACAATTTCTATCATGAGCCATTTTCCAGACTGAATATCCGGAGAAATACCTCTGGCTGTAGAACATCTAAAATGCTAGATAAAATATAATAAACTTTAGATAAATATGTCTGAGCTCAGTAATAAAAAAAAACAATCAGAAGCCAGACTAAGAGGAAAGAGTGATTGCACAGTGGTAAGCCGAATTCAGTTTGTTTTGATTTGAGGGCATCTGTTAATTTCTGATGGCCCAGTGCCTGGGTTTTAACTGGCCACACATGTTCAAGACTGGAAACTCAGCTTTGAGCCCCCAAAGTATGGTGGTTGGATCAGAGCTATTTTAGTAAAGCAGAAAACATCAAATTACAACCTTTTCAGAGGGTGCATTAGGTTAAATCAATGTACCACTGGAAAAGAGATAGCCGCAGACGTGGGACCGGCTGGAGGCATGTACTTCTGTGAGCTGGGGAAGAGCTCCTGTGTGGTCCATGGAAACCCTCGGTCTGAAAATTGTTTCTAACATAATCTCAACTTGTTGGTGATAACAGGGATTAAGCAAATCCAAGCAATTCCTCTCTGGAGTAGAGTTAAACAAGTTATCTGATCACAAAACTCAGCTCTGAACTTTTACAAATCAAGCTGAGAAAGCACATGACAAGCAATATCTGCAGGCCAAACACGTTCTGAGCCCTCCGCCTTGGCTGCCCGAACTGGTGAGTGTCTGTAGCAGTCCTTCCACAGGCACATACAAGCTGTTCCAGGAGCTCAGCCTAGACGTCCTGCACAGGCCTCCTCCACCCTGTGACTTTGCATTGGCTCACTCCTTTCTGCCCTCAGGTATCCTCCTGCACATATTCTCATTCTGGGGGGATTTTGTCCCATTCCCAGTTCTCACCTTGCCCTGCAGGCTTGACCTCAGCGCAGGCCCAGTATTCTTGTCTCCCACTTGCCTGGGCAGAGATATTCAGCAGGGAGGGTAACATGAAGCTTACATTTTTTTTAAAGAAGTGACATTGATAGATATGGTGTTCAAAGATACAACATTCAAACATGAGCATATCTTCTAAAGGGAATAAACTCTATGCCAAAATATTAAATGATCTTAAATATTAAATATCCAAGGTGGAAAAGAAAGATGTCATGGCAGGTGAGCTTCCAAATCTTTTGCAATTTTGAAAGTACTTAATTCTAGTATTTTTTTTCAGAAGGATACATGCTTTAGCATAGAGATCACATGAAGCAGGCTAACTTAATGAGATTTTTCTTTTTTATTCTCACTGTTGAAGAAGACATGGAAGAATAAAAGTGTGTTGTTTTTTTCTGTGGAAAAGAAAGATGTCATGGCAGGTGAGCTTCCAAATCTTTTGCAATTTTGAAAGTACTTAATTCTAGTATTTTTTTTCAGAAGGATACATGCTTTAGCATAGAGATCACATGAAGCAGGCTAACTTAATGAGATTTTTCTTTTTTATTCTCACTGTTGAAGAAGACATGGAAGAATAAAAGTGTGTTGTTGTTTTTTCCCCTCCAGAATTGTGAAGTCATCAAGGGACCTTGTGTTTTGCGCTGAGGCCTGGAGCTGTAGCAGACATGACAGTGAGCACATCCCTAACTTGTTTAGGGGTATACCCCCTGAGTCCCCAGATTCTTACAGCTCCTCATCTTGCTCTATGTCCCACCTTACTCACAAGGGTTACACCAGCTCCTTAAATATACATACCAAGTGCTCTTCTGCTCCAGGCCTTGGCACAGTGATTCCCTGACCTTTGTGCGTTTACATGGTTAGAGTCTCCTCCCACATGAGACCGCATCCTGCCAACCCAATCAAAAACAGGCTTTCTGGACCTACTCCTACAACATTCTTCTTAGCCACTTGTTTGTTTCTTTTCTAAAATTTATCACCTTTCCAATTATTTTCTGTGTCTGAGGATTTCCTTGTGGTCTGTCTTCTTCATTGGAATGTAAGGTCTATGATGGAAGGAATTATGGCTATCATTTTTAATAATGTATCCCCAGTGCTGAGCACAGTTCTTAGAGGACGTAGATTTGCAGATATTTGATAAATACTAATGCAAATAAATAAGGGAGTGAGTGGAACACCTGGGCAAAACCTTGGGGAGGGGAGGAGGATTAGGCTATAAGTGGGTGTGAGCGCCAGAAAATAAGTGCTGTTCAATAAGAATAATGGCTCTAAATTCAAGCCAAAGAATAGGAGGTATCATGAAAACCACCAAGCAGTTTGGAGCTAGCTAGAAAAGCAAACTAGGATTAGAACCTGGGAAATGTTACTGAATAGGAAAACAGAGAACTTTCACACAGATAACCCTATCGTGTTACTTGGTGAAGGAAATATAAGTTTAATAATGACATGTTACTTGAAGTAAATTTTATTATTTAGAAGGTTAATGGCGGTATGACAAGCTGAAGATGGAAAAAATAAGTTAGAGTTAAAAATTACTGGGATGTGTCCCAATAAAAGAGACACTAAAGGGAGGGAATAAAAATTCATTTCTGGTCAAGAATTTGATAGGTGCTCTATAGAATGCTACTAAAAGAATCATGGCAGAAGCACTAAAAACGTGATTATAATAAGTAATAGAAATGTCACCTGAGATAATATGAGAATCTGATACTCAAGTAACAAGCTTGAGTAGGAATTAGAAGCTAATGACTTCTTGTATATATTTTTTCTTTTACCTTTTTTTTTAAATGTGCTTTTGTTGATTTCAGAGAAAGGGAGAGGGAGAGAGAGAGAGAGAAACATCAATAATGAGAGAGAATCATTGATCAGCTGCCTTCTGCAGGCTCCCTACTGGGGACTGAGCCCACAACCCGGTCATGTGCCCTGACTGGGAATCAAACTATGACCTCCTGGTTCATAGGTCAATGCTTAACCACTGAGCAACACCAGCCAGGCTGTATATGTTTTATTAAAGTATGAAAAACAGTTGTCTAAGTTCAGGCAGAATGGATTAATAATGTGGCTGGTGCAATCTCCAAGGCAAGGTGATGTAAGAGGGGACAGGAGTGAGAGAGGAATGCCAGATGTTGTCTTTGGGGATGGATAACATGGTTAATTCCCCCTCATAGGAGCAGATTAGGCTCTGGAAACAGACAGACAGACAACAGGAAAGGGCAATCAAATGACAAAACAACTACAATTCTTAGCGATGGGAGTCTGAATCCAGCTCCTCCTTGATCCACCATTTCCCTGACTTTCAGTCACTTTCCAGTGTCATGAAGAAGTAGAGAAGTAAAGCCTAGAAATCTCTCATGAGGAGGCAAAATGCATATGGCCAATCCTCTGTGAGAGTCAGTATCTTGATCAAAATGTAATTAAACTGTATATGAGCTATCATAAAAATGCGAGAGGTTCATGAGTCAAATACATCTACTCTAAACTGGGGGAGATCATTAATGTTTAAAGTTTTTGTGAAGTCCAGTTTCTGCTGCATGTGATGAGAAAATGGCATATACTGACATGCCTTCCAGCTCTAAGCAAAGTCAATCTCAAGGGCTATTCTTTAAACCTGAAAAATGTTCTGAGGGAAATCCCATTAAGGTTGTATTGGAGAACTGAATCTTCCAAGCTTAAAATTAAAACAGTGGCAATCATAAAACTGACGGAAGATGTGAGGTTGGTATCCACTTATAATTAGGCTTCATTTTCCCAACAGTGCCAGAAAGTTGTTTCACACAGATGCATTTTCCACCAAACTGAAGCAATAGAACTATTTTCTGAAATATAGCATACCACACTGCTTGGCCAGAAGAGAATGCTGAACTTAATCACTTCTTTTCCCTGTTAGGGGTTGACTCAAGACCATCATAATGCATTATCTTTGGTAATGACCTGATATTCTATTGACCAAATGAGTCCAACATACTTTACTTCTGTAGATCTATCAGATTTTACAAGTGTTTGGTCTTATTCCTTTGGCATTAGTTTCTCTTCTCTTATGTCCTTTTTTTCGAATTTGTTGACTTTTTACATCCACTTTGAATACTTTCTCTCCTTCTCTCTCTCTCTCTCTCTCTCTCTCTCTCTCTCTCTCTCTCCCCTTCCTCCTTCTCTAAAATCAAATTTAAAAAATAAATTCAATTTTAAACAAAGGAGATATTTCATCTTCTTAGTATTTCTTCTTGGCGATGGCTCCAGAGCTGTTATGGAGGATATATATATATTTCACATGATGACTATAGAATTTAATGACGTTAAGATTGTTATTTTTTTTCGCCATGCTGAGCAATGCAGCATGGCGAGTCTATATTTGTACTCTCTTTTCATTACTTAGAGTTGGGGCTATCAACTACATAAGTCATGGAACGCCCAAGAAGGCTGGCATAAAGACAGTAAACTGAGTTATTTAAGAGTGGATTTTCAGGTTGAGGAAGGGGGCTCTAAGGGTGTCAGAGAAAGCTAAATGTAGGATGGAAGCAAAAATATGAGACTGAGCCATATATTTAGAACTTGGGGGAAAATGATCCAGGTGGAGGGAGGAGCTCTTAGCCAGGCAGACTTGAAACATTTTTAAGGAGTTCTATTTGCATGTGTGTTTTACACAAAGGGGAGGATTTTTGTGAGGGTGTAGACATATCAGAAGCCAGAGTATACAGGGCTATGAAATCTATGATTTCTACCTGAGTACATTGAAGATCTGGAGCATTTTAAAGCAAGGCTGTAACATATGGCATATTTTTTAAAATCACTTTGGGATCTGGTAGAGAATAGGTCATGGAAGACAAAAGGAGAGGCAGAGGGTCCACCAGGAAGCCATTGCTGTCACGCAGTGGGACAGAGTAGATAGCCGATGAATTTAGCAAAAATGCTACCTATTTTGTTTCTCTTTGTAGTTGAAGACAATTCGTATTGTTCTGAATTTAGGAGTTGAAAATAAGTCATTGCAACCACTGGAGAGGTACAGACTCTTCTTGGCGTTTCTGGATATGGTTTCAGACACTGAAGATAAGCCTACAGTGTCGCTGTGTGTGGGTGTGGACGCCTTGGTTTGTGCGACCTCAGAGCATAACAGTCAGCTGTAGAGCAGGCTGAAGAAGGTGAGAAACCTGCTCTCCTAAAGAAAGGAACCTCCTGTCAGTAGAGGCTATTTCTTAAAAAATAATTAACTCAGGTAGGAGAGTATCATTGAAGAGGGTGTGTGCGCCTGGAGAAATGAAAACAAGTCCTTAAGTGTCATGGTGTGTAGGAGGAGTGGAACCAGGTGCTGGGGGAGATGAGGTCGCAGGGCACACACTTCAGGGCAGCTGGACCCATCTTGCGCTAGACTCAAGGAGTGGACACGACCCACCCCAAGGAGCCTACTCAGCATCACACAGGGCCTAAGCTAATCTGGAAACTTCTGACA
>NW_005366679.1:919404-925901 GCF_000412655.1 Myotis brandtii | reverse complement strand
ACACACACACACACACACACACTAGAGGCCTGGTGCATGAAATTCGTGTATGGAGGGGGAATTCTTTCAGCCCAGTCTGCACCCACTCCAATCAGGGACCCCTCGGGTGATGTCTGACCGCAATCTGGGACTGCTGCCTCCTAACCACTCACCTGCCTGCCTGCCTGATTGCCCCTAACCCCTCTGCCTGCCTGCCTGATTTCCCCTAACCTCTCTGCCTGCCTGCCTGATTGCCCCTAACTGCCTCTGCCTGTCTGCCTGGTCATCCCTTACTGCCCTCCCCTGCTGGCCTGATCTCACCTCCAACTACCTCTGCCTGCCTTATCACCCCTAATTGCCCTCCCTTGCCAGCCTGATCTCGCTCCCAACTGCCCTCCCCTGCAGGCCTGATATCGCCCTGCCTTCCTCAATTGCCCTCCCTTGCCGGCCTGATCTCGCTCCCAACTGCCCTCCCCTGCAGGCCTGATATCGCCCCCAACTGCCTTCCTCTGCCAGCGTCAAAATCTCCACCTCCTAGGCAGCCATTGGCTCCTCACAGTTGACCTAGATTTGGTTCTGATTGGTCAGTTTCTATGCCAGTTAGCGTCTCTGGGCTTATCAATGGGGCCTGATCAGAAAGGCGGGGCTGATCAGCAGCCCTGGTGGAGGCCTGGAGAGAAATGGAGGTGCGGCTGTTGGCCAGGCTGGGAGAGAAAGAGAGGAAAGTTCTGATCAACAGCTGCCACAGAGGCTACGGATCAGACCCTGCCTCTCTCTCTGCAGGCCTCTCTCCGGGCCTGATCCATAGCTTCCTAGGTAGTCAGTGCTGGGTCAGGGCGCCGGCAACAGCCCCTGCCACTGCAACCCAGCACTGACTTCTGGTCTGGTTGAGCCTTCGGTGATAATTGGTCCTTATGACCCTGGCTCTTTATTATATAAATATTTTATTGATTTTTTACAGAGAGGAAGGGAGAGGGATAGAGAGTTAGAAACATTGATGAGAGAGAAACATCGATCAGCTGCCTCCTGCACACCCCCTACTGGGTATGTGCCCCCAACCAAGGTACATGCCCTTGACTGGAATCGAACCTGGGACCCTTCAGTTAGGGCTCTTTATCTCTTCTTTAGAGTAAAATGTTTTGGCTTTATGCTAACTGTTTCACAAAGGCATTCATCACTCAGCAGTACTTTTTAATTGCAAGTTTATTGTGGAGTTCTAAATGGTTGAAAATGTGTGAAATCTCACATCTAAATTAGCCACAAGGAAACATATTATTCTTTTATACTGAGTAACTTGAAAATAAGGTAAACTTCAGTATTAAAGTTCAACATGTAGAAATTCATGTTTAAGAATAAGATATGACTATTTATGAGAGATATTTGTTGGAGTATTCTACAAAAAAATAATCTCATATTCCCAGGCTACTGAAGCCAGTATTGTACATATCACCTTGTATCATGGGCCTTAATATCCATGTTAATTTATGCATGATGCACATCATTGAATTCTAAGATGTAAAAGGGATTCTGAACTGATTCATCTGAATAATATATTTAATTTAAAAATCCATAACTTAGGCTTTATAATTTATTGTAGATGGTTTTGGGTTCTTGTTTCACGCTCCCTTGCAGATCCTGAGTCTGGTATCTGTTCTTTCAAGGAATATGTAGAGAAAAACAACAGCCAGACCTGTGTATCCTAATGCTTGAGGCTTTCCAACTGTCTGCATAGATTAAGACCTCTGCTAGGAGAAATGCAGACTGTGTGGAGAAAAACAAATTTAATCCAAACCCTGAGCTACAAGCACTGGCCGAAGTTAACCTAGAAAATTATGCAGTGGGAGATCCAGATCTTTTGTGTTTCTAGTTGACTCTCTTGTAATGATTCCATCCTTCTCTTCCACTGCGTGTTTACTACCTCATTTATCCTTTTCATGCTTATTCAACTTTATTGCATAATCAAATACCCTAAATATGTACTTCTTTCATATATGCAATCCTTTCTCCAAAGAGAACAGAAGCTCTGAAAATATTTATTTAGGAAGAAAGCATATTCAGAAAGGTACTTTAAACTGTATCATTCATCTCCCCAAATGTGTATGGATTGAATCATGAGCAGTTGGAAACTGAAGCAAAAAGTGTCATTTCTTTTCTTTTTTTGTTTGTTTAATTCTCACCCAAGGACATGCTTTTATTGATTAAAAGTGTCATTTCTTTTCTTTTTTTGTTTGTTTAATCCTCACCCAAGGACATGCTTTTATTGATTATTTTAGAGAGAGAGAGAGAGAGAGAGAGAGAGAAACATTGACCAGTTACCTCCAGCATGCCCCCCAAATGAGGATCAAACCCACAACCTGGGTAGTACCTGACTGGAATCAAACCGATGACCTTTTGGTGTAAGGGATGATGCTCCAATCAATGGTGTACATGGTACCCAGAGGAGAAAATTATTATACATCTTTAATTGTATGTGTTTTCCAAAGGTATGCAGTAGTCTCTTTGCCTTAGATAAAACTGCTTAAAACAGAGAAATAAAAACCTAAAACAAAGATATACCAGTACCTAAATACTTCAGGTGTCTATAAAGTCGGATATCTGGCAAAGCACTTCAGACTGACACTCACCATTTCTCAGAGAAGATAGCAGAGGAACATGTAGCACATAAAAAAGCCTCTGAGGGGTCTGTTTTACTTCAGCTAATAATGCATTTTAAGTAGGAGAGACCTCAGTTCCATTTGTTGTTATTGACTGTTTTATGTATTATGAATATAAATAGAACCTTTTCCTATCATAAATAAAACATTTTCAAATATTTTTTCCTACTTGTTATTAATTTGTTTGAAAGCTGTTTTTAAATTTCAGAAGTTTTTTTTTATATATTTTTATTGTCAAACTATTTTTTAAGAGTTTTTTTCTTTATTTACTGCTTTGGATGTGATGCTCCGAATATCTAATTTCTCACCAATATTATGTAGCTACTCTTTTATTTCCTTTATGGGCTTATTTTTTTTTTACATTTACCATGAAAATTTATTTGAAATTTATTTTAATACATAGCATGATATAAGGATTGCACATTTTCCATATATTAAGAACACACAAACAAAAGATTTTAGAGCATGTTACAACACATCCTCTTGGTCTTAGCATTAATTCTTGTAGAGTGACTCAGGTCAAAAAGTTGTAATATATCAATAATCTTCATTTTAAAGTTAGGAAAACTTTTCCTAATATAACATCATTCTTCTCCTGAATTTAGGAATTTATTTATTCAAATTCTTATTGTGAGCCAATTGCCACTAGGAATTAACTGCCGAGGATAACTGAATTACACAGCTATAGTGTCTATCCTCAAGCTCATGGTCTAGTTGAGGGTAGAGGTGGCTCTGAATGCAGAGCATTATGGTAAAGGCTATGCCATTAGGCTCTGCCTAAGTTACCTTCCTCGCAGTGATGGTTCCCAGAAGAGGAGAGATTTGAGCTGCGTCCCAGAGGATGAATAGGGATTCACCAAGAAGACAGAGGCAGAAGGCATTCTAGGTCAAGAAGGAGCAATTGGCAAGATGCACATGTGAAGTATGCCAGCGCATTAAAAAAATTATGAGAAGTATGCTATAATTCAAATAAATGTGCCAGAAAGGATATTGTGCTTGGAAAGAGCAATCTTGTGGCTGTACAGAGGAAGTATTAGAAGATAGAAGAAACTGGAGCTTACTGGTTGAGTGTTATTTCAATAATCCAGGTGAAAAATGGTGAGTGTCAATTGAAGTTGTCGCAATAGGGATAGAGAAGGTAAATAGAAAAGAGAAGTACTCAGACTACCAGGTTTTTTTGTTTGGTAAACTGAGTAGATTGTGTTGCTAAAACCAGACTATGTTATAAGAGGCACAGCAAGTTTGAGAGATCACTTACCTCTCCGATATTGAGTTACAGGCACCTAAAGACTGTCCAATCACTGTTGGTTATTGGTAGCTGGTGTAGAAGAGAGATATCTGAGCTGAAATTAAATCTTTGGGAGTCATGGTTTGGTAGATTGAGAATTATGAACTCAAATGTCTACATGGTACAATTGCTGGGTAGAGAAAGTAAATGAGTGAAGTAGATAATAAGGAATAAACTGGACAGAGCATTGTTCCATCTCAGTGGGACAGCTGCAACTCAGGTCCAATCCATTATCGCTGGGGGACCGTGGACCCAATGCTTCCAGTTTCTTTCTTATTTTCAAGAGAAATCAGAAACTTGGATTTTAATACAAACTCTCCCAATCTTTAACTAGTTTAAGATTTTTTTTTAAAAAAAGCTTTTCGAGCCAAAAGCCACATCAAGTTGATGGACACCTATGTCATAGATAACAATGCAAATTGTAAACCTGAATGAAATTTCTAAGAAAAATGTAGTCTGAAGTGAGAAAAGAAGAACCTCAGAATTAAACTCATAAAAACTTGAGTCTGAAGCGAGAGCCTTATAACTCACACATTTTTACTGGTGGGAGAGTAAAAATCACATTTTATTTTGCAACATAAAAATGTGTCCTATTAAAATTCCATGAGTACCAATTTCAAGAAAGTCCTCAATCCAACTACATTTCTTTAATCAACTCACTCTCATCCATCCCTGTCATCATTTTAAATCTTCACTGTATTAAAACTCTGACCCTCATCACTAACTCCAACCATTCCCTCTTTCAGCTGGTGACCCCAATCATATAAAATAGAAACTACCCAATAGGAATTTCTCAAATCCCTGACACTAAGCATATGATCCTATCTTCTGCAGCTCTCCCCTCTTCTCCTCTCTCCAGCATCTCATGAATTGTACACCTTCAATGCCTCTCTCCATTGTATATTCAGAAACTCCACCTGAAGCTTTCCCTAGATTTTTAAACAGGTTCAAGCCTCTTCCACGAACAAGAATAAAAAACAAAACAACCACTCCCAGTCTCACAAGTTACTCTACCTTACTCTTTCTTTTTCCCCCTTTTACAGTCAAAGTTCTTGAAAAAGAATTGTATACACACCCCGTCTCCAGTTCCTTTTCTCCCCTCACTCCTTGGACTATCTGATCTAGCTTCTGTTTCAATCCCTTACCATACTCTCTCTTGTTAAGGTCACCATGCTACCAAATCCATTGAATGTTTTCAGTCCTCCCCTTTCTTGTCCTCTTAGCATCATTCAACCCTGCTGGCCACGCCAACTCTTCAGGACCCACTGTTTCCCTGGCTTCTGTGACAACCAGCTCTTGTGGGCTTCCTCCTACTCCTTCTTTAGATCACATCTTATTCTTCACCTCCCCTGGGAATCCTGCCTTTAACGGTTCAAATATCACTATTATAGGCTCTCTGAGGGCAATAAAACTCTCCTTTGTAACAATTTTCACTGAGAACTTTTATATTTGTCTGTGTGCTCCCCCACTTGTAAGCTGAGGAAGGCAGCAAGCATACTAGTTTTTTCTCATCATCATGTACACTGTACCTGGTTGAAGGCCTGGTGGCTCAACAACTGTCTGTCTAGTGGGTGAATGACTAAATGACTGACAAAGAATGAATTTAAAGGCTGGAACTGAAGAAAACAGGCTGCATCACTTGCCTAGTTCATGAGAAGGGTTGGTAAGGGCTCTCCCTCCTTGCTAGCCCAGAGTACTGTCCCTTTTTTCATATATCTATCTGCACGCTCATAAATAGTCCCTTTATTAACATCTCCACTGACCTTGACTGGGTGTACATTTATTTTCTGTTGGAATCCTGACTAATATAATAGGCATTATTTCTATTTCACAGGTAAAAGACTGTACCCAGGATAATAAAAACAGTAGGAATTTCAAGGTAGATTAGCTAGCTGTGGGTTCAAATCCTGTTCAAATTTGATCAAATCAAGCTCCTTTCTAGCTGTGTGTGTCATAGAAACTTATCTGTAGCTGTCTGAGTTTGGGCAAGTTATTTATTTGTTTTTAAATATATTTTTATTGATTCCAGAGAGGAAGGGAGAGGGAGATAGAAACATCAACGATGAGAGAGAATTATTGACTGGATGCCTCCTGCATGCCCCGCAATGGAGGTCAAGCCTACAACCTGAGCATGTGCCCTGACCGGGAATCAATCAGTGACCTCCTGGTTTATAGATTGGTGCTCAACCACTGAGCCATGCCACCTGGGCTAGGCAAGTTATTTAAACACTCTAAGGCTCAGTGTTCCCTTTTGCAAAATAGCTCCAACACATTTCTGTGAGTATTATAACTGGTCAACATTTGAAGTAATCATTGTAGTGCGAGGCACAGTGGTTAATAAAAAACGTTAGTTTTGTGTCCCTATAAGTCATAGTCTTTGGTAAAATTTTATATATAGTTCAACAATTACTGACTCAATATCAGTGGTCTCTCTGAAGGGTTAAGTTTCTCATTTTGATAATTTTGTAAGTGCATTTTGTAAAAACTATAATCAAGTAAGATTCTTATAGACTTCCCTTTGTTGTTTTTGTCTTAGTTCATCTTTTTTTTGCAAATTTAACTATAGAATTATGCTT
>NW_005366679.1:884418-918368 GCF_000412655.1 Myotis brandtii | reverse complement strand
TTTTATTAAAGAACTAGAGGCCCAGTGCACAGATTTGTACACATTTAAAGGAAATTAATTAGAAGGTGGCCAGCGGGGCAGACTGGGCGAGATGGCCAGACACGCCCTGGAGCCAACCTCCCGTAGCTCCGCCTGGGCCGGCTTTTAAAAAATTACTAAAAACCTCATTGTACTTTTAAATTAGGAAATTTTCTCAGCTTCTACCTGACCTCAAGGCTTTCTTTCCCTATCCCATTGCTCTGTTCTCAATTTAAGACCTCATCACCAATTGCCTGGATTGTTGCAATACCATTTAACTTACCTCCCTGACTCTTGTTTTGTCCATGCCAATACATTATCCATATTAATATTTTAATCCCTATTAAAACTTTTACACAACTTATCACCACAATTGAGATATAGTCAGAATTACTCAATACCATGCGCAAGACATTACACAATCTATTCCCTATCTAAATAGTCAGCAATCAATGTAACGTCTCATACCCTTTGTTCCAGGGTTATGGCATTTCCCTAAATCCATTATGACTTTTCATGCCTTGCAAGCTCTACATGTTTTCCTTAACACTCACACCCACTTACCTGGAGAAAATTTAACTTTCAAGACCCTGATCAAAAATTACCCTTTCAATGTAGTCTTTCCTGTCCTTTGTAAATGACTTTATACCCAAATCATTATTTCTATTTTTAATAATATTCTTTTATTGATTTTAGAAAGAGAGAAAGGGAGAGGAAAAGAGAGAAACATCAATGTGAGAGAGAAACATTGATTCAATGTCTCTCTCATGCACCCCAACTGGGAATCAACTGCCCAACCTGGGTGTGTACTCTGACTGGGAATCAAACTGGTAACTTTTTGGTGTACAGGATGATGCTCAACCAACTGAGCCACACTGGCTAAGGCATTATTTCCATTTTTAAGAACAATACTGTACTTTAGTTATTTATTTGCATTTGTCTTCTTCTAACAGGTTTTGAGCACTTTGCAAGCAGGGACTGTGTTTAAATATTCAATAATTATTTATAAATGAATAAATCTATTAAGACCTTTAGAGCTATGTCCCAGTTTAAAAGCAAATATCTTTAAAAATAGCAACTTTAGGGATCTAATTCATTACACTGATGCTTCAGAAACATTTCCATCTGACCATACTCTTGGAATCTTCTAAACTTGCCAGAGCATGCTAGAAAGTGAAAATGTCTGCTCATTCATAAAAGCTGGGGAGAGGGCTCAAGAAGAGAGGAGTTGGTAGACTGGTGGCTAAATATTGAGAAAGAAACTATAAGAAACAGAGAGCAAAAGGGGAAAGCAGCACTCAGAGAAAAAGCTCAGGTGTCACAGAATTGAAAGAGGTAGAAATTGAATAAGAGGGACATCTGGAACTTTAGAGAAACTCAGGGATAGGTTTTGATTTCCAGAGCATGGAGTGAGGGGGGGAGGGTCATGGGTTAAGACGGGGCATCATTAGGATGAGCTAAGGAAGCCAGAGCAAAAGTTATAACCTGCCAGGACTTGTGTCCTTCCATTTCTCAAGCCAATATTGGAATGCCACACAAACCCTAATAATAGTAATCAACAGCATGTCACTCACAATTCTCCTGTCACTAGGAAAAAAAGACAATGAGTTTGGAGAGAAACAGACATTTGAAATTGACCAAACAAACCCAAACAAAAATATCAGGCAAAGAATGGTGTCTTTTTTCTTCACCAGTTTAGATCCTTTGCAGCACAAGTTTCCTTGTCTCTGTTGATCCTCTGGCACGTGACATTGACAAGCCAAGGAATGTAAATGGCAAAATGGAAAGGAAAGAGAAGCAAAGCACTAGAAAAGCACCAGACAGGATAAGCAGATCCTTCATAACTGAAAGTTGGTTGTAGGCACAATTAAACAAGCATTAGTTCATTTCTTCATTCCACAGGAAATTGGATTGCCTACATTTTTCTGAGCATGTATAAAAAAATGGTATGAGAACTAACAAACATTTGATACTGTATGACAATGTCACACCCACAGGTGCAGTCAGAGCACACTCTGACCACTGATGTCTCCTAATTAGTCCTCATATCTGCCGCCTCTAAGCCTGAGCTGTCCAACACAGTAGCTGCTAGCCACCTGTGGCTATCTAAATATACATTTTAAATGACTAAAATTATAGAAATTCAGTTTCTGTGTCACATTAGCCACAGTCCAAGTGTTTTATAGCCACATGTGGCTACTGTATTGAACAGCACAGATGTAGAACATTGCCATCATTGGAACACACTTCCAATTCACCCTTAACAGCCCCACTAAGCTAAGCTTGCTTGTGGGTAGTTTTATCATAACACTTCCATGCTCAGAAACTTCTGACAGGTTTCTTACTGCCACCAGGATAGCACTTCTCAAAATGTAATGTATGTTTATATCATCTGGAGAGCTTGTTATAATGGAGTCTCTTATTTAATAGGGCTGAGGTGAGCCCAAGATTCCGTATTTCTATTTAACTCCCAGATATCACCCGGGGCGTTTCTTCAACCATGCATTTCAAAGTTCTGTCTCTCACTAGCCCCACGTGATGTTCATCAGCTTCCAGAAAGGACCCTCCTTTGTTCCAGCACCTGTTTCTCAACACTTCCTGCTGATGACATTACTCATTCAGGCTCTTTTCCTATGTTCAATCAATTTCTGCAGCTTTGGGAAGATCCTCCCTGGTGGCTCAATCGCCTCTATATATATGGCCTGCCACTTTCAGTGCTACCCTCAGGGCAGCTTGACAACCTGAACTGCCCAGGCCCCACCCCTGGAGATTCTAGTCATTAGATTTTCGATGGGACCCAGAACATGCTTGATTATTAGGCTGCAGGTGATCCTAATATCACTGTTTCTCTAACCAAACTCTGAGAAATGTTGTCTCAATATACTTCTTATCTGGATAACCGAATTTGAGGCTTAAAAAACTTATAGATAACTTACATTGATATTCAACTGCTTGTAGTGTTTCTGGCATGTTTCAAAATTAAATATTAATAATCTATATACATCTAAACATGTCTAGAGCTGTGGATTCCTGATCACATGTACAAATCATTGAGTGAGATGTTGAAATCTCATGCAGAGGCCCCATCCCCAGAGATGCTGATTTGAGTGGTAAGGAGATAGGTATTTCCCCCCAAAGCTCTGTATTAAGTGCCCTGAGGCTGCTGAAACAGAGTACCACACATTCAGTGATTTATGACAATAACAATTTACTTGCTATGGTCCTGGAGGTTAGAAGTCTGCAATCAATATGTTGGCTGGGCCATGCTCCTTCTGAAGGCTGTAGGGAAGAAGCTATTCCATGTTTCTCTTTTGGTTTTGGTGGTTGCTCGAAGTCCTTGGCATTCCCTGGCTTATAGCTGTATCGCTCCCAGTTTCTGCCTTCTTCATCACATAGCCTCCTTCTCTATGTCTGTGTCTTCAAACCTTATTCTTCTTATAAGAATACCAGTCATGGGATTTAGGGCCCACCCTTATCAGGTATGGCCTCACTTGAGCTTTATCACATCTGCAAGGACCATTTCCAAATAAGGTCCCATGCACAGGTATCTCAGGTTAGGACTTCAACATTTCTTTTTGTGGGACATAATTCAACCTACAAGCTCTCCAAGTGATTCTTCCATTTGTAGGAGAATGTAGGGTAGTCAAGCTTCCAACACTCCAGACACATCCAAATGAGGTGCTGTACGTGGCAGTCTGCCTTTAAGAAAAAAAAAAAGAACTAGAGGCCCGGTGCACGGATTTGTGCACATTTAAAGGAAATTAATTAGAAGATGGCCGGACATTCCCTGGAGCCAACCTCCCGTGGTTCCCCCCCTGCCGGCCGCACCTGGGCCGGTTTTTAAAAAATTACTAAAAACCTCATTGTACTTTTAAATTCAGAAATTTTCTCTCCTGACCTCAAAGCTTTCTCTCCCTATCCCATTGCTCTGTTCTCAATTTAAGACCTCATCCTCTCTTGCCTGGATTGTTGCAATACCATTTAACTTATCTCCCTGACTCTTGTTTTGTCCACGCCAATACATTATCCATATTAATATTTTAATCCCTATTAAAACTTTTACACAACTTATCACCACAATTGAGATATAGTCAGAATTACTCAATACCATGCGCAAGACATTACACAATCTATTCCCTATCTAAATAGTCAGCAATCAATGTAACGTCTCATACCCTTTGTTCCAGGGTTATGGCATTTCCCTAAATCCATTATGACTTTTCATGCCTTGCAAGCTCTACATGTTTTCCTTAACACTCACACCCACTTACCTGGAGAAAATTTAACTTTCAAGACCCTGATCAAAAATTACCCTTTCAATGTAGTCTTTCCTGTCCTTTGTAAATGACTTTATACCCAAATCATTATTTCTATTTTTAATAATATTCTTTTATTGATTTTAGAAAGAGAGAAAGGGAGAGGAAAAGAGAGAAACATCAATGTGAGAGAGAAACATTGATTCAATGTCTCTCTCATGCACCCCAACTGGGAATCAACTGCCCAACCTGGGTGTGTACTCTGACTGGGAATCAAACTGGTAACTTTTTGGTGTACAGGATGATGCTCAACCAACTGAGCCACACTGGCTAAGGCATTATTTCCATTTTTAAGAACAATACTGTACTTTAGTTATTTATTTGCATTTGTCTTCTTCTAACAGGTTTTGAGCACTTTGCAAGCAGGGACTGTGTTTAAATATTCAATAATTATTTATAAATGAATAAATCTATTAAGACCTTTAGAGCTATGTCCCAGTTTAAAAGCAAATATCTTTAAAAATAGCAACTTTAGGGATCTAATTCATTACACTGATGCTTCAGAAACATTTCCATCTGACCATACTCTTGGAATCTTCTAAACTTGCCAGAGCATGCTAGAAAGTGAAAATGTCTGCTCATTCATAAAAGCTGGGGAGAGGGCTCAAGAAGAGAGGAGTTGGTAGACTAGTGGCTAAAAATTAAGAAAGAAACTATAAGAAACAGAGAGCAAAAGGGGAAAGCAGCACTCAGAGAAAAAGCTCAGGTGTCACAGAATCGAAAGAGGTAGAAATTGAATAAGAGGGACACCTGGAGCTTTAGAGAAACTCAGGGATAGGTTTTGATTTCCAGAGCATGGAGTGAGGGGGGGAGGGTCATGGGTTAAGACGGGGCATCATTAGGATGAGCTAAGGAAGCCAGAGCAAAAGTTATAACCTGCCAGGACTTGTGTCCTTCCATTTCTCAAGCCAATATTGGAATGCCACACAAACCCTAATAATAGTAATCAACAGCATGTCACTCACAATTCTCCTGTCACTAGGAAAAAAAGACAATGAGTTTGGAGAGAAACAGACATTTGAAATTGACCAAACAAACCCAAACAAAAATATCAGGCAAAGAATGGTGTCTTTTTTCTTCACCAGTTTAGATCCTTTGCAGCACAAGTTTCCTTGTCTCTGTTGATCCTCTGGCACGTGACATTGACAAGCCAAGGAATGTAAATGGCAAAATGGAAAGGAAAGAGAAGCAAAGCACTAGAAAAGCACCAGACAGGATAAGCAGATGCTTCATAACTGAAAGTTGGTTGTAGGCACAATTAAACAAGCATTAGTTCATTTCTTCATTCCACAGGAAATTGGATTGCCTACATTTTTCTGAGCATGTATAAAAAAATGGTATGAGAACTAACAAACATTTGATACTGTATGACAATGTCACACCCACAGGTGCAGTCAGAGCACACTCTGACCACTGATGTCTCCTAATTAGTCCTCATATCTGCCGCCTCTAAGCCTGAGCTGTCCAACACAGTAGCTGCTAGCCACCTGTGGCTATCTAAATATACATTTTAAATGACTAAAATTATAGAAATTCAGTTTCTGTGTCACATTAGCCACAGTCCAAGTGTTTTATAGCCACATGTGGCTACTGTATTGAACAGCACAGATGTAGAACATTGCCATCATTGGAACACACTTCCAATTCACCCTTAACAGCCCCACTAAGCTAAGCTTGCTTGTGGGTAGTTTTATCATAACACTTCCATGCTCAGAAACTTCTGACAGGTTTCTTACTGCCACCAGGATAGCACTTCTCAAAATGTAATGTATGTTTATATCATCTGGAGAGCTTGTTATAATGGAGTCTCTTATTTAATAGGGCTGAGGTGAGCCCAAGATTCCGTATTTCTATTTAACTCCCAGATATCACCCAGGGCATTTCTTCAACCATGCATTTCAAAGTTCTGTCTCTCACTAGTCCCACGTGATGTTCATCAGCTTCCAGAAAGGACCCTCCATCTATAATAATAAAAGCATAATATGCTAATTAGACTGGACAGCCAAACAACCTTCCATACATCATTCCGGACGTCCTTCTGGACAAAGCTGCCACAGTGGGGGCCAAGGCAAAGGCGGTTAGGGGTGATCAGGCAGGCAGGCAAGCAGTGAGGGGCCAGTGGTCCCGGATTGCGAGAGGGATGTCTGACTGACAGTTTAGGCCCGATCTGCAGGCAGGATTGGGCCTAAATCGGCAGTCAGACATCCCCCAAGGGGTCCCAGATTTTGAGAGGGTGCAGGCGGGGCTGAGGGACCCCCCCTCTGTGCACAAATTTCGTGCACTGGGCCTCTAATGAAAGAATAATAAAGTGGAGTGTTCAATGGCCTATCTCCCAGGAGGCAGCTAATACCTACCCATCTTTTAAGAACTATGTCTTTAGACTCTGATTCTGAAATGTGAGCAGACACCAGAGTCACTGGAAGGCTTAGTAAGACAAGGATTGCTGAATCCAACCCCAAGATTCAGTAGGTATGGGATGGGCCCAGGAATTTACATTTTTCTAACAAGTTTGTAGACCACTGGTATAGGGGGAAAGGGAAATAAAATGGATGTCTATCTCTCCTACCCTTGGAGAGGCAGCATAGGAATCCCCTGGGACCTTAGGAGAAATGCAAAATTTTGAAGCTACCCTAGACTCTGAAAGAGAGATTGCATTTTACTAAGATTCCCAAGTATTTTGAATGCTTATTATTTTTTAAAAAATATGTTTTTATTGATTTCAGAGAGAGGAAAGGAGAAGGAGAGAGATATAGAAACATCAATGATGAAAGAGAATCATTGATTAGCTGCCGCCTGCACGCCCTCCACTGGAGATTGAGCCTGAAACCTGGGCATGTGCCCTGACTGGGAATCAAACCTTGAACTCTTGGTCGATAGGGTAATGCTCAACTACTGAGCCATGCCGGCCAGGCAAATTTTTAGAAGCATTGTTGTATACTATTCAAAATAAAATTGTTGTTAAATGGCTGGATTATTTAATGAGGAAATGGATGGATAAAGAAATAATCCTATATAATAAAAGCCCAGCGACTGAAATGGCAGAATGACCAGAATGACAAGAGACCCCCAGCGAACGGTTAGGGGTGATCAGGCAGTCAGGCAAACGTGGTTAGGGGCGATCAGGCAGGCAGAGGCAGTTAGGAGCGATCTGACAGGTAGGCAGAGGTGGTTAGGGGAGATCTGACAGGCAGGCAGAGATGATTAGGAGCAATCAGGCAGGCAGAGGCAGTTAGGGGAGATCTGAAAGGCAAGCAGAGGCGATTAGGGACAATCAGGCAGGCAAAGGCAGTTAGGGGAGATCAGGCAGGCAGACACAGGGGTGATCAGACAGGCAGGTGTGTGGTTAGGGGCGATCAGGCAGGCAGAGGTGGTTAGGGACAATCAGGCAGGCAGACACAGGGGCAATCAGACAGGCAGGTGAGTTGTTAAGGGCGATCAGGCAGGTAGAGGCAGGCAGAGTGGTTAGGGGCAATCAGGCAGGCAGACACAGGGGTGATGAGACAGGCAGGTGTGTGGTTAGGGGCGATCAGACAGGCAGAGGTGGTTAGGAGCAATCAGGCAGGCAGACACAGTTAGGGGCAATCAGACAGGTTGGCGAGTGGTTAGGGGCAATTGGGCAGGCAGAGGTGGTTAGGGTGATAGGCAGGCAGGCAGGCAGGCAGAGTAGTTAGGGTGATCAGGCAGGCAGGCAGAGTGGTTAGGGGTGATCAGGCAGGCAGGTGAATGGTTATGGGTAATCAGGCAGGCAGGCAGGCAGGCAGAGTGATTAGGGACAATCAGGCAGGCAGGCAGATTAGTTAGGGCTGATCAGGCAGGCAAGCAAGCAGTTAGGGGCCAGTGGTCCCAGATGGCGAGAGGGATGTCCGACTGACGGTTTAGGCCCGATTCGCAGGATTCAAAATAAAATTGTTGTTAAATGGCTGGATTATTTAATGAGGAAATGGATGGATAAAGAAATAATCCTATATAATAAAATCCCAGGGACTGAAATGGCGGAACGACCAGAATGACCAGAGACCTCCAGCAGGCAGGATTGGGCCTAAATTGGCAGTCAGACATCCCCCAAGGGGTCCCAGATTTTGAGAGGGTGCAGGCCGGGCTGAGGGACCCCCCCTCCGTGCACGAATTTCATGAATTGGGCCTCTAATGAAAGAATAATGAAGCGGAGTGTTCAATGGCCTATCTCCCAGGAGGCAGAGCAGGGGTCTTCTAAGTCTGTTGTCAAAGAAGTTGTCTTAGCAACTATCAAAGGGGTGGCCTGTCATCACAGTGGCTATAAGGAATCTGCCTGTTGGTTCTTCAGCGACTGAGTGTTCGCTGCTTATTTGGCCTTTTCCAGGCTTTAACCAAGAAGTTCCATGCTTTCCTCCCCTTGTCCCTATCCCCATGACCTCATCTTAACATTCTATGTCTTTACTATCAGCACACTGTTATTTGTGCCAAGGTCTGAAATGGAAGGCTGTCTGGGATACAGAGAAAGTGTAGATTTAGTTGTGACCTGGCTCTGGGCCAAAAGGGTAGCAGGTAAGTTTCAGAGTTTCAGCTGAAAAAGAAAGAAAAGCTTTTAGAAAACTTAGAGCCAAGTCACAACATGCCATATGTGATTTTCTTTTGGCAGATATACTGTAAAATAAGAGTAGAACAAATTCCCCGGGGAATAGTAATTGACCTATAAATGTCATTATTGATAGATTGTGTTTCTGGAAACATTGTTCTAGAGCTAAAGTGCTCATGTGAATCTTAGGAAGGAATTTAGAATTAGGCTTTGAAAGTCTTTATTCATCTCTCTCCACTCCTGATTTTCATTTGCCTCTTGGAGAGTTGTACTTTTGTTCCCCCCTCTAATCAAGTCACATACCCAAGCTGTCAAATACAGTCATCTTCTAAAAGACCAACATTTCTTTGGAAAAAGTTGTTTTGAAAGATTATTTGATGTCATTTTTTTAAATGGAACTATTTCATACCCACATTGAATCATTTGATAGAAAGATTGATAGAGTTCACATTAAGGTTTGCTTTTTTTAACCTGCCAATTTAAGGAAGAGTTGATTTCATTTTAATAAAATGGGTTTTGTCTGGAGAGGCACAGTCTGATTTCAGGGAGCAATATTATTCATATGTTGCATCCTGCCACATGGCTCGAGGAACATTCATTTAATGTGCTGTTGCCTCTTCTTCCTCTTCTGTAAAATAGGATTAACAAAATTATCAATCTGGCTCCCAGATGTCTATTAGATTTAAATGGAACACACGTCTTATAACCAAAAAGAAAAAAATTCTCCCGTGTCTTTAGCCATGTAATATAGATACATTTCTGTAATCACCATTTAATTCAACTTAACTTAAATTTTATTTTCTTTCTTGTATGAGCTTATAAAATCAGTTTCCACATTCTGAATGCTTAATTATGGCAAATAGGATTTTTGCTTTGAAATCAGCCAGTTACATGCATTAGAAGCTTTAGAATAAAGAACAAAATTAACAACTCTAGAAATCTCTTTATTTGTGCATGATGGGAAATGTTCTTTACCCAAATTCAGGACGAAAAATCCTTCTTCTTCTCCCTCTCACATTCTCTACAAATAAATTGCTGAATCACTGTGTGTGGCAGCCAAGTTCAACTCTATTGGGCCTGCCTCTTTGAGAATTGCCAGGGGCACCCAAGGTCTCTCTGCTATTTCTAGATAACAGGAATAGAAGAGCAGCCTGGTGCCACACTCTGAACAGCTGTGTGTGTGTGTGTGTGTGTGTGTGTGTGTGTGTGTGTGAGAGAGAGAGAGAGAGAGAGAGAGAGAGACTATTTTGTCTTTCTCTCTTATTAAAGCTGGTAGAGACTATATCTCTGTGAGTTTATTGCAAATCACAGATTGTAAAATTTCAGCATAATATGGGGATCTTGAGAAAACATGTAGTATGACCGACCCTAAATTGTGGCATGATAAAATGTTGATAGCTCAGGCCGTAGGTCAGAAGAGTTGGGTGCCAGCTACCGAAGTATATACTGTTAGTCACATTCCAAGACTAGTGTGAGAAAAATTTTGATAACTAGGACTTTCCTTTTCTCACAATTAAAATAAACCACAGGCTGCAAATTAACTCTACTTTTTTTATACCAATAACATTTTATTGGTTTCCAGTGCTATTACCTAACACCATCTTTCTCTTCTTCAAATTAGAAACAACTCTTTAATCCATCCTGCAAAATGCCTATTATAACCCTTGAATTTTTTCCATTAGAAATATCTTATATAATAAAACCTTAATATGCTAAGTGTCTGGTCGGCCAGTCAGCCATTCAACCAATCAAAGTATAATATGCTAATGATATGCTAAGGCAGCTCTACCGCTCTCTATGACATGCACTGACCACCAGGGCGAAGACAGTTGACTGGTAGACTAGTTGCTATGATGTGCATTAACCACCAGGGGGCAGGCGCTCCAACTGGTAGATTAGCTTGCTGCTGGGGTCCAGCCGATTGGGACTAAGCAAGACAGGCTGGACATGCCCTGGAGCCCTTCCACAGTCTCTCCCAGGCTGGCCAACCTCCTGCATCCCTCCTTGGCCCTGATCGTGCACCAGTGGGGTCCCTCGGCCTGCCCTGAACCCTCTTGCAATCCGGGACCCCTCGAGGAATGTTGGAGAGCTGGTTTTGGTCCTATCCTGCAGGCCAGGCTGAGGGACCCCACTGGTGCACAAATTTGTCCACCGGGCCTCTAGTTCATAATAATGTAGTAAAGGACTGATGAACACTCAATGAAATTGTAGATTACTTTACAGATCAAAAGTATTAGCTCTATTAGAGAAAGAAACCAGCTTAAGGTCTAAAGGATTTTTACCCAATAGAATGAATTTGGTTGAATATTAACAATGTGATACTGAGCATTAGTGTTCTTTTATTTTCTGCCTAATAAAAGAATATTAGTAGTACCTACTCTAAAGGGTTATTGTGAGAATGAAATGATATAAAACAATGTTTTTAGCACAGTCCTTGATATGTAGTAAATGTTATGATATAACATTCATGAAAAATTATGATCTGTATTAGCATGGAATTCTTTGGTTTTATCCTATTTAGGGTTTGCTCAGCTTCTTGAATCTGTATGTTCATGTCTTTTGTCAAATTTAAGAAGTTTTCAGTCATTATTTTTTTAGTTACCTTTTCAGCCCTACATTCTTTCTCCTCTCTCTCTGGGACTCCGATAATACCAATATTAGATATTGCTGGATGAAACAGTTCATTTTTAATTATTTTGTGCATGTTAATCCTTACCAGTGGATATTTTTTCCATTGGTTTTTATTTTATTAAATACTAGAGGCCTGGTGCATGTGCTTGCCCCCTCTCACATTCCGGGAGCCCTCAGGGGCGAGAGGCAACCCGGCGATCAGGAGAAGCAAACGCCCCATCACACCTCTGCTGCTGCCACTGCCGGCAGCACAAGCCTTGGCCGGCCCTGGTTACCTGAGCCTCAGGTGGCCTTGGGCAGCTGGGCAGCCGCCATCCATGGCTTGCCTGTGCCTCAGGTGTCAGCTGGGAAGCCACCATCCGAGGCTTGCCTGCGCCTCGGGCCAGCCCTGGGCGATTGGGGGATTCCAGAGGCAGGTGTGCGGCAAGGCCAGGCCTGCCCCCTTGCCGCGCTTGCCACTCTGGCGGGGATGAGGGGACTGGGCACTGCCATCTTGTGGCTGTGGGAGCTGCCATCTTTGAGGGCGGGGCAGTCAATTAGCATATTCCCTCCTTATTGGCTATGGGTGTCGCCATCTTTGCAACTGCTTGAGGGTCAATTAGCATATTCCATCTTTATTAGATAGGATATATATATCTGCTTTTCATGTTGAATAAATTCTACTGGTATGTCTGTCTTGAAGTTCACTGATTCTCTTTCCTTTGAGCCTACCCAATGAGTTTTTTTGGTTATTATAATTTTTAATTATATAATTTCCATTTATTATTTGTTTAAAATAAATTTTATTTATTTGCTTAAATCTTTTGTTTTGTCATTTGTATCCAGAGAGTTTGTAATTTCTTGTTGAAGATATTTTATGGTGGCCGTTTTAAAATATTTTCAGATAGTGGTAGTATCTGATTCCTATTAGTACTAGCCTCAGAGACAGAGAGCATTTCTCCTGCTCTATCCTCCAGCCACTCTGTACAGTATGCTTTCTACTCTGTCTCTGTAGTGTCACTGGAAGAGCTAAGTACCTACCTGAGATACCACTGCCACTAGGTGAAGGGCCATGAGCTGCCTGAAATTGTGGGTTATGGGTTGCCTTCTGCTATTGGGTGGAGGGCCTGTCCCAGAACTTCTGCTGCTGCTGGGGAATTCAAGGAGACTCTGGACTTGATTGCTTTCCGCCAGTGAGTGGAGGGAGAGAAGAGATGCCTGCCTGGATCGCCTGCTGCTGAGTGGAAGGTTGAGAGTTGCTTCATCTGGGTGGCTCTCTGTATTGTATAGTGGATTCTGAGACATTGGCCTTGGGCTGCCTTCAGCCACTGGGTAGAAGGCCAGGAGATACTGAGCCTGCTGGTGCCATCAGTGTGAGTGAAAAAACTTGTAACTGCCAGAAGGTATGGGCCATTGAATGGGCATGTATCTTTAAAAAATCACTGACTGAGTTATTTTTCCTAGTTGATAACTCCAGATTTATTTTCTTAGTGGTATTCTTCTTTGTAAGTACAGTATTATGCACTTCAAAATTTCTTAAGAAGGTAGACCTCATTTTAAATGTTCACACACACACACACACACACACACACACACACACACACACGGAAACACAAGAAATTTTGGGAGGTATTGAATATGTCTATTATCTTGATTCTGGTGATGGGTGTTTGCACATGTTCAAATTCATCAAATTGTATGCATTAAATGTTTATAGCTCTTTGTACATAAATTAAAACTCAGTAAAACTGTTTTTAAAAGATGATTTCTATAAAATCTAATCTCCATTTTGTATTAATTCTCGTAGTTAATTAGTAGTAGTCATTTTGATGCTGTTTTACATAGTTTTAATTGCCCATTAACAATTTTGGCATTGTAAGAAATGAAAAATATTTTAAAAGAGCACAACTATTACTAGATATTAAACTGAGAGGTTAATATTAAAAAGAAGAGCATTTGCTTTGCATTATTATATGAATAATAAATTTAAGTGGCTAGGTTTGCTGTTATGCCAAAAAGCAGAAAAATAATTGTTCCAATAACAGAGCTCTGCCAACTTTAGTGTGTTCGCCTTTCAAATTAGTTTAATTATTAAAGCCATCTTTATTTCCAGAAAATTAAAACTTGACCAAAGGGCAAATGATTTATTATGTAAATATTAATTCACCAAATATTGATAGATTAACTGCCACTTGCTAAGTTTTAATCTGCTTTAAGAAAAATAGCCTTTTTTATAGAATGAGTTTGACTATTCTGATTTTGTGAATAACTCCTTCATTTTCTCTCTTGATAGAATAACCAGCCCATTTAGCTTTGGTCGACCTCATATAGACCATGACATCTCAGTAGAAAATTGGTGTCTAGTGCAACAGCATTGGTGGCAAAGTGGCAGATATCCTGCAAGTAGCCAGGGACCCTCCCTGCCAGCTGCAAGGGCTATGGGTAATAAACACAGCCAAACATGTCACTTCAGACCCATGAAGTAGGGAAGATCAGGGTGTATCATAGTAATTACCAAGCCACACCAGCATTTATACACTATTATCTCACTACCACACCCCTTGACTTATTTAACTTTACCTGAAGTAACTATTGTTTAATCTGAAGTATTATTTATAAAATTGATAAGATTTTATATTTTTAGCGGTAGTACCCATACTTGTACTTAAGAGAAAGTTCTTAACATTGGGAGAACTCCATTCAATTGAAATACAGTCACATTTAATGCACCTAATAACAGCCCAGATTTTACATCTAAATAATACCCGGTATGCTATATTTGCTATGTAATAGATTATTATACAATATTTATATTTCAAAAAGTGGAACTGAATAGGGGAAAGTCACTGATCTGTCCAGACACAGATCTTGTGTGGCTTCCACAAATCGCTTGGACTACCTGGAGCTAGATGTTTCTGGAACTCTTACATAGTATTTCCTTTTGTTCTTCTTTGGCTCATGAGCAAAGTCTGGGATCTATCTTGGCTGATCTTGGACTACTGTGCAATCAGACCTTCACTAACAGCAACAACCCACTAAACTTCAGACTAGGAGGGCCCCAGCACCTCAAGGTGGCCCTTGATTGCCAATGTCCTCTGTCAACAAGCTGATTCTTTAGGCTCAGAGTTCCAAAGGAAAACTTGGCCCAGTTAACTATCCCTCATTCCATTCTTTCTCACTCCCCCCCGCCCCCAAACTCAACCAGTCTAGTTATGTAGCGGTAGATTCCAACCACAATAGGAAACCCAGGTTCTACTTCTTACCTAGGCCCACCCACAAGAAGTGAAGGTATAAAGGTAAGCCATTATTGAGCATGGACCTTAGTGAATAATGAATATATGGGTTAGCAGCTGACAAACCTTATGGTGTGAACTGTGGAAATTCATTCTTGATAAGCATTCACATGAATTGCTTTCTTTCTGTTCCCGCCTAAGATTCTTTAAGTCGGTCAGTTTCTTCTCTATTGGGAGGTAATGCCTGGGAGTGGAAGGATTAAATCAGTTGTTTATAAGCCTTTGATAGGCTCAAGTCTAGAAAACTTGGAGACCTATGGAACCAGCCACATAATTGATGCTGGTCTGGTAGAAACTCTGGTGAACCCCAGAGCACATTCTTAAAAGAGTGGCTGCTGGTTTACCTGTAACTGAGGTTTTCAGGATGTGAGATTCTCCGTGCTAACACTGGGAAAATCCTGGGCAACTGGCATGAGTTGACCACCCTAGTTTCTACTCTACACAGCCAACTGCTCTACACTTGAACTTTCATTTTCCATCCTTCTTTTCTTTATTATGTAAAATCTGATTTTTTTCATGTTAGGAATTAATTCAAATTAAGAAATAGTCAGTGGATTAAAATAGATTTTGCTCATGGGCCTTTCACTTTTTTAAAAAATCTTTTTCTAAGAGATGAGAGTGTGGACCTAGGGGGAAAGAGTCAAGTTGATGATCTTGGTTTTCTTTCAGTCTAGATCTTAAACCAGAGGAAAAAATGTACCATTATGGCTCATTTTTCTATGTATCTCACTACCCCTACAGGTTCCACTGTGTCATTTTAGTAATGTTCTTGGTCCTTGTTATCTATATATATATATCCTCCTTGGGAAGTCCCCAGCAGTGTATGTGAGAAAACGGAATTCAGAGACTCTATTCATGGCCAAACTCTCAACACAACTAATAATCTAATCACCACAATGCTCTGCTTGTTATTCTGTCTTTTTACCACTGATCCTGTCACTCTTTCCTTTGTACCTTCTAGAATTTGCTTATTTTTTCATCACTTTTCTTTTCAGTACCAGCCCCTCTCTCAGCATTATCCTTTCTAGAGGAGATAGGAACTACCATATAGAAATGCCCCTCTTTTACACCTTGAAACTTAGGTATTTTTCTTTATTATTATTAGGCTTAGAGGAAAGTGAGTCATGTTGTCTCTTGCCCAAGTTAACTCTACCACTTCTGTTTTTAATTTAATTTCTCTTCTAACACTCCAGGAAAATTCCAAATCAGTTATTTGCATCCCTCATTGTAAGTCCTGGCTCTTTGCTGCTTGCCTGCTAATCCGTTCAAGCCTCTTCCATCTCAAAACACACACACACACAAAAACAGAAATACCTCTCTAGATCCTCCAGCTAGCATCCTACGTCTTCTCATTCCTTTACACCACAGCTCTTCAAATGCTCTTGTCTAGCACCCTCACTTCCCATTCCTTCTTAAACACTTTGCACTTGGGCATTTTCCACAATCTAATTAACACCCTTACTTAGCTTACTTAACATACTTGATGCCAAGAGAATCATTTCATTTCTTAACATACTTTGCTCTCCGGAGTATTTCACGGAACTTTACTCACACTTTCCCCTCCATCGTTTTAGGTAAAGAATTTCATGTATGTGCATGTGTATTCCCCACATTTTCAGCCTTTTCTCAGACCTTCTTCATTGTATCCTCCATATTTTTTGCCGGTTGTATACTTGACTCACTCCTCACATTAACCAGTGTCCTTGGTGTTCTCACTCATGGCCCCAGGACAAATTATCACTGATGTCTGATGACTCTCAAATCTATGCCTGTGGCTCTAAGCTCTCTTCTGACTTTTTTTTATTAAATCAATTGCAATTTATTACATTACTAGGTTACATACTCTTCTGACCTCTTGATTCATAATATGCAGTTCCCTATGGGAACTATTACCTGAATGTCCGAGAATTCTAAAGACATGTACGAAATTGATCTTGCCTTTCCCAGCCTCTCATCATATTCCTTGTAATTGTTACCACAATTTATTCATTTTTCCCCCCAGGCATCAACCTGAGAATCCTCTTAGAACGTTCCTTTTTCCATTTCCCCACACTTAATTAGTACTATGTTAATTTGAATCTTCCGAGAAGCAGACACCAAGATGGGATGGGATGTACAAGATACTATTGGGAGAGAGGGGAACTGTGAGGGGTAAAAGAAAGGAAGCAGCTAAGTGAGCTTATTCATTGGCTGAGAGTAGCCCATGGGAAATCTGCCCTTGTCATAAATGAAGTGTTGTATCTAGGGGATAGAAGCTGAGGCCATCAGTAAATTATATTGCATACTGCGGGTGATCTGAGACGTGCATTTCCAAACCCCATCAATTTCACCTCCTAAATATCTATCATACTTCTTTTTGGCCCATTCCTCTGAGCATGGCCTCATAATGCTGTTCTTTCTGCCACCAGTCTTGTCTGCCTTTCTCTGTAGGTCATTCTCCAAGCTCCTGCCAAAATGCTCCCTTTCACATGCTAATCCAATTTGATAAACTCCCAGCAACCTGATTACAACCATCAGGGGATACTCCTGGATAAAATCCAAGCTTCTTAACTTGGCGATGAGAAAGTACCAAAATTCTACTGGGCCTGTCTAGCTATATCTCTCAACACTTCCTCTGCCTCTCAGAAATGTAGAGTGCAATGCATCTTCCCCAGTTTCATACCTCATGCCTTTGCACATCAAGTTTCATCTGCCTAAAACGTCCACACTCACTCCCCACTACTCCTACCCCTTTGCCCCATGGCCTCATTATTAACTGCTACATGACTCAGAATATTCTCCTAAATCAGTAGTTCTCATCTGGGCAGTGGAGAGCTTTAAAACAAAACAAAACAAAACTGATGTTTGAGTTCCATGCTCAACGATTCTTATTTAATTAGTCTGGGGTATGGCTGGACATTAGAAGTATAAGAGCTCTCAAGAGAATTCTACTGGATAGCTACAGCAAAACTGAGAGACACTGCCTATTTAGCTTTCCTCTAGGATTCCCCAAACTCCTAAGGATGAGTTTGGAGCCCCTGCTCTGGGTAGCATCTGACAACCCTCTTCACATGTTTGTATGCAATATATATGGCCTGGTATGAATTTGCTTTACTTTACTGGGTATAAGAAAAGTTTCCTTGTGATTATTATTTTTAAAAATCAGGCTAAATCTGACTTTGAGCTCTTGTCTAAGAGTGAGAAACCCAATATCAGTCATTATTAGGGGACTGATCTCACTCTCCAACACCAGAGTTAGATAATTGTATGAGAGCTGATATTAAGTGGAAAGAGTTTGAGGAAGAAACTGTAAACTTCAGTCCTCCACCCAAGTCTGATGTACCATTGGTGAGTGGCTTTACTCTGCCCTCACTAAACCAAACTAAACTTTTATTATTGGCTTGGTGATAATTAAAGGGACAATGTTTGTTTGAATAATTAGTGAAAATATATACTGTTGATTTAGAAAAATTGCTAGAGTCCTTTCACTAATGACTCTCCTTTGAAAACAGATTTGAAAATTAAACATTTAAATGCATCATTTGAGAGAAAAAGTTAGCAACTGTTTTTTAAGCGGGTACAATTGGTTGTTTCAAAAGAAGTAATGCTTTTGAAAAACAACCAATTGTTTCTCTCGAATAATGTTTCAAACGAGTGTGGAAATTTTGGTGGAAAGTTCATGTACAACAGTCAACTAAAATCTA
The DNA here is from genome assembly GCF_000412655.1 of Myotis brandtii. Classification (NCBI taxonomy): domain Eukaryota; kingdom Metazoa; phylum Chordata; class Mammalia; order Chiroptera; family Vespertilionidae; genus Myotis; species Myotis brandtii. Next base: position 899,893 of record NW_005366679.1, on the reverse strand, counting down.
CTGATTCTATTTACTTCACAAAGGAAAAAAAATATATATATATACTCAGGAAATTTGGCTCTTTGGAGTGTCTGAATTCTTGTGCTGGATAAGAAAGATCTGGGGCAGTAGACTTGGCTTTGCCTCCTGAGGGCTTGCTTTAGCCAATGTTGTACACTGGAATCAGGAGTTAGATGGCATACAGGGCGGACCCCAAACAGAATGTGTGGCAGCCTGCTTCATGGGAACATAGGACACAAAAGCCTAAGTGGAGAGGCAGAACTCAGGTACCAGTGTGTGGGAAGAGTGACCAAAGTAAGAGGTTGCAGACTAGAAGAGAGGAGAGGGCCTCTGGGTTGTACCTATAAGCCCTTCATTAGACAGCAGTGTGTTGACCATGAGTAAGTTATGAGTTGGGCAGAGCTTTAAACTGTCTCAGCTATCCCTGAGAAAGAAGTCAAAACAAATGACACAGTAGCACCAATTAAAAAAATAACCGAATGCCGTTTTCTAGAATAGACCAAGGGGACTACTCAGTGATTAATAAAACATCTGGAAAATTTTTGAAAAACAAGGGAAACAGTCTTAGACGCATACAGACAGAAAATGTAAGTTATCTGTGAAAGAAAGGAAGCTAGCCTGGCCTCAGTTTTCTTTTTGGAAAAATTAACATCAGCAAGAAATGAAGCAACATCTAAATCATTATGAAGAAAGAGGTTGTACCTAGCGAAGTTCTCGTGTATGTAGGGTACTAGAAGAGATTTTCAAACACACAAAGATTCCAAAAACATTTCACTTACTTGCACCACTTAAAAAAATGTAAATTACTTGAAGACATGTGTAGTCAACTGAAGATGACTAAAAATTTAAGACTTTAAGAATGAGAAAGTGATTGAATAGAAGATTGGGGATAAACATCGATATTAGTTAAATATAGAAGTAGGTCAACAATTAGGCCACACAGGAAAAGATAATTTACATAGGCTACATTTCATTTCTATAGCAACAAAGCAAGCAGAACCAAATACATATGTAAAGAGCTCTCCTGTGATGTGTCAAATGCCTTATAAGACATAATATTCTGCCATCCAAAAAACCTTTTTCTTGGCAAACCTAAAAAACAATCTAAGACATAGACAATCTATCCTCTTATATAATAAGAGAGGGATATACAAATTAGGCCGGGACTCCCTAATATCACAACCACTGGGCAGGGGGAGGGGATGAGGGGGCGAGTGTGGAGTGGGGCCTGCAGCCGAACTGAGCCTGTGGTGCTTTTTCTGGAGTTGGGCAGCTAATGACCGAAGGGCTCCAGTCCTCCTCCAACAGCCCTTTCCAGCAGGCATGGGGTTGCTGAGACCCAGGCCGGGCCTCTGGCCACAGATCCACAGCTTCGCCGAGACCAACTCTACGAGGCTGCCTGGAGGCCATGTGGCACAGAGAGGAGGTGCGGGAGGAAATCCAGAGAATGGAATGTGGAGGTTCAAGACTCAGTTCCTTTGGGCTTTGTCCTTCTTGGCCTTGGTCCTTTTCTTTGAGGCCTGGAGCGCAAGCACTGCAGGAGAGAGGGATGGATGAAGGCCGAATGCGGAAGGAAGGAGGTGACCCAGGTGAGGGTGGAGACCTAGCAGAGGCCCGAGGCGGACTGTGGGGCCGCCTAAGGGGCGGCCCAGGGTGAGCAGGGCGGCGTAGGTGAAGTGGCCGGCCAAGAGGCAGGCGGCCCAAGGGGCACAGAGCGGTGCTGCACCGTCCCTCTATGAGGACACCCCACATAGGCGCTGCCTTCACCAGCAGGCTCTGGGCGACATCTGCAAATGCGACTGCAACCTCTAACATTCTGGGCAAAGAAATGACCCTGTGCCCCTCTGGGTACGAGGCTTGCTAGGAGTGTGCTGTCACCAATGCCACAGATCAAAGGCAAAAACCTGGCGAGGCGGGGTGCACCGGAGGGGGCTCGGGCAGGGGCAGGGGGCCGGCGGGCGGGGATATGCCTCCCCTGCAGAGAGTGAGGGTCTGCAGTGGCCCCAAGACGCTGGTCAGCCGGATGGGGAACAAGGTGCATGCATGGAAGGACGGACGCCCGGGCAGAAGGGCGCTGACCGCAGCCCTGAGGCGGGAGTTGCGGGGCGGCGCCATTTCAGTGGAGGGGTGCCGCGCTGCAGGGTACCCGACTGACTGACAGGATTCAGAGAAGCTCCCAGCGCTAACCAGGCATCGCCCGTGGCCTTCGCACTCCTGCTCCCACCTTGGCCCAAAAGCAAGCCTGCATCTGCCCTGCCCCATGGTAGCGCACACCTGCACAGTGAGTGCAAAGCCTACCACCTGCTCCGGAGAAGCGGGGGCATTAAAGAATGTGGAGTGTCCGCGAGGAAGAGGTGCTTGAGAAGGAGGCTCGGAAGCCTGATGGGAAGATTTGTTCTGTTTGCCCCATGGCTGCCCCTTAGGAAGGGCGGAGAGCACGGCTGTGAGGCTCCCTGCGCGCTGAGTCAAGTTCCTCAGCCAACTGGAATTGGCCTCAGTTTCCTGGTTTGTAAAATGGACTAAGCGTGTCCCAGTGCCTTCGCTGAGCTTTGAGGGCCAACTGAGATACGATATAAAGAAAATGAGGGAAGAAGTGAGACAGAAAAGGAAGGGCGAGCAACACAAAAGGAAGACTGGAAGGAACCTGTAAACCTATTGTCACTTAAATAGGGAATATAGTCAATAGTGTTGTACTGAGGGTACGATGCCAGGTGGGTACTGGAAATATCGGGAACACTTTGTAAAGTATATGATTGTCTAACCACTATTCTGTAACTAATATAAAACCTGAAACTAATACAAATAATATTGAATGTAAAGAAATGAAAATAGGAGTGAAATTTTTATAAATTTCAAAGTTTAAATAAAGGCTGTAAAGGAAGGAAGGGGGAGAATAAAAATAGTGTTTTTCATTTTACCACTTTATTGTCTTTTCAGTACCTGGAAAAGACAGTTGTCTTTATATGGTGCTTTTATATTTTTCTAAGCCATTGTCTCATTTGATGTTCAGGGCAACTTAAAGATAAGATAATTATTCCCTCCACTATTCAAAGAAAGGAAATCTTGGTGTCTGGCCCCAATGATCGTGAAGCCCTTATTGTAAATCAGGGTTAGTGAAATTTTCTATGAAGCATCATATCTATACTAATAAAAGCCTTGGGGGTGATCAGGCCAGCAAGGGAGGGCAGTTGGGGGCAATCAGGCCGGCAGGGGAGCAGTTAGGGGGCGATCAGGTTGGCAGGCAGAAGCGGTTATGGGCAATCAGTCAGGCAGGCAGGCAAGCGGTTAGGAGCCAGTGGTCCTGGATTGTGAGAGGGATGTCCAACTGTCGGTTTAGGCCTGATCCCACAGGGATCGAACATCCACCGAGGGGTCCCAGATTGGAGAGGGTGCAGACCAGGCTGAGGAACACCCCCCTCCCCATGCATGAATTTTGTGCACTAGTATATATATAAACGTCTAAGCAACTGGACAACCGGATGACCAGTGGTAGCTATGATGTGCACTGACCACCAGGGGGCAGATGCTCAATGCAGGAGCTTCCCCCTGGTGGTCAGTGCACTCCCACAGCTGGATTGCCACTCAGCTGACAGCCATTTACTATGGATAGGTCCTGGTGGCCCTAGCCTCCACCCACACAGCAGGGGCAGCAGCAGGCAAGTGGGAATTGCCACCCTCCTCCTCCATTTTCCTTCCAACCCCCAGCCACTGTCCATCCTGCCTCAGTGGGTAGTGCTGGAAATCCCTTCCCCTGTGGGGTGTGTTCTTGATGCCTGCAGCGGGGCCTGTGTGGCAGGAGGTCTCCAGGAGCGGGCGACAGATGCTGGGCTCAGGGCTGGCGAGCGCAGCTGCGGTGGCGAGAGCTTCTCCCGCCTCTGTGGCAGCACTATAGAGCGGTGGTGGCAGGCACAGCAGAGGAGTGGGGTGGCGCCCAGCCCAGGCTTGGGCTCCTCCCTGGCCTTCTGCCACTTCGCACACTACTACATCCCCCGAGGGGTCCCGGATTGCTAGAGGGCTCAGGCCAAGGTTGACAGAACGCACTGGTGCATGGATCCATGCACTGGGCCTCTAGTATATATACAAGTATGATCCTCACATCTTTAATTATTATAGAAAAAATTTGAACCTACATAACCAACAATTGTAGAGTGTCTATCCAATTACACAAGCATTGAAATAAGTGGAGAAAAAGCTGTAGGCAGAGATTGTTGTGAGACATGCAGGCATGTGATCACAAAGATTCTGACAGTATGTTATTTCTGGGTTTGCAAAACTGCTGAGCCAGGCTGCATGGACCAACTTCCCTGGAGAAAGGCCATGTTTATTTCACACTCTTAAAATCTGTGCTCTGGGAAGGAGTGTGCAAATAATCATTCCTGCTTTTCCTAATAGTTAATTTAAACACTGATTGTAAAATTTTCCCTAACAGTGAATTTACATTGTACCAGTGTTCATTATTTTCCTCCCAATTGTGTACATCCAATCCATCTAGAAGGAAATCCAAAAAGAGCATTACTGAGTTCTTATCACAAAATCTTCATAAAGGGGAGAGTTCAAGAAATAAAGGATTGAATAATATTGATACACAGTTGGTGTCTAGTAAGTATTTATTCAAAATTATTTGAAGAGAGGGTTTGCATCAACAAAGTTTTGAGTAGCTTCAGAACCGGTATGGAAAATTATTGTTCAGCAAATGTTCACTCATTGTTCAATGCCCCCATCTCTTTGGAAGGAATATTGTCTCTATCCTATTGATGATGGGTTTGGCTGTGTGACTTGTTTTGGCCAATTGGATGTTGGTGAAATAAAACTAGCAGAGGTTTGAAATATACTTGTGAGTTTAGATGTAATCTTTTCCCTTTGCCATAAAAATAACATGCTTAGGTAGCCAGACAGTTTTGACAGGAAACACAGCCAACCCAGTCTAGATCAATGAAACTGCATCAATTTGCGGATGTGTGAACAAAAATAAATGCTTGTTACTGTACGCAATTGAGTTTTGGGGTTACTTCTTATGTAGCATATAACAACAGTAGCTAACTGATACAGACTTGGGGACAAGGCAGTAGATTAAAAAATATTGTAAAAAATTATAATATTGGTCAAAGTTGAATGTAAGAAATGGTTGAATGTTACTCTGGAAAAAAATGTAAGAGTAAAAGCTAAATGTATTTAGAGGGTAAGCTCATGAGAGAAGGAAAATGGAAGAAACAAAAAGATTATTGAACAGTTGAGAGGCTTAAAAGCGTGTAACAAAACCCTCCAAATATGGGAAATAAAAGGTAACACATAAAATCTATATTTCTACCAGGTCATTTAATTTGTACTGTCCTCTGTTTAATCATCTGTAAAAGAAAGGGACAGGAGTTGATAAGCTCTTTCAGAATTAGAACATAATAAGCCTTTGAGATAATTTTAAATCTATTTAGTAAAATAAGCTTAGAAAAATATGCAGAAATAGATGCATTAAATGTTTTAAAGGAAATCAAATTTCCATTACCTTTGGTAACCCTGAATTTTACAGTCATTTCATATTCAAGTTACAAAAAAGAACCTTCAATATTATTCAACAACAAATGAATGCAATAAATAAATAAAATTCTATCTTAAAGGAAAAACTGATTTGAACAGATTAAGAATATTTTTGGTTAGATATATTAGGTAAAATTCCACCCATTTCCTTTTAGCTCACTTCCCTCCTAAATGTCAAGTAATATTTAAAAATATCTTTTATATGTTATTGTTCCCCATATCAAAGAAACACTTTATCCTCCAATAGTCCTTAAGTGAAACTATATCCTTTAAAACATTTTCATTTAAAAGAATTGCAAACGCAGCTGAGAAAATAAACATTTCTGTTGGGTTTTGTTCAAATAATCACTCAGTGACAAATTTTTGTCAATTTTGTATTGTTACACAACTAAGGGTTTAGAAGTGCTAGAGATTCTAACAGATTCTGGAAGGTCACCTAGTTGAGAATACTGAAACCACCCAATCTGTTTGAAGAGTATTATAAACATAAGCTAGAGAATTTATGATACAACATTAATCATACGGATCATAGCAAATATGCCAAAAGTGCCTTGTATTTTCATAGGAGTTTGCTTTCAAGTGGCCACATGATGAATTGATAGGGCGTTTGTCCTGTGTGATTATCTTCTGTGAAAAATTCAAAGGAAAAGTGCAAAGCCTTAGTAAGAAAAGGTCTATGAACCAATAATTGGATTTTACAAGAGCACTGATGATTTACATAAAAGTTTATTACATTCCATCCAGTTAAAAACTTACTTGTCAGTGACAAATAATTTTAAGAACTTAAATATTACCCAAACCTCAAGCTAAAATTCGCATTTGGCATTTAAGTGTGTTTTTCACATTCTTCTAATTAGCAGAAAGTATTAAAAAGAAAATTGAACTCATCCAGTTATACTTTATCCATAACTTCACTCATATTGATAGTCATTCAATACTTCTGTTTTGCTGACTTTATGCATAAAAACCATGACAATCAAGTTTTATTTTTTACTTCTTAAAACCTTTAGTTAACCCAGTTTCTCCTTTATATTTAAAGAAATTTTGTCAGTTACAAACTGTATGGTGATTTCTGTATTTCACAATTAATTTGCTGTTTGGCAATGAAGAATCAGAAATAACTTTTAATCATAAATTAGAAAAAAAACATTTACCAGAGTTTCATGATTCAGAATCACTTGGTATTTTGTTTTATTTATATCTTTAAAAAATATGTTTTTATTGATTTCAGAGAGAGGAAGGGAGAGGAAGAGAGAGAGATAGAAACATCAGTGATAAGAGAGACTTATTGATCAGCTGCCTCCTGCACGCCCCTGCACTGGGGATCAAGCCCAAGTCCACAACCTGGGCATGTGCCCCAACGAGAATCGAACCCATGACCTCCTAGTTCATAGGTTGGCAGTCAACCACTGAGCCACAATGGCCAGGCTCACTTGGTATTTTAAAGGGTAAAATGATGGCTTTGATATGAGCAATAAACATGTATGCATTCAAATAATAGAAATTATGGTTGTAAAATAAGATTTAGGAAGGGAAAAAAACACACATAGACAAATAACTTCATTTCACTAAAAATCCTTCATTCAACAATTACCTTTTATAATGGGTACACACTAGAGTTGTGAACTATTATATAGAAAACTAAATAAAGAGCACATGAAATATGCTGAATTCTCAAATCTTAGGGACATGAAGTTGTAGCTACAATGTGGGACCCATAGGGATCTAAAATGTATTGGCAATGTCCAGAACATTCTTTAAAAACAACAACAATAAAAAAACTTAAATTTTTATTTGTTTACTCTCAATTCTTCAGAGGATATTCTACTTCATAAAGAAATATCCCAAAGTAAGTATAGGAGAAGAAAAGCAATGAAAGAAACTGTCCTCAAATGTTATATTGATTACTTAGAGAATAACTATAACAAGATTCAGCAAAACAGATGCCATCAGAGTACAAAACAATTCTACCTATGTTCAAAGGAGGAGAGATAGTTAGAGAAAGAAATATTCGTTGAATAATTCGCATTTATTTATAGTTTCCCACGTACCAGATGTTGTGCAAGGCTTTTAGCAGACCATAAAGATAAGGAAATATGATTTCTGCTCCTCAGGGCTCAAAATCCAGAAGAAAAGATAAGATATGACACACCCCCATACCAGTCTGTGAGTTGAAGAGTGGCAGGACTGTATCTTACTTGTCTTTGCATTTAAGTTACGAGTGAATCTCACTAGATGCTGAATTCAGAATTCTAAGAAATCAGTGGATTCTAAAAAGATACTTATACTAAAACAAAACGAAGCTTCCACTTTTTCCCCCTACTTAATCTTTGCAACAACTCTCTGAGGTAGCAACAAGCAAATGATGAAACTGAAGGTTAGAGAAGTTAGGTAAATTGTCCAAAGTTGCACAGCTAATCTAAGGTAATGTGCATCCAGAATTCAACCCTTTCATCACTTTTTTTTCATATTATTACTGAGTGATACAAGCTATGAAAAGATATAGCTAAATTGTCATAAAGGTCAAAGGAAGAATCACTCCAACGAGGAAAATCAGTAGAGGCATCATTGATGGTTGGCCTAGGGACTGTAGGATGGAGATAATTCTTAGGGCTGGGAGTGGGATCCAGATCTGCATTTTCCTGTAGCTACCAGCAAATGTGGAAATTTCAATTTAATTTAATAGCATATTTTGGCCATTGTAAAAAATGCTGCAATGAACATAGGGGGCAGATATCTTTTCCAAATAGTGGGTTTTGTTGTCTTTGGATAAATACCCAGAAATGAAATTGCTTCGTTAGATGGTACATCTATTTTTATTTTTTTTGAGGAATCTCCATACTGTTTTCCATAGTGGCTGCATCAATTTGAAGTTCCAACAGTTCACAAGGGTTCCCATTCTTCCACATCTTGCCAACACATATTATATACCCAAAACTAATAGAACTAATATAATAATGTATACCAACTATATTTAAAATTAAATTAATCAGATAAAGTTAAGAATTCAATTTCTCAGTTGCACTAGCCACATGTCACGGGTTCAATAACCATTTGTGGCTTCTGGCCACCATGATGGTCAGCACAGAATTGTAGAACATTTCCATTTGCACAGTTCTATTGGCGAGTACCATTCTCAACCAAAGGGACTATAATCACTCTCAGCGAGAAAATAGCAAAGGCAGCAAAGAAGCAAAGTTTCAGAGAAAATTGGGGTGCTGAGCCTGGTGAGAACAGAAGGTCCATATCAATATATAGGACATGACAAGTAAGTGCCAGGTATATTTTGGATGATCTTCAATGCCAGAGAGAAGAATTTAGGTGAATTTGTTTCTTAATTGGAAACATCGAGGATTTCTCATCAAAGAGGTGATATCATTGGATTTGTTCTTTAGAATAATTATTTGGGAAGTAGCTCACAGAATTGATTGGAATAATGAAAGCTGATGGTTGGGAAACTGATTATGAGACTATTGAGCTTGGAATGGAAGAACTGGAAAGGATGTGAGAAATTTGAGATAGAACCTCCATGAGTTGACATTCTGAGGAGAAAGGGAAAATAATTTTGAGTAACTGGGTGATGGCAGGTTCAGAAATACAGAAGTCAGGAGATGGAGTGGGTTTGTTTGGAAGAAAAGAGAATAAGTTCAATTTTGAACACATTGAATTCAAATTCTTCTTAGACATGTATCTAGAAATGTCCATGAAACGCTAAGAAAGTTTTCTAAGTACTTATTTTCACAGAAAATAAATGGTCAGCATGTGAAGATAAGAGATAGTGAGATCAAAGGAGTCATCACTGGTAGAAATAGAGCAAATTCAAGAGTTGCAGAAGCATTATAAAAGTTAAAGTTAAGAGTTGGGGCCAAGACTAAAACAGTCTAATTTATCTCTATGGCTTTGGAAACTTGTGTACTTTTTATTTTTTTAAAAATATATTTTATTGATTTTTTACAGAGAAGAAGGGAGAGAGATAGAGAGTTAGAAACATCAATGAGAAAGATTGATCAGCCGCCTCCTGCACGCCCCACACTGGGGATGTGCCCGCAACCAAGGCACATGCCCTTGACCGGAATCGAACCTGGGACCCTTCAGTCCACAGGCTGACGCTCTATCCACTGAGCCAAACGGGTTCGGCAAATTGTGTACTTTTTATAGACTTGTTGGTTTAACATCATTTTCCAAATAGGCTACTACTAGAAAAGTCCCTACAGCATCAGTTTCAGATTGCTTGCTAATGTTTTACATGTTGATGATAGTGGGGCAATACCTTTGGTTGTGTATATGAAGAGTTATCAGAAATTAATGTAAGATTCTCTTAAGTTCTACTATAGACTTTCATACATTACCTGGTATACAAACTATTGGTATATTTTATTGAAGCAGATAGAGTGTATCAAGGGTTATAAACTATCAACCCTATTGTTTCCAATATCACAGAGAATCATGGGGATCCCTTCACCTTGGTATTAGTAGATTCCAGGATCCCCGGAGTGAATGTTTTTCACAGGAGTTTTTCTGGTCACCTTCTAGATTCCTTCAGTGTAATTGGTCCTGGAGGGAAGGAACCAGCAATGCAATTTAAAAGAGAGAAAGGAACCAAGATGGTAAGGTAGAGTTCTGTGTATTTGTGCAGCTTAGTGAGGAGAGACTAGAGGAGGTAAAGATCTTTCTTACAGGAGATATTTCAGTCTTTGTCACAACCTAAGACAACATACTTTTGACAACCAGGATTTCAGGGAACATAAGAATCTATAATAATAAAAGCATAATATGCTAATTAGACCGGACAGCTGAACGACCTTCTGGACGTTCCGGATGTCCTTCCAGATGACCTTCCGGACGAAACCGGGGCTGTGAGGGCCGAGGCAAGCTGCTATGGCTGCGAGGGCTGAGCCCCTTGCACGAATTTTGTGCATTGGGCCTCTAGTCTAAAATAAAAAGATTGGTACTAGCTCAGAATTCTGAGGTTTACATGGCACATTTCTGAACCTAAGGCAATTTTTCTACCAGACCTCATCCTGTGTTATTGAACTCATAAATGCAGATTTTGTTCAGTGATTTTGTTGCTTTTAAAGGTTAAAGCCTTGTAATTTACTCACTTTCCAAGTCCATAATTACTAAAAAGCCCTTGAAACTCCTTCAGTTAGAAAATTTTTAATGAGTTAATTCAAGATACTCTTATGAGATATCTTGAGTTCAAAGAGAAAGAAGCCAGGAGGTAGGGGGAACATGAGAGGTTACCTTAATAACCTACAGTAGAGTCAGGGTTGAAATTCATACCCTCCAAATCTCAATGACAGTTTACATTACACAGAAAAAAGCAGGGTTGACTTTATAGAAAATGGAAGACAATGAATAAGAAGATGATACCTTGATAGTATTGAGAAGTTAGTCATTAGCTATAGCAATTAACTGCAATTGCCAATACTCACAAAAAGGTAAGATGTTTTACACAAGCAACTATTACTCAGTAAAAGATGATTCTCTCTAGTGATTATAGTTGTGGGACAAGCAGGCCACCAATCAGCTAAAGATAAAGTGAAAGTGAGTATGTAACTGCAAGTCTAATGTTGACAGCATCTATCTAATCCCAAACACCCAAAGGAAAAGTGAATGTGTTTTACTTTCACCCCAATATGTTGTCTACCCAATGTCAAATATACAAGTGTCTGTAAGGGTTATTTTTAATTTAAATGAGAGAGAAACCTTTAATGTTTTGATCTGACGATGGATTTTTCACTTCTTTCCTTAATTGTAGCAACACAGTTAACTGAAGACTGGAAAATAGAACTTACAGAATTGCTGTAAAAATTGATCTGTATTTTTCCATTAGCACGACATGTAATTGAAAGGTTGTTTTCTTGACTGTAAACTCTTCATTATATTAATCATTGATAACAGTGAATATGTCATAAAAGCAAAGGTAAACAATTACAGTTAACAAGGTAGATTTAGTTCAGGGTTGAATGCTCCTGTGCAATGCTTATGTTGGAAATTATAAGGAATATGTTCTGAGCTTTTTCTAGAAAAATTCAGCAACAATTTTTAGATTTTTATAATGTATTTTGCCAGCTTTAAATAAGTGGATGATTTTGCATCAACTGACACGTCTTGAAATGCTTGTACAGTATTTTGTCTAACTTGTTAAAAAGTAATCAGATGAATCAACTTTGAGTTCCTCCAATTTATGATTTCAGCTGTGTTTCCAAATTAAAATTAATTAGGAATGGGCTAATTTGTGTGTTGTAAAATCAGATTTAACTACCTATATGCCTGCTACTTTAATAGTCTTGATTTTTTATAAGGCTCTTTTGTATAATGGTTAAGAGGGCTTTCTCTGGAAGAACACTGCTCTTCTAATTACCAACAGTGAATCTTGGTCAAGTTATTTAATTATGCCTCTGTTTTTCCACCTATAAAATGAGTGTAGTAAAAATACTTAACTCATAGGGATGTTGTAGCATGTAATTCATAGGATGTTAGTTAATATATCTTAAAGCCCTTAGAATAGTCCTATCACATAGTAAGAGCTATAAAACCTGACCTTATGTTACCATAGTTTGTTATCTTACATAACTAGAGGCCAATACATGGGCAATAAATGCATGAGAAAATATTGCAACAGGTTAAACTTTGATAGTGATAAAATAAAAATCCTAGGGGATATATCTTTTTTTTTAAATGTTAAGATTTTAATAAAGTTTCCCTCTTTTAAAAGAATCATATTAATCATTAAATAGTTTATTAAGACTAACACCTAATTCTCTTAACTACTTACTGATATATACTAAAAATTTTATTTTTTATATTTAAAATTTATCAAGACTGAGTTAAGTTGACTTACCTGGGAGTTTCTATGATATGATAAAGCCAGTCACATGAAGAATATTTATTTATGTTTTTACATTCTCACTGTAAGTAAAGCAGTGTATAATATCCAAACTGCTAAGTAACTGTGATAATTGGGAAAATATACCCTGGGTAATTAATATCCACAGAAAACTCTAAAAGCTTATTTAGAGTTTCCAAGTTTTTAATTTATTTTTGGTTGGAACTGCAAACTAAAACAAAGATTTAGCTACTTCTCTGTTTTATAATTTTCTAACATTTTCTTTATTAGTGAACATAGAAATGACCAGAATCAGGAAATAAAGCTATTTAAGGTTTTAATGTGTGTTATGATGAAATAATCTCTGGAATAGGTTCAAGTTGGTTTCTGGAAACAAATTTTGGGCTGACACAGACCTTAGGCGAGTTTTGGCTATACCAGTTAACAGCTATTTCATTTTGTATAAGGTACTTAATCATAGTAAACCTCAAATTTCTCCTATGTCAAAGAAAGCTAATAGTACATACTTTTTATGATATTTGAAATTTCAATTATTCTGTATAATAAAAGCCTAGGTGGCGTCGTGCGACATTGTCACAAGATGGCCGCCACAAGATGGGCACCACAAGATGGCTGCGCACAAAGTGGAGGCAGGGCCCAGTGGCTGCTCTGCACGATGAGAACTGGGGGTCCTGCGGCTCTGCATGGTGCAGAGGAGGCTGGTTCCCGCATCTCTGCTGAGGAGACGGGTCCTGGCAGAAGAGGCGGGTTGCAGCAGGGGAGGGCAGTTGTGGGCGATCAGGCTGGCAGGGGAGGGCAGTTGTGGGCGATCAGGCTGGCAGGGGAGGTCAATTGGGGGTGATCAGGCTGGCAGAGGAGGTCAATTGGGGGAGATCAGGCCAGCAGGGGAGCAGTTAGGCATCAATCAGGCCTGCAGGGGAGCAGATAGGAGGCAATTAGGCTGGCAGACAGAAGTGGTTAGGGGCAATCAGGCAGGCAGGCAGGCGAGTGGTTAGGAGCCAGCAGTCCTGGATTGTGAGAGGGATGGCAGTCGGACATCCCCTGAGGGGTCCCAGATTGGAGAGGGTGCAGGCTGGGTTGAGGGACATCCTCTCCTCCCTCCTGTCCCGTGCATGAAGTTTGTGCCCCAGGCCTCTAGTATAATATATAAAAATGCATTATATGTTCCCTGGCATAAATAGTTTAATAAATGTGGTCTGCTATAGTGATGATGGTGATGATGATGATGATGATGATGATGATGATGGCTATTAGCTTTGCTTTATTAATGCTTTGGTCTTTTACCACTGGTAGGTTTACCTATTCTAACCCATTGTAATGTTTTTTTTTTTCCTACTTCTATAAGTCTCCTTTGTCCTTAAGAATCTTTGTATTCCTTTTAAATAAATATTCCTCAAGGATTACCTCATTTCTATCCCATTTCTCATAATGCAATCTTTCCTAAGATATCTAAAATTTTTTATATCTTTAGATATTTTTTTCTGACTAATGGTTGAGCACCCCTATCTCTGGCTCTGAATTATCTCCTAAAACCCTATTCTGATTGGCAAACTTCACAGAGATGTCCCACCACCACTACAACCAATAATGTACTGATAAATTGGCTCTCACAAAAAGTAATTTGTAGCACTTGCCAGTTTTCTTTAGTGTAAATACTCTCCTATTTCAAGCTACCATCTTAACATGACTGAATGCAGAGTTCGCAGAGATGTACATACTGGTCCAACACAGCACTGCACTTCCTACAACTTATAATGTCCCAAACCAAATTCATCATCTTCACTCCAACCCTCACCAGTTTATCAAAGCTGGAAACATCAGAGTCAGCATTCATGGAATCTGAGATATTTGTCAATTGTCCTTGCCATACCCCTGCATCTTAGCTGTGCTACTACTTCAGCCTGGACTGTCCCTCCCCATACTCATCATGGAAGTTCTTCTTCAAGCCTGAGCTCAAATGCTGAATCCTTTGATAAGCCTTCCTCACTTGACTCTCCAATGAGAAGTAATCACTACTTCCTTTGAATTCAAACTGTGCTAGGCTGCATATCTGGCACTTTGGCCAGACGGGTCATGCTGTGCTGTCTGTTCCTAAAACACATAGATAGGAAGGTACTGACATCAGGCCAGGCCTTGAGATATGGTCTCATGGCCCCTTCCCAGCATGCAGGCCTTCTTTCTCAGAAGGCCCAGAAGTCTCATTCCAAATTTGGGAGACAAAGGACTGGAAAAAGTATAAATAAAGAGAGTTTCCTCCATATTGGGGGGCCCAGAATTTGAAAGACACATTTTTCTCTGGGTCTCCACAGAATTTAATAATAAAATGTAAGTCCTGTAGTCGTGACTGCAGTTCAGCTTCCCAGCATGCAGGCCTTCTTTCTCAGAAGGCCCAGAAGTCTCATTCCAAATTTGGGAGACAAAGGACTGGAAAAAGTATAAATAAAGAGAGTTTCCTCCATATTGGGGGGCCCAGAATTTGAAAGACACATTTTTCTCTGGGTCTCCACAGAATTTAATAATAAAATGTAAGTCCTGTAGTCATGACTGCAGTTCAGGCCTCTGCTTTGGCAGGGTGCTGTTAACTGTAGTCGCTGGCAAACTCAATAAATCCTCGCTTGCTGTTTAAGACCTAATTGGAGTCGGTGGTCTTATTGTCGTGAATGTTGGTCCATAACACAAACTATATATCTCTTAAGTAGATGGGGGAGATCAGGCCAGCAGGGGAGCAGTTAGGCATCAATCAGGCCTGCAGGGGAGCAGATAGGAGGCAATTAGGCTGGCAGACAGAAGTGGTTAGGGGCAATCAGGCAGGCAGGCAGGCGAGTGGTTAGGAGCCAGCAGTCCTGGATTGTGAGAGGGATGGCAGTCGGACATCCCCTGAGGGGTCCCAGATTGGAGAGGGTGCAGGCTGAGTTGAGGGACATCCTCTCCTCCCTCCTGTCCTGTGCATGAAGTTTGTGCCCAGGGCCTCTAGTATAATATATAAAAATGCATTATATGTTCCCTGGCATAAATAGTTTAATAAATGTGGTCTGCTATAGTGATGATGGTGATGATGATGATGATGATGATGATGATGATGGCTATTAG
>NW_005366679.1:854112-883230 GCF_000412655.1 Myotis brandtii | reverse complement strand
TAAAATGTAAGTCCTGTAGTCGTGAGCGCAGTTCAGCTTCTGCTTCGGCAGGGTGCTGTAACTGTAGTCGCTGGCCAACTCAATAAATCCTCGCTTGCTGTTTAAGACCTAATTGGAGTCGGTGGTCTTATTGTCGCGAATGTTGGTCCATAACACAAACTATATATCTTTTTCCTTAAATAGAAATACCTAGAGTTGGCTCATTAAAAGCAAACCCAGATTTCTCTTGTGAGTAATGGAAAAGTGTGGGAATATGGGTTTGAAGTTCTGAGGTCTGGTCTGCAGCCATTCACCTTCCTCTCAGAAGAGTTTACTAGTAGAATGGGTGATAGCCAGCAGTATGGGGACCTCAAAAGGGAACCTCTCCCTTTCAGGTTTTTATCTGAAGGTGAATCTTTTACTTTCCCTGTCAACACAGTCGAATGAAGACTGAAACTTTACAATGAAGAATTCAAACAGACTCAAGAGAAACAGGAAAAAGAAAGTGCCCATGTGTAATCAGACAATGTGACTCATGCCAGCCTGAAGGTTTATTAATAAAGCTTATCTTTCAAACAGCATTTATTTTTTTTGTTATGCTAACTATTTCTTTACCAAATATAATTTAAACTCCTATCTGCTAGAGTAGCATTTTACTCATCTCTAAATTGCCCTTACTGACTAGCAATGTACTATGTACATAATACATAATTCAACAATTTGTGGGCATAATTTACAAATGCATGACATGAGAATTTATATTTCAAAGTAGCGCTTTAGCAGATTGTGACAGGTCACAAAATATAAAAAGCCATAATATGCCATTGTCTTGATCCCTCCCATATCCAAACTTTTGTGATTGTTTGACCTTATATGTCATTTAATAAATAATAAATTTATTTTTGTTTCTGTTTTTCTTATGGAAAAATAACAAAAGTACACCATCCAAAAACACACCATAATTTATTAGTGGGAAATATCTTAACTTTTCGCCTTTCTTTGTCAATCATGAAGAACGAGAGCTGTGACTTTGTTATCCCATTCTAAAATTTCAGGCAATTACTTCTAAAGAGTCTGATCTCAGAATGACTAAGATTGTAGAAGTTTTTGTCCTTTGAACCTTATTTCAAAACATCTTAAAACTTTAATAATTTTTCTTAACTTCAGAGTCTTGAACTTCTGGAACAAAAGGGGAAGATAAGTTGTGGCAAGGACTGAACCTGAACCTTGAAGAGAAACTGGCCAGACACGAATGGATGTGCTTGGTTTAGCTCTGTTGAGACTTGCTACTCACTGCGTAAGCATTCCCATTCTGTCCTTCAGACCCACCTATTTCCGTGTAGTAGAAATCAGTGAATCATGCTGAATCTTGAGTAGGTCGCTGTGATCTTTACCTTTCTAAGGTCTATCTTTTGCTTTTGCCTCTGATCACCATTTCCTTGCCCCTTAACTATCTGTCTCACATCAGTGTCTACCAGACATCTGGATAGGAAAATAGGTTTAGAAGAAAATTTGGGATTAAGAGGTATTTTGGAAATAATTAGGCTAGAATTCAGGATATGTGGTCTGGTTCTAGCTCTTATTGGTTTAAAGTAGCTGTTTAATTTTGAACGAGTCCCATTATGTTTCTGAATATAATTTATACAACTTTTAAACTGGAATAAATATTACTCATGAGTTTTTACTCTTCTCGTACATCATGGTTCTATATAGGTTGCTTTTTATAAATAGATTCTGCTGATATCTACAGTACACTAATAAGCACAGAAGTAGATATGATAGTACAATAATGTGACATTACAATACCAAGAGATTAACAGGATCAAAACAGTTCAGGGGAAGAAAAGAAAATAGGTTAGAAGAGAAAGACCTAGAAAAATGGGAGAAGGGTAGCCTTACTCACCAGACTTGTCATGTAAAATGTATTTTGCACAAAGGAAATGGTTTAAAGGGGCAGGATGTGCTGACAGCTTATTGTGTTGCTTAGTTATAGACATTGGTTTCTATTTTACACTGATAATGTCTGCTTCAGTGTTTTACATTATTAAATTTACATTATTATCTGTACCTTTTGCTTCACCTTTTATTTATAATTGTTTTCTTTATGATTGAAAACATACAGTAAAGACAAAGTATAAAATAACAATTATACTTACTACCCAGAATCATTCTGGTATACTTTCAATTTTCCAGTGTTTATTATTTTATCTGTACATGATATGTCTCTTAGTTTGGGTTTTTCCAAAATAAGATACCAAGACAACGATTTGAGTGCAAATAGTTTGAGATGAGCAGGGAACATCAGCAGAGTGGGGGTACGATGAGGGCATGGAAAGCACCTAAGAAAAAATACATTATTTAATCTAATTCTCTAGTGGGTAACTGGAACTAATCCCTTAGAAAAAACTCTGGGAAATGGTATAAAACACAGGTTTCAATGACCCCATCTGACTGGTGACTGGTGTAGGAATGCTGGGGGTGGATGTTAAACTCTCAGTACTTGTGGCTCACTGGCAGCCGTCTTCCACAGTTGAGGGGGCTAACACTTGGGCCCAGAAATGTGGTTACTGGCAGGAGGGAGTCAGAGCACACAGAAGGTCGGGAGGGATGTGGTTGGAGCACTGACAGAGTCTGTGTCAATATAGCACCTAATGTTTTTAGGTAAATGAATCTATTTTTTATAAATATGAAACATATTTACCATAAACAATTTAAATAAGTTAGAAAAGTGAAAATGGCCTAAATATTGAAAAATCACTCCAAATTTGACCATTTGGGAGTAAACATTGTTACTTGTAGATGAACATCATTCCCAGTGTGTGTGTGTATGCGCGTGCTGCCGCGCGCGCGTGCATGTGCGTGAGTGTGTGTGTGTGTGTTTGTGTGTGTGTGTGTGTAGAGAGACACCGAGAGAGACACACACAGAGAGAGATTCAGTGAATTCTTCATTCCAGGAAAAATTCCTTCTTCTATCTTTTTTGGATACATATGCTTTTATTTGGTCAGATTCCTCATATCAGGAGTGCTGTGTATTCTTATGTTGAATTTTCTTTGTCCTCCATATCTATCAGCTTTTCTGTGATTGCTTTAAATTTTTTACCTTTTTCATATACATTTATTTTTTTAAATCCTCACCTAAGGATATTTTTCCCTTGATTTTTAGAGAGAGTCTAAGACAGAGGGAAAGACAGAGAGAAACAATGATGTGAGAGAAACACATTGGTTGCCTCCTGCACATGCCCTGACCAAGGCCAGGCCCTGGGAGGAACCTGCAACAGAGGTCAGTGCCCTTGACCTTAATGGAACTCGGAATCTTCAGTCTGCAAAACTGGCTAGGGCTTTCATATGCATTTCATAAGTCATCTCAAGCCTTTCTTTCAGGTCAGTATTTTGATTTTCAGTGAGATCTGTTTTTATTTTACCTTCCTTAATTTACTTATTTCCGTGATTATGTTTATAGCCTTCTTTTGTTTTCCTAAATCTAAAACCTCCCCCTTTTCCTCAATTTCTTATTGTTAATCATCTTCTTTGAGCTCTTGAATTCATGTTCCCATTAAGGTGAGACCATTGTGATGAATTTTCTTGTGCTTTGAAGTTTGTTTGCTTTAACGTTGGGCTTTTTATCTTTCCTTGGAAAGTTACATTTCTTGATTGCTTGTTTTTTTTCTCTTCTTTGTATATTTTGTTTTGACTTGTTATAATATTTTTACACATTCCTCATGTCATTGCCTTTCACATTGTTCATAACTGAGCAATCCTACTCAGATGTTTTTCTAATGTGAATACACTTGTGATTCTTCTTAGTATAGCTGAATCAAGTTTCTTTTGCCCTTTTACTATTTGCGAGATATTTTGTTTTCTATCCATTTTAAGAATGGCAAAGGTGAGAATTATCATATCAAGAATAAAAATGCTGTTTTTATAATAATACTATGGTTTTAGTCTCTCTTCTGAGATATTGTTAAATATCTTATTGAAGGAGTCAAACCATCTCTTTTGGCGACTCATATTCATATGGTGGCTATACTAGGATTTTGTACTATTTCATTAATTCAATGTGTCTGCCTCACCTTTCTAGGTTAATAATAATTCAGCTTTTTGGCTTCAGGATAGAAGGAAAAGGTTAATCTGTCAGTTTACTGTGCTTTAAATGGGAAATGGCTTAGCTACTGACATATCCCAAGGTACATCTTCAGGTGAAAGAATACTCAAGAATTGACTGTAATCATTTACTTATAATGAGATTACAGATATATGGCGTCCATGATGGTGCTAATAATTGGGTGAACCAGTTAGTTGTTTTTTTTTTAAATCTCTATGACAGGGCATAAGCATTTGCTATGCTCTAGTTTTAAGGTTTTGTTTGTGTTTCTGGCATTCTGTTGTAGAATTGATCTTCAGTCAGTGAGTATCCAGCCCTATTGTTGAGTGCTACTAATAAATTACATAATTATAATTTTTTAAAAATCCTTACAATGCATAGAAAAAAAATCTGCATTGAAGCAGAGGTTAACCTACCTGGCTTTAGGATAATTTCTAGATAATTTATCTTATGATTCTAAATAGGTTTATTGTGATGTAAACTATGTAGCATAAAAACGCACGACAATTAACTGTGACCCCATGACTATTATCAAATGAGATAAACATAATAGTAAACTAAAGGCATCTGTATCAGTTAGAACCCACAGCTGATGGAAAAATTATTGAATAATATTTAATAGAAAAGACAAGGGAAGCAACAATGAGTCATAAAACACCCTTACGAAGGGTCTTAGTGGGATGGTCTCACCACCACTAAATTGGAAGGGGCAGGAAGAGGGAAGGTTTGCAGATTAGGTGTCAGTCATGTGCGGGGGCTGCTCTTTCTGTAGAGGAGCACATTCACCACTGAAACCTTGGCCTGGGAGGGAGAACATGGGGAGGAAGATAATCTGACCCTACTCCCCTTCCAACCTCCAATCTCTGATCAATGCTTCTCATTGGCCAAACTCACTGGGAGCCAGAGGGCAGGAGACCAGGTGTTAGAGAGACTAGAGGTCAACTTCCTGGGGCACAGTAACACAGGAAAGAGGGAACAATGGACCTGGAGGGGCAAATGGAGACCAGCCAGCACAGCATCTTACCCTACTATTTCATCTTCAAAAGTTATTTAAAGAACAGGAATGAGCTCTTTAGCTATAACAATTAGGGGCATGATTTTCTGCATTTATATACCTTTACAAAAGTCAATTGTGTGCAATTTGAAAAACAAAGTTGTTTTATGCATGTCTTACATAAATAGGCCCTCACATGCAGAGTTGGCCCTACTGTTTTCATAGCTAATGCTTATCCAGTGCTACGTGCAAGGGACTTTTCCAAGAGCTTTACATGGATTTACTCACTTTCTAGTAGCAGATATTATTATCATCCCGTTTTGCAGGTAAGTAGAATAAAGCTCAGAGAGGTTGCCTCAGGTTAATAATAAGAACTGGATTTCTAACTAAGCCGGTTCTAACTCAGGCATCTGTCTGCACTGCATTTCCCCTTGACTATTATCCCTACACTAAGTCTAGGCTGTTAGCACACAACCTTGCCAATTGCTTAATTTTGGAGTCTCATGAGTTTTTGTGTCATTTTTATTATAGTTGCATAATAATTACTTAGTTGGCAAACTAACTTAGTTCGTCTGAAAGAGATGACCCACTTCCCAAACTCTACACATCTGAGAATCACAATCCAGGATGCTCGTGTTAAAAGGGAATTTAGCCTTTAATTTGTGACTGGTCCAGTCACATCCCCTGTCTAACCTCGTTATCTTCTTGTTGATTCACTTACCCGAGAAGCTGTAACTCCTGTTCTATAAGCTTTAAAATCATCCTTCCGAAATACTGCATTACTCCTTAACTGGCACTATGAAGGTATTTTGTATCATGCATGATACTAACAGCAATTTGTGGCCATTTCTTCAAAGGGAAAGCAATCTAAGATTCTTCCTATGCAACAGAATTAAGAATATGCAGATTTTGTAAGAGAAACAATGACTTCAGAGCTTTTGAATCTAGGAATGAAAAGGTCAATTTGGGAAATGCCTGGATGACCTGCTACTCTCCTATACTGCTGGCAGTATTGGAATAAACGCTCTGGTATGAGTCAAAAAAAATTTTTTTTTGGGGGGAGGGCGAGGGGGAATGCCTTAACCAACTCAGAGTGCCATAACAAAATGCCATAGACAAAGTGGCTTAAACAACAGAAATTTATTTTCTCATAGTTCTGGAAAATGGAAGATCAAGATCAGGGTGTCATCATTGTTGGGCTCTGAAGAGAGCTCGCCTCCTGGCTTGCAGTGAAGCATAGTAATCCCTCCTTTGGAAAACTGCTGTTTGAACTACTCTGTTATTCTTAGACAGTCTCTTATTCTGTAGGTCAACTCTGTTATTTTTAGACTGTAAAATAACTTTGTTTTTGCCTGAATAGAAAAGATAAACTTAATTGTCTGACCTTGCAAGCTAGCCATCTAACTGATACGCTAATATTGATGACAGGTGTCTGTATAAATACTCAAGGTTACAGGAGTTTGTTAGATATGATATGTACTCAAGGTTACAAATTGTCTGTAAAAATAACTTACACAAGGACCTAAAAAAGATATAACAAGAGAATGCTTCCTTCTTTGGGGGTTCAGAATTTGACAGAAGTAATCTGCTCTGAACCTGCGCGCAATAAAGATGACTCCTAACTAACTGGCTCATTAAGGCGTCTTGTCCAGCTCGCTGATTTGCAATATAACAGCAAATGGCTGCCTTCTCACTGTGTACTCCCATAGCCTTTCCTCAATGTGTTCCTGTAAGACAGAGATCCCTCTTTCTCTTCCTCTTCTCATCAGGCCAACAATCCTATCCCATGAGCACCTGACCCTTATGGTGCTTTGAAATTCAACATATGAATTTGCGGGGGACACTTTCAGTCCATAACAGGAAAATGCTTTTCCCCCCTGATTAGATCAGTAAATTAAAATTATTCTGAACTTTATGCCCAGAATAATTTTCTCAAAGCAATTTAGAAATAATAACCCAAGAAAGTTTATTTTAAAAAGTAAACCAGTGATTACTGATATGTGAATTTCTAAATATGGGCCATTATATGGAGTTTTATTAGCATTTTGGCTTAATTCATGTTAAATTGATATCATATAATTTGTAAGGCAGATTACACTTGAAATTGCAAGGATAATCAGTGTTTCATTTAATTGTTGCCTTCTTCCCTAGGCAATGTAAATGCAGATGACTATGATAATTGGGGCGGATGGGGGAGGCAAGGATTATTTTGAATCCTTTCTGTTCAGTTGGTTTAGTGAATCCTGGAGGCTCTTAATTGGGAAAAGTGATATGTTTCTGTGCTTGTATCAAAAAGACTTAAGGTTCAGATGAATACAAAAAAATCCATAATTTCTACCACCCCTCAAATGAGAAATTTTATATTCTTACCTATGAGAGGCTTATTGTTCTTGTACTATCTTTTTTCCATTCTAAGTTTCTTTAGATATGGTTTTTAACCAGATTTATTAGGAACACTAATATTGGGGAGTGGTGGGACACAGTGGTACAGTGATTGTAGGGGTGTAATTGCTCTGGGCATTGTGAAGAATGGTTAACAATGATTTATGAGCAAGGACAGTTGAGATATTCTTCCACGGAGCAACTTATGCCTTTCACTTAACAGCTTGTATGGCTTTATGTAACCTTTTAGGCTTTGGTTTACTTATTTGTAATTATAAAACTGGGCAGGAAAATTAGCCAAGGTTGCCATATATATATATATGCTAGAGACCTGGTGCACAAAAATTTGTGCACTCAGAGGGGAGGGGGGATCCCTCAGCCTGGTCTGTGCCCTCTTGCAGTCTGGGACCCCTCAGGGGATGACCACCTGCTGGCTTAGGCCTGCTCCTTGGGGGATTGGGCCTAAGATGGCAATCAGACATCCCTCTGGCAGCCTGGCAGCCCTTGGGGGATGTCCACTTGCCAGCGGGGAGCAGGCCTAAACTGCAGTCGGACATCCTTAGCGCTGCTGAGGAGGCAGGAGAGGCTCCCACCACCACCGCTGTACTGGCAGCCATCAGCCTGGCTTGTGGCTGAGCAGAGCTCCTCCCATGTGAGAGCGCCCTGACCACCAGAGGGCAGCTCCTGCATTGAGCGTCTGCCCCCTGGTGGTCAGTGTGTGTCATAGTGACCAGTCATTCCCAGTCTTTCTGCTGTTAGGTCAGTTTGCATATTACCCTTTTACTATATAGGATAGAGGCCTGGTGCATGGGTGGGGGCCGGCTGGTTTTCCCTGAAGGGTGTCCCGGTTTAGGATGGGGGTCCTGCTTGGGTGCCTGGCCAGCCTGGATGAGGGGATGATGGCTGTTTGCAGCTGGTCACACCCCCTTCAGGGTGGGGGTCCCCACTAGGGTGCCTGGCCAGTCTGGGTGAGGGGCTGAGGGCCGTTTTCAGGCTGGCGGGTGACTGAAGCTCCCACCCTCTTCTTTTTTTCTGTTGTTTTTTTTTGTTTGTTTTTATTCTTGGATTTATTTACCTTCTATAGCTGTCACTGGAGCTGAGACCTGGCTCCAGCTCTGAGACCTCAGCTGCTGAAAGCAGGTATCTGGGTTTGTTTGGGTTCTATAATTGAAACATTGTTGCCGTCACTGCCGCTCTAAGCTCTGAGGCCGAAGCTGGCTGAAAGCAGTTATCTGGAGCTAGTTTAGCTTCTATAATTGAAACACTGTTGCAACTCCAGCTCTGAAAGCAGGTTTCTGGGGTTTGTTTAGCTTCTATAATTGCAACATTGTTTTTTAGAGTGCAGCTTAGAGGCCGGCAGTGGCAGGCGGGGAACCTTGGCTTCCTCCATCACTGGAGCAAGCAAGCCTCCTGTTCGCTTCAGCTGCCTGGCTGCCAGCCGCCATCTTGGTTGGCAGTTAATTTGCATATTGCCCGGATTAGCCAGTGGGAAGGGTAGCGAAGTTACGGTTAATTACCATGTTTGTCTATTATTATATAGGATCATATCTGTCTCTGATATCTTTGATGACTAAAAATGACTTTTTTAAAACCATGAGACTATATCTATTGTTCTGCTGTTATCTCAAAAACTCCACATGCTTTGAACTTCAATACTGTAATACAAAAATCAATCAACTTTTTAAAAAATTTAACACCAACACATTTTCCCCTTCTTTAAAATAGAAAAAAAATGCTGTATGACTGTGAGTCCTAATGAAACCACAGTGACAGTTTGTACTGTTTTTATTCATCAGGTGATCAGACAAAATGCTTTACAATGCCTCTTGGATTACCTAATTACACAAAATGATACCTGTAGTAACAATATGTACTATCAATAATGAAGGATTACCAGTTGATTATAAAAGCAAATTCAAAAGCACAATTTTTTAAAACTATCACAAACTTATAGAAAGTTGAAAGTGATAGTATAAGAACCTTTTATTGTCCAGAACTATCCTATATAATAAAAGTCTAACATGCTAAGTGTCTGGTTGTCCAGTCAGCCATTCACCAATCAAAGCATAATATGCTAATGATATGCTAAGGCCGCTCAACTGCTCGCTATGACGTTCACTGACCACCAGGGGGCAGATGCTCAGACCAGTAGGTTAGCTCTCCTTCATGTCTAGCTGCCCTCCTACCCAGGGGCCCTCTCAACCCACTGAGGCTCTGGCACTCTGATCTGGGCCTCTGCTGCTCCCACAGCTGGCACAGATGCCTACCTCACTCTGTTCCACTTAATGGCTTTAAAACTAAATTGTTTAAGGAGGGGAGGGAGGGAGGGAAGGGAGAGTAAAGGGAAGAGAGGGAAAAAGACACAAAATTACAATTTTACAATAAAGTATATACCTTTAAAATTCTGCAACTTAATTTTTTTTTCTCTTATAATTTCTCAATTTCATATAAGGAAACTATCAAGTCACTCTCAGGCAATTCATATTCTATTTGAGTATACTGGTCAGAAATTGCTTTGAAAATCTCTTTAAGTAAATCTTAATGCTTGCCTGTGGGTGCCTCCTGATCTTCAGCAGAGAACACTGAGGGAGGATCTAGTCATTGGGAGAAGACTAATGATGGATTTCTGAAAAGCTTTGTTCAGGAGCTTTACAAGTATGCAATTTAAAGTGTCTGTTCAGTAAAGAAAATAATAGAGCATGGAAGAAATGAAAGATCTTTTGATGAGGGGGAAAAACTTTCCCTTTTAAGGTTGTAGAACTGTTATGATGAAACTGGCTTGAGACCTGTACACTTTCTGCTGTTCAAATATAAACTTTAACCCCAATCTGACCTCCGTGAGGTGTAAACTGCTGAAAAAACCTGTCTGCACACTCTGAGAAAATGTCCAGACAAGAGGGAGCCAAACAGAGTGAACTCAGCTTTCTCAAGTCTCTTACCTCCCAGAATGATTCCTAGTGCTCTATGGCATTCAAAAACCTGTACTGCTGTTTGCTGGCTCTTCTACTGCTCTCTCATATTAATTCTCCTGCTTGTAAACATTTTATAAGCTTCTGCTTTGTTTCATCAACCAGACTGTTAAAATTTTGATTATAAAAACAATACATTTAATAATTATTTCATTGGTTTGGGGGGGATATCATCTGAAATAGCTATGGGTATATAATTGTAAAATGAATGAATGAATGAATGAATGAATTGTAGAATCAACCAATCAATTAACTTAAGTATCTGGTATTAACCATACTTTAAAAACATTTTCCATCCTAAAAGCCACCAGGTTTAAATTTTTCAAGAGAGGAAAGATATCTATTGCTCTCATTGATAAGGTTGTCACTTGTTATGAATTCTGTAATTTAAAAAAACAATTTTCTCATATGTGTTCCCAAGTTCATATAAGAAAATATCTGTAGTCATGACATTCAGAGGCAGTTCGTCCATTTATTTGCACATACTAATCAGAAATTGCTAGAGCAGAAGATATATTTCCCCTTATTTGTAAGTTAAGGAACAATTTAAAATTTAATACTGTATTTCTACCCTGGCCCAAAGAAAATACTTCAACATCATCAGATATTGAGTACCATTAATGGAAGAGCATTACAAATCTCTTGAGAAAAATATGCAGCTTCATCAATCTTAGGGTTGGTCTGTTATTCCAACTTGCCTTTGCTACACCGGTTATCCTTAATAAGTTAAACAAAATCTTAAGAATACTGTTACTGTGTATGTGACAAACAGAACATCTCTTCATAACACGAGTTAAAGTACACCCCTCAGGGGCAGCAAATGCCATTGGAGACAACGCTATATTTTTCCTCCTGAAGATTAGCTGTTTACACACATTTTTAAGGGGCTAATGATAAACAGAAATATGGCATCTTTGACTTAGATGCAACCCAAAGTAGGGATTTTATATAAAATTATTGAAGGTACAACACATATTTTGCCCCTTTCCCCCTAAATGTACTATTTTTCTATCAGTGACTACTAAAATAATAATTGTACCAGATAATGACTTGACTTAATATATAATTCAGAAACGAAGCCCCCCCCGCCCCAATTGCTTTCCTGCTTAAGACCCTCTACTCATACTGTGGTCTACCAGGCCAGGCATGATGTGACTACTCTCCCTCTCTCTGAGCTCATCTCTTACCACTCACTCTTCTATTTCATCACATGTTCTAGCTCTACTGGTCTCTGCCTGCCCCGAGGACAGGCAAGCCTGTTTCTGCCTTTGTGCCTTTACTTTTTTAAAAATACATATATACATTTATATATTTTTTTTATTTCAGAGAGGAATGGCAAGGGAAAGAGAGATTGAAACATCAATGATGAGAGGGAATCATTGATCAACTGCCTCCTGTTCACCTTCTATTGGGGATCCAGCTTGCAACCTGGGCATGTGCACTGACCTGGAATTGAACCATGACCTCCTGGTTCATAGGTCAATGCTCAACCACTGAGCCACTCCGGTTGGGCTGTGCCTTTACTTTTGCTTTCTCTTTGAATGTCTGGAAGCTCAAAGAACGGCCTGGTAGATATGAAGGGGGTGCACTCAGTCACCTGCTTTTTTGTATCAGCTCCTTCCATTTCAAATAAATATGTACTGTAAATAAACAGAAAGGGTTTTTTATGCAATATCATTTTTTAAAAGTCCCTCAAACTTCTTCCAACCTATTGCTGCCCCTGTATAGAAAAAGTGGAAGCTTTTCAATTTGTCTAAAAGCTCTCCGATTTCTCCACACAGCTAGCTCAGCTCAAATGCCAGCCCTTCAGAGAGGAATAATGTCATATTCTTTTTCACCTTAGTCCCCTTTTCCTATGTTTTATTTTCTTCATAGCACTTGTAATTGTCAGAGATGAATTTATCTTCATTGCTGTGTACCCATCATTTGTATTTTCCTGGGTGAGTGTAAACACAGTGAGAACAGGATTGTTCCTGTTTTTCCCCATATCATATTCCCAACTCTTAGAACAGTGCCTAAAACACAGGTGTCTCTCAAACATCTATCTGTTGAGTGCATAAGAATTTCTTTGCTTGACAAAATTGGATAATTGGCCCAAATTCCGAACCAGATGACTCTAGCAATTATATTTAGCAATCATATGACAATTTCAACTGCCCTATAACCAGTATTTCTTCAGAATATTTAAATCTTGCTCTATTTACAATAGGACACCTTTAAATAAAAGCAAATGAATAGGCTGGAAAACACAAGACTGTATTTATTAGAACTCCACTTGTAGACCTAATTAATCAAAAATGGAAATCATCAGTTCTCCATCCTTTTCCCCACGCCTGCTGAATGGCTCTATCAGTTGCCTCATTCATTGCTCAAGCTAGAAATTTGGAAGTCATCTGAGGTCTACATAGCTCCATCTCCCTCATCTCTTCCACATTCAAAGACTCATTGATTGTGCTTCCTAAATATATTTTCTGTTCATTCGCAATAGCGCCCACTCATGTCCTGATTTCATTATGTCTCAACTAGTATGCACTCAATATATTCTGTTGAATTTGGAATATTCTCTATTTTGGCTATACATTTTTTTCTTTAAATTGTAGTTTAAGTATCTCACCTTTTTGTGATATTTTAAAGGGTAATCATGCTAAAAAAAATCAAGGAATTGTTAAATAGTTCTAAAAAACAGTTAAAAAGAGAAAAAAATTTAGGGTACTTTTCATGGCAAAGCAGACTAAATTTTAAGTAATATTGGAAGACAATAATAGCAATATGGAGCTAAATGTATTGTGGAAAATTCACATTGTTCAAGTGGTATAATTAGGCAATTTCACACATAGAGCTATTGCTTATATCTAATTAGGATCAACTAATTTACTCCAAATTATGTATTTTTTTATCAAAGAAAGCAATCTTGAGAGTTCTAGATATTTATGGTTTTAATTATTTTCATTACTTGCTCTTCTGGCAGATCAAAAGGGATATTTGAATATTTCTGATGTAAAGTAAATATATAGTAAATAGTGGACTAGTTGAAACACTTCTTAAAATTTACATGCAATGAGTTGAAAAACCCATTATTGTTATTTTAATTTTTTTTTGAAATGTACAATGAGGGTTTTTTTTTATTGCTGCACACCTAATACAGTGATAATTTTCTTATTATGGACAAAGACATCGATATAAGAGCACAAAAAGATTAATATCATTTTCAGCAGTTGATTTAAAAACCAAGTTGCTGTGAAAAGAAACACTACAGTCTACAAGTTAAGATTTGTTGTGCCATATAATGGAATTTGACAAGGCTGAAAAGATTTCAAGTCCTAATGAGTACTGTATGAATGCTAACAGAAATACCGTGGGGAACGGCTGCGCTTGCCAGAATTGGATTTGGAAGCAACAGGAGTAATACATCCTGGCAACCAGGGTCTGCTTGTTTAGAGTTTGAGACTTGAACAACATTATAAATAAGACACTCAACAACATCACAGTTCAGAATCAATACATTTTATATTCAGCTTTTCAGAACAACTGGTTCTCTTGATCTGCCTCTGAGAACACAGTGTTCCTTAATACTTCCTTCTTGACCCTTTGCCCTCTGGCTTCCTTCCCTTTCTCTCTAATCACCTCCTTATTGCTGTGTCTACCACTCTTGTCTCTTTCCAGTCTCCTCTTTGCTCATTTACTCCTGCTGATCACTACTTCCTTCTGGGTTTCTTAGGCACATATTTCCTCCTTTCCTTCTTGCTACGGTGGCTATCTTGTTTCCTGAGTTCCTCAGCCAAGTCCTTTTAATTTGACTCCACGCCTCTGAAATTTCCCTCTCCCTACAGCTAGCTGATCCATTGACATCCTCAGGAAGCCTCTGTCCAACTGTTTCTTACCTCAAACTCCAGCATTTACCATTTATTGAGCAATTACTAAGTGACAGGCAGTAGCACAAAGAGTTTCATATAGATGATCTCATTTATACGTCACAAGAACCCAGTGAAGTAGTTATTATGAACCTTATATTTTGGATGAAAAAAAACTGAGTCTCAGAAAGGTTAATTATTTTGTGCCCAATTTCTCATGATTGATAATTGTCTATGCTAGGATTTGAATTGAGTCTCACTCATACACACTATGGAATATTGACCCCCAATTTGTTAAGCATTCATATAACAAGACTTGCCCTGACCTTATTCTGTGATTTTCTTAATTTTCACCTCATTCATAAGACTTCAGTTTCTGTCTTGTACTATATATCTGGTGACTGGGTTCCTCTATTTCTGAGTTTCTGCACTGGAACCCAGTTACTCTTATTCCTCTTTGCCTAGCCAAGAGAGAACAGGGGATTTTGGAAAGAAAAAGACATGTGATATCTAGCCTTTTTTATTTTTATTTTTTCACATTCCAGGTGTTTGACGAGCAGCGTCCTATCCTATAATGGCATTACAAGGTCATGAACTAATACATGTTGGCTCATGACTCAACGGGTCAAGCTGGGGAGAGGCTGGTGCTGGACTCTTAAAAGAAACCAGTTTCAGTCTCAGCACCAGTGTCACAGGAGCTTTGAGACAGAATATGTCACCATGGGTATTGTTAAAACCCCTTCTCTTCCTCATCTTTTCAGTTTGTTTCTCATGAGCCAAATTTCTTCTCTAGTTTGAGGTCTTACTTTGGGCCTTTGCCATGCTACTGGCCAGCTCCCTCTCTCTGGTTTCCTCTTGATCTGTCACTCTGATTACATGGTTGACTTTGCCATTCCATTTCCTTTTTGAGGCTGTCTGTCCTCACAGGAACCATGAGTTCAAACCTAACCACCCTACAGGTATTTTGCCTGTATTTGTGAACATCAATGTAGCAGGGCCTTCTGCTTGCCCTGTCCTCCCTACATCTTCCTCATCCATGGGCAACCCTTTCAACACTTAGCTTCAGGCTACCCTCTACCCTAAAGTCAATAGGGCCAAGTTTTTATAAGAATACAGGCATCTATTCAGCAACCATTGAAATTTGTGTATTTTCTAGGGTCTTAACTTCCATCTTTTCATTTGCACAAATCTCCCTAGGGACTCATTTTTTTCTCATACTTTTCTTATGACTTTCTCATCACTTCCAAATCTCTCCAGCATTGAGTGTCTCTTCTGAAATCTTTTCCTACTCTGAGTCTTTTTATTCTGTGTAAAAGGGATCCATGGGTATATTTCTTGCTTGCTTGCTACAGCTTCTGAGCAAAAAATAAATTAATTAATAAATCAAATCAAATCACAGTATCAGCTCTGATTTCTCAATTGCATTCATTCTTTTTCTTTAATATGAACTTTATTGAGGAATAGTACACATACAATAAAATGCACTCCTTTTAGGTGTACAATTTGATGAATATTGACAAATGCAGATACCTATAACAAGCACCTCAGTCAGGATATAAATCAAGTCCATCTCCCTGAGAATTCCGTTCTGCAGCTTTGCAGTCAAACCCTCATCCCCGCATAGTCCTGCCTTAGGCATTTACTGTTCTCTTCTCTGTCACTAGGGTCTAGTTTTGTCTGTTCCTGACTCTGATATAAATAATCTAGAATGTATTCTTGTGTTTGGCTTCTTTCATGTCCTGTAGTATTTTTGAAACTCATCCATGATATGTGTATCAGTAGATTGTTCCTTTTTGTTGCTAAATAGCATTTTACTGTTATTATCTAACATAGTTTGTCATTCAGCTGTTGATGGATATTTGAGTTATTTCCAGGTTTGGCTATTTCCATTCTCTCTTCTCCTCTACTCCATTTTTTCTCTTCCCTTCTCTTACCTCCACTTCCCTTTCTCTCTCTCTCTCTCTCTCCCCCTTTCTCTCATTTTTTCATTTAACTTTTTGTTTTGAGATCATCATATATTCACATGCAATAGTAAGAACTTATCCGGAGAGATCCCATATACCTTTTATTCATTTTCTCCTTGTAGGGCATAGGGAATAGAGTCAATAATATTGTAATAACTATGTAAGGTGTCGGGTAGGTATTGAAAACATCAGGGGAACACTTTATAGTATATGGTTGTCTAACCACTATGCTGTACACCTGAAACTAATACAAAATAATATTGAATGTAAACTGTAATTGAAAAATAAAATTAAAAGAACTATAGTAGAGTATTGCAATGAGGATATTGTCATTAATATAGTGAAGGTATATAACATTTTCATTACCGCAAGAGTCCTTTATGTTATCATTATATAGTAATATCTACTTCCCACCCTCTCACACTCCTTCCTTGATCCCTGGCAATGGCTAATCTGTTCTCCATTTCTATAATATTCTCATCTCAAGAATATTATGTAAATGGAATAATACAGCAGTATTCTTTTGAGATTTTTTCCCATTCAGCATAATGTTCTTTAGATTCATCCAGGTCATTGGCTACATTAATTATTTGTATGTATATTTTGCACCCTGTGATCTTGCTGAACTCACTTTATAATTTCAGGACTTTTATTTTAGGTTTCTTGGGCCCTTCTACATGGGCAATCCTGTCATCTACAAACAGGGAGACAGTTTTATTACGTCCTTTTCTATCTGTATGTCTTTTATTTGCTTCCCTCACCTTACTACACTGACAAGAACTTGCAGCACTTTGTTGAATAAGTGCAGGAAGAACAAGACTCTTTGCCTTGTTCCAAGTCTTAGGGGAATAATATTCAGTCTTTTGCTATTAAGTACAATGGTAGCTGTAGTTTTTGTTTGTTTGTTAGATTGGGTTTGTTTCCTTAATATATGAGCTTTATCAAGTTGAGGAAATTCCTCTCTGTTTTTGTTTCTTTGAGAATTTTATCATGAGTAAATGTTATATTTTGTCAAATGCTTTTTCTTCATCAATGATACTATCATGTGATTTTTCTTTTATAGTCTGTTAATACTAGTATAATGACTATATATATATATTTAAATATATTTTTATTGATTTCAGAGAGGAAGGTAGAGGGAGAGAAAGATAGAAACATCGATGATGAGAGAGAATCATTGATTGGCTGCCTACTGCACACCCCCTACTGGGGATCAAGCCTGCAAGCCCAGCATGTGCCCTTGACGGGAATTGAACTCAGGACCCTTCAGTCCACAGACTGATGCTCTATCCACTGAGCCAAACCAGCTAGGGCTAGATATATTTTTAAATATTAAGTGGACCTTGCATCCCAGGTCCCATTTGGCTATGATAATTCTTTTTATATATTCTTGTAGTCTATTTGCTAATATTTCATTAAAGAGTTTTGTGACTATATTCATCTGGAATATTGATCTATTTACTGTCTGGTTTTCATACCAGAGTCATATTAGTTTCATATAATAAACTGATAAGCGTTCCCTCTTCTATTTTCTGAAAAAAATTGTGTAGAATTGGTGTGAATTTTTCTTTAAACAATTTGTTAAATCTCCAGTGAAACCTATTAAGCCTGGAGATTTCTTTTTTGCTGGGAGAGGGGGTTAAGTTACACATTCACTTTCATTAACAGAAGGCTATTAAAATTATTTCATACTAGAAGCCTGGTGCATGATTCGTGCACCAGTGGGGTCCCTCGGCCTGGCCTGTGGGATCAGGCCAAAACCGGCTCTCCAACATCCCCTGAGCGGTCCTGGATTGCAAGAGGGTGCAGGCCAGGCCAAGGAACCCCACCAGTGCATGATCAGGGCGGGGGAGGGATGCGGGAGGTTGGCCAACCAGGGAGGGACCCTGGGAGAGCTCTAGGGTGTGTCCTGCCTGTCTTGCTCAGTCCAGATCAGCTGGAACCCAGCAGCAAGCTAACCTACTGGTCTGAGCGTCTGCCCCCTGGTGGTCAGTGCATGTCATGACGAATGGTTGACGGGTCGACTGTCTTCCCCCTAGTGGTCAGTGCATGTCACAGGGAGCAATTGAGCAGCCTTAGCATATCATTAGCATATTATGCTTTGATTTGTTGAACGTCTGACCGGACACTTAGCATATTAGGCTTTTATTATTTAGGATTGGGGTTATGATAAGTTCAATTCATATTTTTGGAGGAATTTTATGTAAGATATCAAATTTTTATGTATAAAATTGTCCATTCCAATATTACTACTTTTTATGTAGAATATTTAGTTATATCCTATTTCATTCATCATATTGATAATTGTTTTTCTGTCAGTCTTGCTAGATGTTTGTCACTTTTATTAATTTTTTCAAAGACCTATATTTTTGTTTTGTTGATTTTGTGTTTTAAATTTTATTAATTTCTGTTTCTATCTCTATTATTTCCTTCCTTCTGATTTTTTCTTTTCCTTTTTACTCTTCTTCTTCTGTATTTGAAGTGAGTTTCTTATTGACAAAATAAAGTTGGTCATGTTTTTAAATCCAGTCTGATAAACTGTGTTTTACTTGGTGTATTTATATTTAATGTTTAAATTTATCATATTTTCATGTCATATTAATTTATTAACTATGCTGTTAATATACAATACAATTAACATCGCATGAGGATGTTTTTATCAGTGGAAAAATACTCATAAAAAGGCTGTTTTTTGAGATAGAATTGACATTTAAGGTTTTGTCATTTTAGTTTTTGTTTTCTGCTTATTCCTTCTGTTTTTGTTTGTTTCCTCTGACATTATTAAGAAATCTCTCTCTTTAAAACTTGGTATCTCTAATCTCTGTCTTTGCCTCAAGCTCCTAACCTATTATCCTCAATAGCATCACCACAAGACTTCCTCAGTGACCAGTAATCATGACTATTGTTATGGTTTAAAAGTGATCTCAATTAAACACCATTATTTTCTCATTTCTAAATTTAATAGACTCTTTATGGTCCTTTCTGCAAACAGTGACCCAGGTTTTTCCTAAAACTCTCTTCTGAGACTGATTTCTTCAGAAGGCCATCTGGAATCTTCTATGACTCCAATTCTTCCTGCTCAGTACTTTTCTCCGTCTTCCCCAATGTGGGTATTGCCAGTGATTCAACCCCTCTCCTCAGCTGTCACTTGCACATGATCAATTCCCAAACCTCTATCTCTTCCTATACTTCTACCTCTGTCTTAAACTTTGTAATGGCATTTCTGAACTCTGTAATGTACCCTGTACCATTTTCAATGGGATGTCTTTTAGTATCTCCAACTTAGCAAGCATGCAGCCTTCTCTACCACCACCCTCCTGCTACACCCACCCTTGGGAGACATTACTAAAATACAATTTATAAGCAAAGAATTAATGCCTGGCTGGCATGGCTCAGTGGTCGACCTATGAACCAGGAGGTCTTGCTTAAATTCCCGGTCAGGGCACATGCCCGGGTTGCAGGCTTGATCCCCAGTCTGGGGCATGCAGAAGGCAGCTGGTCAATGATTCTCTCTCATCACTGATGTTTCTCTCTCTCTCTCCCTCTCTGATTATCTATCTATCATCTATCATCTATCCTATCTATCTCTGATTATCTATCTATCATCTATCATCTATCTATTATCTATATCTATCTATCTATCTATTTATCTATCTATCTATCTATCTATCTATCTATCTATCTATCTATGAATTATAATCGTGGAACTAATTTTAAAAGAAAATAAGCAAATGTGAAAATTTCAATCTCTGTGCTGCTGAGCTGTCTCAGACAGGCAGAATTTTTTCAAGAACAGCATAGATGCTGATTATCATGACCTGTATTTTCAGGGCTAGGGAATTCTTTCAGTTCTTCCACCTTAACTGGAAACGCCTTTCAAGAAAATTACCTCTCTTTGTTCTTTAAGCTCTGGAGGCAACTTTGTGATCCATAATTAGATTGAACAAAAGGCAGATGTCTGTTATTGTGACTGGGGTATAGCTGTTACATACTCATAAAGTAGCATTCTAGTTGGTAAATGATTCTCTTGTCAGTTCGCTTCATGTGAGTCAGTGCCCCAGAGTCGGTGAACTCTAGGTGAACTGTTCACAGATCAAGTGTCTGGATCTGTAAAACCAAAGACCAGCCTCTGGACTGTAGTGGTTGAAAATAGACCATGAACCTGAGAGGTGAGGCCCAACTATGGAGGTCAGCAGACTCTTCTTGATATATTTTTAGCCGTACACTTTGCCTTACATATCCTTGTCCCACACAGTGCATATCGCAGTGCAAAGCGTCAAAGAGTTCAATTCTTGTTTATCATCTGACGTCAGATGGTCAATGGAGTTTCCAAAGAACAATGTTAAATGCATTCAATCCCACAATGAGAATTTCTAGGAGACTAACTCTCAGTCCCACAATGTGAATTTCCAGGACGCCCACAAAGCTCCCATGGTGTGAAAGACAATAGAAATAGTAATATCAATAGAAACAGAAATAATAAAAACAACAAAGAAGCACATGAAGTGGCAAAATCCATAACAGCCTCAAGAATGGTATGTTTACCACTTATTGAGTGTGTTCTTTGGTAGGTGCTCTGCCTATTTTATTTCATTTAATTCTCCCAACATTCTATGAGCTGCAAATTATTCCTACTTAGTTGAGGAGCACACAGCCAAGGGGTTTTTAGTCATTTGTCTATGGTCCACAAGTAGTAAGTGGCAGAGGTGGGTTCAAATCTAAGGCCCCAAAGCCAATGCCCTTAAGCATAATGGACATTTGCAGTTTTGCTGTGAACTGTTCACACCAGAGGGAATAGTATGAAGAATTAAGCTGTCAAAATTTACATAAATCTGAGTATCAATTATATTGTTTAAAACTACAAATAGCCATCCTTACAGGTAGGCTATCTGTTGCTTTAATAGTTTCTTTGAGAAAGGTGTAGTGTAGTTTTTGACCAGGTTCTCCATTAAGAAATCAAAAGTCGAGTGAGACCCAAGTTACAAGTACATAAATATGTGCTGTGTTGCGTGTGTGTTTCTGAAATTAAAATCACAAGCTGACTCACTGAGTTATTGACTCTGTTCTACCCGATTCTATTTGTTTTGGTAGAGTGCTGATCATAACTCACTCTCCTGATGTCCTGACACACTCACGGGTCAAGTTCGCAGTTTGAAGAGCCCTGGCATGTGGGAGGAATGTTTTCATAGGCGTGAAAACCCTGAGTCCTTTGCTAACTCCACCTGTGAAAGTGAAAACCTGGCTCTCCCCAGCACACCGAGGTGATGGGATTGAATTACCTTTCTGTTTGAATCTAGCACCAGGGAATTTCTGCCTTCACGCAGGTGGTTTCTCATCAGGTAATCAGGCAGGGCTGCACATTTTCCCCCTTCTGGGCAGTACTGATTGCCCCCACTACTTCCCACCCCCTTATCCATGTCTATTTTCAAGGGGCTGCAGCCTTCTCAGCCCAGGGACCTGTGTCCATCCACAGCTGTCATTCGGACCAGGACCGTCGGTCCCAGCAACAATGCTGGCTGGGCATGTCAGACCCCAGGGTCCACCTTACAGCAATATAACCTTGAGACTTAAAGCAAGTCAACAGACTATTGACATTAACATGGATTTCTAGTGGCATCTGTTTTGTCTGTAATGCCACCTTCTATCAGACTCCTAAACCATAACAGATCTACTTTGAATTTAGGACAAGCTTTTTGTACCGGGAAATGGAAACTCATCATATTTGGGAGCAAAATTCTAAACCTCCTGCAAAGGGAGTATAAACTTACCAGTACGTTAAAGTACAAGAGAAAATTTAAAGGCATTATATTTACTTGTGGAGAGAGAAGGTTCTCTGACTCCAGTCCCAAAATTACTTTGAAAATAAAAAGGTGCTCAAAGATTTATGGTAAAATCTTCTTAACCCAGAAAGATAATTATCTGTATAATTTCTATGTGTGCACTAAATAAATGCATGCGCGCACACACACACCCACACACACACACACCTCTCCGAAAGCTGATGCTAATAAGTGAGGATTCCCAAGTGGCATGTAACACATGCTTAATAAACAAAAGTTGAATGAAGGAGTTGTATTGTTATCACCACTTAACAGATGAGGGAATGAAGGCTGAAAGGCTCAACTATTGCTTAAGCAAGTACAGTTAGTAATAGCCCAGGATGGGGTATCTGTCTTTAAACTAAGCATTGTTTTACTATCACCTCTCAAAGGTGAGGCTCAAAACTCAATCAGCTTCTTTGTTGTTATCTCTCAAAGTGAGCTGAGAGCCAGGACTGACACTTAACAACTGTGTTAGATCCTGAAACTTTGGTTCTTCCTTGTAAGGTATAAAATCACTGTTTTTACTACTGGGGAAACATTATAACTGAAGTTTTCAAAAATAAAGTCTGAATGACAACACAGACCAAAACAATCTCTCCATTTGCCATGGATTAATGGTGGTGGACAGAGACTTGGCTTGGCTGGTGAACACACGATACAGATACAGTGTACAGGTGATGTATTGTATAATTGTGCTCCTGAAACCTGTATAATTTTCCTTAACCAGTGTCACCGACTGCGCACTTGCCTTCTAACACTAAGGAAAGAAACAGTAATGCCTTCAGCGTGCTTTCATCTCATAAACACATTTTCATTGCACAGCAGATGTGTATTTTTTAATAAGCTTGAGAGAAGCAGGCAATGTAGACTAATAAACAGAAACCACAAAGGGTTCTTAGTATGATTACCCCCAAAGATTACAAACTAGAGAAAAGATTACAGCTAATATTTGAAATACAGAACACTAGTATGGGAAATATTTATTAAGGTTGCATTTCGTATTTTCCTCAAAGATTAGGTCACATTCCTGTGAATAATCTCAAATAATGGTAATCTTGCCAATTATCTTGTACCAGGATTAGTTCTTTAACACTTTACTATATTACAGTCCAGGCTACACCTTAAGAAATGCCTGCATTAATTCTATACATCCTATAGGATTTGCCAGGTGGTATAATAGTACATGTCAAAATGTGGGGAAACCTGTGAGTATTAACACTATAATAACATAGAAGCCATCAGACCACATTTCATAGTTTTATTGAGACTTTTCAGCTTTAATTGTCTATGGTAGATACAATCATATCAAGGCTCTGCTGTTATTATCAATAGCAGATGCAAAGTTGGCTGCCATGCCTTACACACACACACACACACACACACACACACACGATATTGTTCATTCCTGCATGCAAACGTATAGGAAATGTACATTCCTTTTATTAGAAACACAATTGTGCACAATTAGGTTTGGAATTTGTTAAGCTACCATTGATTTAGATAAACCTGAGAAAGCTCAAAAAGTCAAGTAACACTGTTTCCATACTGCTCATTCAATATCACTATTAATCACAAGGAAACCCAGTTCAATTATCTATATTAAGTCACAGATAATATAAAAATAAACATTTTTGCAAAAGCACAGTCTACAATTCAAATTCACAAATTTTGATATGTCACGTATATCCCCCTTCATATTAATTTGTAATGACGTGTATAATACAATGTACAACAGAATAAAAATGTAACAGAATTCAGCAGCCAAATATAATATGGTTATCACTATTAACACCTGGAATTAAAGTTATCAACTGAACAAATGAAACAGATTAAAATTAATAGCAGTGTTAAACTTGCTGGTAGTGTGTTACTTAGAAACCCCATCTCAAAGAAATTAAGATTCTACTATTTCACCTTAAAAAGGAACACAGCACAAAAATTTAAGCAGAACTAAGCACAGTAACTGATTACACCAGCTGTCTCCTCTCCCCATCTCCCTAAAGTTTTTCTCTAAATTCTAATGTTGCTTCGATAGTGCCCAACCCACCAGACTTCTAAGTGAATCTACTTTGAAGTTAGGACAAGCATTGCATTGGGAAATAGAAGCTCTGATCATATTTGAGGGTACAATTCTAAATGTCCTGAAAAGACAATATCAACTTTTCTATAATGTTATATACAGACCCAGATGTTTTCTATTTGCTATTGATCTAATAATAGTTTGACACCAAATTGTGTCTGTATAGAAAGAACCCTAAATAAAAAGTTAAATGTGCAAAAGAGTAGCTAGAGAAAATTAATTATATCACAAAACAGATTTCCCTATTTTAAATTAAAAAAAAATCTGAAGACAAAAATTTCAAGATACTACTATTTGAAAAGCATCATAATATACAATAATTCATTTTATGTATGTGTCATTTATTATGCAAATATACCAGTGCGACATTAATATTGTACATTGTAATAAATATAATTTACACCAGTATGTGGAATCTTTCAAGAAAGTCTTTCAATCTGTACAACTGAAGAACTGTAAGCTTCATTAATAAATACTATGATAGCTACAATTTGACCAGCAAAGTTAAAGCTTCAATAGATCTCTTACTAGTTATACATCTTTCTTGTCACCAGTCCAATTCCAGCCGCTCTAAGCACTGATATCTTTTGTATCCAAAGGCAGTGTAGTGTACTGCCAGCGTAGATGAGCAAACTTACAGGACATAGGTCCACATCACAATTTGAACTTTGTAAGAATTTTTAGCCAAGACCTGGAATTGAAGAATTCTGTAAAGTACAGTAGCAGATTTCATACATCGCTGTCTGTCTGTAGTTTTAATGTTTCCACATCCCCCAAAGCCCCAACAGATAGCTGTTATCCAACCTTTTTATTCCAAAGAATGGTCTTGAAAGGGTCAAGAGTTCCGTTGCTGGCCGAGTGACAATGTCATGGTTATAACTCTGAATTCTACACTCATGCTGTAATCTCTTCCTGGTTTGTCTTTTTTATCATTTCAATGCAAACTTGTTCATGTTCTCAGAGTCAAAGATATAAGTTGTGTGCCATAAGACACCTTGATCTTGGCAATAAAATAGTCTTGTATTGTGAAATTTAGTTAACTGATACATCCCATAATTTTAGCAATTCTTTCATCAAAATGCCAACAGACTTCTGCCTTTATTAAAATACTTATTAATGTCATCATAGGTCACGAATCAGATTTTAAGATCACTGCTTCATCTTGACCCTCATTTCGCCATTAGCACACACAGACTCTTCCCAGAGACCTCTTTTTGCCTGGAAGGAGTAGTGAGATCATTCTTGTTACGATTTGACATGCATTCACATGCCACCATTGTCTACTGCGGGATGTACGAAGCTAAAGAAGAAACACTCTGAAGGAAAAAAAAAAAAAAAAGAAACATGCCACGAAGTAAAAGGGCATTTCTAGTCACTGTCCACCTCCTCCATGGACCCACGCTCCGCAATAAAGTTCTCCGGAAGCTGAAACAATGTGCTTAACACATACTGTAAGTCAGCTGGGCATCCTGAGACCTAAAAGGAAGAAAACTAAAGTAAATGATGAGGAAATACTACAGAAATGTGTGCCAGGAGCCTTTGAGTTTAAAGATGGTACAGGCTTTGAAATTTCCATTTTGTTCCATTTCGTGAGATTAATCTTGTCTCACTGAACATGAGGTTTGAAAGGGACAGTACAGTAATAACATATTTTAGACTTCCTTTTTGAGGGTTCCAGACAACGCTGTAGGACCCTAACCAAGTGAGAATCCAGCTAACCTTCTCCTTCCTCAAAATGAGGAGGTGCAGGTAAGAGATCTAAAAAGTTTCTTCTACAACAATTCTGTGCATCAACACTGAACATGCAAAAAAGAGCCACTTTTTAGGAAGCTAAATACAGCTTTTCTTCAGTGGTCTTAGTGACCTGAGACTGGATAAACTGAAGTAACTTTTTTTAAAATATTTTTGTGATAAACTGAAGTAACTTTTAAGAAGAAACTGAAGGTCTCATAAATTTACAACCCACCCAGGCATTGCACAAACTGAAAGCAATCCCAGGCTTACCTGTCACTATGTCCCACAGGTTCTTGCCTTAAGACACAAACCCAATTATTTACTTACACAGTGATTTCAAACAAGTTATTCCACCATGAGCTGCAGACTCTGCTGTTGGCTTTATTGGGGCTAGTTTTCACAATTAAACATTCCTTTGACACTGGATTTATTTGTTTGGAACTATAAATTGTGTTACCTCACCCCATTATTCTACATTATATAGAATGTTAAGGTTTTTAAGGGCTAGAAATGCAGCAAATCAATATTCATTGAAAACTGCTACTAAAATTATTGAAGTATTTTACAGATTTCTCATTAATGCTTGGCAGAGAAAAAATGTAAAACAGTGGTATTCTCTTACAAACTATTAGTAGTATGATTAGTCATTTCTACAACTTACTTTTCACTGCTGTGGTACCTTAGGTACTTACATTTCATTCTCCTTACTTCCCTTTCTCTTATAGTTCAAGGTTTTTTTCCCTTTAAATAGGAGGATATAAGATCTAGTGAAGGATTGTAGCTTCTCATTCTATCAACACAACCCACATGAATTCCGCCTTCTTTTCATATTGCATTTAATGTTTCCCAACACTTCAAAGAAGCAAAAAAGAACCTTTAAACCATGATTTTAATTAAAAGTCTTCATCTAAAAATGTCTCCTCCCCATTCCCTGCTGCCTCATACATTTGAGAACATGCTTGTAGGCTATGCATTGTGATCGACTGTCAACCACTGTCCCTCTGATAATACCACCCTCAACTTGCTAACAGTTATTCAGCTTTGCTCTGTAATCTAACCGTGATTTTTCAAAATTGTTTTTACAGATGTGAGGGAGCATTTGTACTGGAACATAAATAAACTCCTGAGGCATTGCACAGTAGTGATGCAAGTCAATGTCTTTATCACAGGAAGTCTAACAGAGTTCATGGTGTTTACAAGGAAAATACAAGCACTTTGATTATTTTGAATGCATTTCCCCCATAAGATAATACAGAGTCTCCTCCCCAAAAACTGCATACACACTTTGAAGGCAGTGTTTATTAAAATACACTTCATTGTCAAAATGTAATAGAATGTATAGCTCTCAGGTGTTAAAGTGTGTATGCATTTTTTGGGGTCATCCTGTATATGCAG
Organism: Myotis brandtii; assembly: GCF_000412655.1. Classification (NCBI taxonomy): domain Eukaryota; kingdom Metazoa; phylum Chordata; class Mammalia; order Chiroptera; family Vespertilionidae; genus Myotis; species Myotis brandtii. Next base: position 855,958 of record NW_005366679.1, on the reverse strand, counting down.
GCTTCCATCATCACACACTTAGCACCCAGCATATAGTAAGCAGTTTTCTGAAAAAACAAAAAACAAAAAACAAACAACAACTGGGAAGTTAGGCTTTTAAATTCATTGGCTTTACTTTTCCATTCAAGTCTCTAAGAAACTTAGCTACCACCTTGCTGATAGGACTGAAAATGACACCCAGCTGAGACCTCTGTTCATTTGCTATTGAATGAATCGTATTTAGTGTTTTGCTATATACCAGGCTAACTTTAAGAATTTGGAGCTTCAACTTGTTGCCACCATGGATTATTAAAAACATTAAAGACTAGATGCATCACAAACTCAAGGTTTAGGTGATCCGTTTTCCTGGAGAAATTATTAATAGCAAAATAGCTCCAGAACTCAAGTGCACTTTAAACAGAAAAGCCTGTACATGCTAAAGGCAGAAGAGCTGGTAAATGTTTAATGGGGGTAGTATCTTTTTATGATGCATACTTCTGGTGAGAAAGAAGGGAGGCCTTGAAAGCAAACCCAAACAAGCTAAGTGTGAGTGTGGACATTTCCAATTCTTTTTTTTAAACTCACTAATTTCTGGGTTTGATTTTTCTTCTCTAAACTTTTAGAAACTTAAAGGCAAGGGACAAAGCACGTGGCTCGAGCCAGCATCCTACCATGTTGCAACAGTGGGTGTTTGGGGATTCTTGCGTCTTCACAAGCTTGTATCTCCATTCTGCTTGAACTCGGATAAAATATTGAGGGTCATGTCTTCACTCTTGGACTGCAAATTTGCCTCGCTTCTTCGGGAAGCTTTCCTGGTCGCCCTGGAGAGCCTCCTTCTGAAAGTGTCTCCTGCCAAGAAATAGAGAATAGGGTCCACGCAACTGTTGAGACTGGCCAGACCTCTCGTCACCTGATAAGTGGCGTACACCCTGTCATTGAAAGCACACATTTCTGGGGTCTGAAAATCCAGCCGAGCCCGCAGATTCATCGTTTTCATGACGTGGAAAGGGATGTAAGACACACCAAACACCGTCAGCACGATAATCACCAGGTAAATGGATTTCCTCCTCAGAGGCGAGTTGTCCAGGTCTTTGTAAATCAAAGCTCTCACAATTAAGCCGTAACAGCCCAGAATCAGCACCAGGGGGATACAGAACATGGCCACGGTGGTGCACATGCTGTAGATGAAATAACTTCGCAGGTACTCGTCAGCGGTGGTGTCGTAGCAGGTGATGGTCTTGTTTTTCCGGACCCCGGTGCCCGAGTAGAAGAGGATGGGGGAGATGCCCAGGACCACGATGAGCCACACCAGCAGGCTGATGTACACGGCGTTCTTCTTCTTGAGCCTGCCCAGCGACTTGAGCGGGTACACCACGCCGCTGTAGCGGTGCGCACTGATGCAGGTGAGGAACAGGATGCTGCCGTACAGGTTCACGTGGAAGATGAACCTCTGCAGCTTGCACATGGCATCCCCGAAGATCCAGTCGGTCTTGTTAAAGTAGTAGAAGATGAGCGCGGGCAGGGTCAGCACGTACAAGAAGTCGGCCACGGCCAAGTTGAACATGTACACGGAGATGCCGCTCCACGGCTTCATGTGGAAGACGAACATCCAGATGGCCACGCTGTTGCCCAGGAAGCCGATGATGAACACCAAGATGTACACGGCCGGCAGGTAGTAGAACTGGAAGCCCGTCTTGGTCAGCACACATCGGAACGAGGCGGCGACCGCGGGGGTGGAGGCGATGGTGCTGTTCCCCCAGGGGGAGCCCGGGCCGGCCAGCAAGGCAGCGTCCGTCCCGTTGGGGACCGCCGACCACAGCACCTCGGCCATTCTCTCGTCCCGGACTTAGGCGGAGGCTCCGAGGGG
>NW_005366679.1:841875-853280 GCF_000412655.1 Myotis brandtii | reverse complement strand
TCCCAGCGCTCTTCCGCCAGCTATCTCGGCGAAGTGAAGTTGCTGACACACAGGAAACCCTTCTGACCGCTCCGAGCCTCCTGCCTGCAGCCCGAGGGCCCACCGGGCCGAGGCAAAAGTCGGCCTCCAGGGCCCCCAAGAACCAAGCCAGGTGCTGGCAGGTTCCGGGCAGCCAGCAGTCCCCGCTGGGAACGCCCTGGCTTTGCCGGGTGCTTCTGCACCGAGACCAGATTCCTAGCGCGTGCAGGAACCTGCTACTCCAAGAGAGCCCAGGCTTTTAAAGGAGGGAGGGAGGGGAGGGGAAGGTGGGGAGGGGGAGGGGAAGTCTCTTTCTGCCCTTCCAGTCTGCTTTTTCCTTATTTCAATCTTGATTTTATTAGTTCATCAAATTTTAACACACCGGCGTCATTGGTAACATCAACGTGAGAATTTCTAAAAGGGACTAGTCAAATTATTGGTTTATGCTTCACGTGGCTTCAGCACAATTTAACTTGATACCTATCACCTACCACAGCCCAAGCTCCCCAAATTCTCCAGTCCAGTACATTTCATTAATGATCAGAGGCTGCACTACAAATAATTCAAAATATATTGTTTGGGAAGTAAGTTGAATGTTAAATACAGCTCTATGTAGGAGAGATGTCAAGGACACTTAAAACTCCAAAGTGATTCAGGTATGGTTTGGGGTTTTATTACCAATCTTATGTCTTCAGGTTGCAATGATTAGTCACAAGCATCTCTAGTAAGTACCTTAGGTATATAGGTTGGGACTTTCTTAAATACTACCTTTATTGAAAAACTTGTTTTCATGCCTTGAATGCATCAAAAATTTAGCCAATACATTTCAAAATTGTATTTAAGTTTAATTGGAAAATTTCAAAGGACCCCAATAGGAATATTATCTAGCACTTCTTGACATTAACTAATTAGTGGAGTATTTTATGTGAAATATTTACAAAGGCTTTTCTCTTAGATGAAAACAAAATCCAAAAAGAAAGTATCTGTAAAATATATACCATAAAGATTGCTTTCTGGTCCTAGATGTTACATGATAATTTCTCTTTAAAAATGCTCAAAGGCCCTAACCGGCTTGGCTCAGTGGGTAGAGCGTCAGCCTGCGGACTCAGGGGTCCCAGGTTTGATTCTGGTCAAGGGCATGTACCTTGGTTGTGGGCACATCCCAAGTAGGGGGTGTGCAAGGGGCAGCTGATCAATGTTTCTCTCTCATCGATGTTTCTAACTCTCTATCCCTCTCCCTTCCTCTCTGTAAAAAATCAATAAAATATATTTTTAAAAAAATGCTCAAAGGAAAACCACCAGCCCCTGGCTTTGATACCACAAAGGAAAATTCCCGACAAGACCCAGATGGTCCTTTAGAGGAGCCCATATAGAAAGGACCGCATCCAAACAAGTAGCGTTGGGAACACAATGGTATTTTGAATTGTGGTCAGTAGAACAGCATGAAAATAAATGATAAAACTAGAGTGAATGACTTAAGAGCCTGAATGTTGTTGTTTTGAAAACAAGTCTTAATCGAGTTCAATGCTACTGGCCTCAAGTTTCTCATCTATAACATAAGAGAGTTGGATTTGATTATCTTTTTATTTTTCATTCCAGTCTCCAAATGAAGTGATTCTATAATTCTGATCCCTAACATTTTCATATTGTTTGATTGGGATGGTACTGACTGGGATGGTATTCCATTAAGAGAGAGAAGGAAGCAAGGAAACCCATTAAGAAGAGTTCCATTGGTACTCAGTAGGTCTGAACTCCTCTCTGCTTTGGAGTTTTCATTTGCAACATAAGCAATATGTAACCTCACTCAGAACTCTTTTGCAAATGCATTAACTCATAATGCGAGTGTTTTGAAATGTACACTTAGTGCAAATACCATTAAGTACATTCAGAAAACTTGACACTTCATTAGGAATTTGGAGGAGACAGTTGTCCTGAATGTACCACGGTCTTCTTTTTAATAATATTAAAGGGGTAAATTTTGGTGTGTCTCAGTTGGTTGAGCACTGTCCCATGCACCAAGAGGTCACGGGTTCGATTCCTGGTCAAGGCACTTGGGATTCATCCCCAGTAGGGGGCCTGCAAGAGGCAGCTGATGTATGTTTCTATATCACTCTCCCTCTCTCTTTCTCCCTCTCTAAATTCAATATAAGCATATATATTTTTTAAAAAGTAAATTTTGTAAACACTGTTTTACATTCAGCATATTTAACTACATATTTATGTTTGTTATATTTTAAATCAAAATTGTGCCTTATGGAAATAATTTACATGTATTCACTTATCGTTTGTTGATAACTTTTTATTTGTAAAACACTGTAGATTTAATGAAAGAACAAAATTAAACTCCATCTAAGACCCAATAACATGTTGGTAATTATTGATATTTGAATACCAATTATAAATGCCTTAAAGGTATGAAAAGAACATGGTGTATAAATTTAAGCAACTTTCCCCAAACTCTTTGTTTTGTATTTGTTTTGTATTTGATTAATGATGTAAATGTCTGACTTCCAGTTCTGCAATTTAGTTGGAAATGTTAAGAACATATATAGCTAACCATAATAATAACACATAACTTCTTATATACTTAGCACTGTGCACATCATGCCAGGATTATCATCTTTAATCCTTAAAAATATCCTATGATGATAATTGACAATTGTATTCCTATTTTATAAGTGGTGAAACTAAGGCACAGAGAGATTAAGGAACATATCCATAGTCAAACAGTAAAACTGGGATTTAAGCCTAAGCCATCCACCCCCAAAGCCCACATATTTAACCACTATTCTCTGATGTAATACACACAAGTACAGCGCACTGATAGGAAAATTAACTTTTAGTGACCACTACAGTTGAGCATAAAAAGGGTTATTCCCGGAAGCCCTGAAAGGTACTGATGGTCAAAGAGTCTTTCAGATGCTTCCCAAATGTTCTACCTCTCTACTTACGCTGTTAAAAATAGCCAACAATTTATATATGATCTGAGAAGGACACATAATCATGGGGAAGTCAGATCTGTTTAGCCTCAGACTCATAAACAAAAATGCTGCCCTTCTTGTGTTTACAAAGATTCTCATAACCATTGTTAGAAAATCACTCCTTTCTCCTTCCTTTAAGTCACAGAAAATCCAGCAGCCATTGAGAATCAATGCAAAGAAATTTCTAATCAAGGCCACAAGCATAAGAAGAAAAAGAAAACTTCGGATAAACTTAAAATATAAAGTCTCTCAACTTTAAAGTTGAGACTAAGAAATATGCGATTAAGTAAACATACTATTATGAATGCTAACCCTGATTTGGGTAGCAGTGTGAAAGGAGAGAGTGCCAATGGGCAGGACACCTAGTATGACTTTGCAGATGAGAGGCACTGAGACCTTGACTTAGGAGTGAAGAGCATCCTTTGAGAGGCCCTTCCAAGTATAATAAATAAGATGTGGTAGCTTCTGAGATATACCTTAAGAAAGTGAGACTCTTTTATTACCCCCCAAAGAAAATAGGAGAAACAAATGGAAGAAAGGGCCTAAGGAACTCACAGCCAGTGTTACCCCCCAAAGAAAATAGGAGAAACAAATGGAAGAAACTCACAGCCAGGCCTAAGGAACTCACAGCCAGTGTCCCCCCCGTGAAGTAGGAGAAGGCCAAGGTGGAAGGGAAGTGGACGAGGCGCATACGGAGGAAGAATGAAAGGATTGTCCTGTGCTGTGAAGGGCCCAGCTGCTCCTATAAATTATGCACTTGTCATGGATCCAATAAGTAGACTTCCTGAAATTTATTTCATTAAGAATCACAGCAGGGTGGAGGACACAGAATAGGAGGCAGCTGGGTTACTCCAAGGTTGAAATGAGGAGAGGAGCCCAAGAGAGCAGGAAGGCCCTGGGAAAGAGAGAGAAGGGGAGAGAGAAAGTGGGAGGTGGAGGCAGGGAGGAAAGTGCAAGAGGGGAAGGAGGAGAAAGCAAGGTACCTGCTCATAAACAGGTAGCGAGATCTTTGGAAAGCTCACTAAGCATTGCTTTTCCATGATTTAGCTTTAAATCTGGGTGGCTGTCAGGGGAGGGATATGGGAGGTGGTGAGATGATACAGGCTACATGTTCCTGTGGTCAGAGTAATGTCCCTATTGAGTATTGGCTCCTGGGCCCATAACACTGGGCCAGGTTTTCCATCTGCGCCCTGTCACTGGCAGGAACCTGCAAAATCCAAGGCCATTAGATCTTCCATCCTTCAGAAGGTTTCCCACTCCCAGAGTGCTCAGGAAATTGCTTTCCTGTATTCCCCTTTTAATATTTACTTCTCTTATCCCCATCTATAGTTCCTAGTTTGGGGCACTTTATAATATGTTCCCAAGAACTTATTTAAATCCAGAATAAAAGTCTCCAGTCCTGGCTTTGTAGCCTCAGTCTTTCTCAAATCATCCTTATCAGTAAATATCCCCTTGCTTTCTCTGTCTCTGACCTCTCTGGGTTCACTAAGGCATGTCTGCCAACATTTATTGGTAACAGATTAGAAATGCCATATTATATGCCAGTTCTTCTACAGTTTCTGTATACGCTTAGCTTTTTAAGAAGACAGGGATATAAATGTTCATAAAGCCTGTGGGTGCCCAAATATCTTTAGAGCCAGATTCCCATATCTGAGGTCTTACACCATAATCGTGGACACATATAAGGTTTCCATAGTAGCAGAAATGATAAGAATATGAAATTATTTGAGTTATTTGTCATCATTATTATATCCACCATAAGTAAATTGTTAATTTGTGGTACATCCATATTTTGAATATATAAGCTAAATTCCAAACGAAAATCATGGGTAAAAATGAAGAGATACTTGTTTTCTTATGTTAAGGCCCATCTTCCATTAGCTCACTCCTGGAGTGTTGATTTCAATCATGTCCTGAGTGCTTCACATTTTTCATTGTTAAAGTTGATAGCAGTGTTGTCACTCATATTTCAGATTTTGAAATTTGGCTCTCTGAAATGTTGATAACAAGTGTTCATCGTAGCACTCAAAATGTAAACCAGCTTTAAAAATAGTGTCCATTTTATAATCTTTTTAGGTTAGATTCTTGTAGAAAGGCTGGCAGAATAAGCTAACCCAGAGAGCCTTCTTACAATGAGCCAAACTTTGGACACCATTCTGGAAAGATATCTGGGTGACCAAGAAAGCACTCAATTAGTTAACATACTAGGGTGAAATATTCCAATTTCTTGCCTATGAAAACAATAAAATGAAATAAAGAAAAACCCAATATAGAAACAGTTACTTGTAGTTGACAAAGAACCAAATAGAGACTAGATAATGTTTCAAATTGGGGAAGTAATTGGTTAATCCCTGACAAATTCTTGTGTTTTCAATTGTAGTATTCAGCAGAACTTCAGCATCTGACATTCTGATTTTCATTTCTTACTTTTAGTTCTAGACACCTGGTCCTATAGCTACATATTTATCTTAGAGACTGCATCGTGGTCACTATAACTAGTAAGTAAAATACTCCCTTCACTCATTGGCAACATCTACTTTGAGTCTCTTAACACAGTGTCTCAAAATTGAATAAGCACACAGATCATTTGGAGGAACTCACTGAAAGGCAGTTGTAGATGTGGGGTGGAACCCAGGACTTGCATGTCTAACAAGTTCCATTTGCTGTGCAAGCTCCTCATCCAACCAGTACACTCTCTGAGTAGCAAGATTTTATATGATCTTGCCTGACATTGCTTTGCTAGGTCAACTTAAAACTAATGTAGCTGTTCCAATCCAGCGACTAAAATGCCTTAAAAGTTTAGGAATCTTGAACCGTGGCCTACCTGTGTCATGCGCTATTTGGAATGCTTTTTATGTACTAGCTCATAGCACGTGATTTTGGAGAAGACAAAACCGAGTTCAATGTTCGGTTAGGGCTATTAACAGCTGCATAACTAGTCACATTGCCAAACCTGTCCTGTGTCAATGTTCTTAGCAAATCACTCCTACATCACAAGATAGCTGTGAGGATGTGATCACGTAAGGTGCTTAGGACAGTGCCTACTACATAGTAAGTGCACAATAAATGGCAGCTATTATCACTCTGGTCATTGTCATCATTATCATTTAAAATACTGTCATTGTTTTTACCTTGATAAAGGGACATTTGCATACAAGGAACCAAATCCATTATTAGAAGGGTATAGGAGTGTGTGCTGTACAGGAAGTGGACAAAGAAACTCAAAACTCAGGGATTTTGCCTATTGCCTTTACTTTTTCTGTTTAACCACATACGTTTCTTTCCCTCTCTTCTTCTTTACCTCCCTTTCTTTCTCCTTTTCCTTTCCATCTCTCTGTTGATGATTTTTCTCTCTTTCTATGTGGACATGACTCAACATGGCCACTCACAGCTTAGTATTATTTCCAACAATAAATTGCTAAAGAAATAATCTGGATTGACATGATCCAGTTCACTTTGGCCTGGAGGAGAAGGGGAAGGGTTGAGCAATCAGAACCTTCTTCCAAGGCTGAGTGACAGATGAGAGAGAGAGAGAGAGAGAGAGAGAGAGAGAGAGAGAGAGAGGCTACTTCTCTTAGGGGGCAATATGGGTGCAGGGAGGATGTGATCAACTAATGGAACAGTTACCTCCAGTATAGAATGTAATGTGAGTATGGATATGATTGGTGGGTGGGGGAAGGGAGAGGAGTAAGAGGGATTTTAGGAATGCAATTGTAAGAGGCAAGTCCAAAGCCTGGAGGCTAGAGGAGCATGCCTGTGGAGAGCCTGGTGGAGCCATGCAGAGCCTGGTGGAGTAATCAGTGCTCCAAGATTGGTGAGAGCAGGCCCTGGGAGCTTCCTGTTGTGGCAGAGAAGATGGTGAGAGTCAACTACCAATGAGAGTACCCAAGTGGAGATCCGCAGAGCAAATGGAAGAGCTGAGCAGAATGAATTGACTAAGAAAACAGGAGGCAGAAAAATACTGTTGTCTCTTCTATTTTTGTCTTTGCTAATCGTGTGAGGAGGAAAAGTATGAAAGAAAGAAAAAAGGAAAGAAAGAAAGAAAGAAAGAAAGAAAGAAAGAAAGAAAGAAAGAAAGAAAGAAAGAAAGAGAGAAAGAGAGGAAGGAAGGAAGGAAGGAAGGAAGGAAGGAAGGAAGGAAGGAAGGAAGGAAGGAAGGAAGGAAGGAAGGAAGGAAGGAAGGAAGGAAGGAAGGAAGGAAGGAAGGAAGGAAGGAAGGAAGGAAGGAAGGAAGGAAGGAAGGAAGGAAGGAAGGAAGGAAGGAAGGAAGGAAGGAAGGAAGGAAGAAAGGAAGGAAGGAAGGAAGAAAGGAAGGAAGGAAGGAAGGGACTCTTTGCATTCCTACTAAGAAAATGGAAGTCTTCGTTCAATCATAGATAACTTAAGAGATTCTGATTCCATTATGGAAACCAGCCCAAGGCATGGTAATTACCACAAGGACTCTAATTATTAATTCAGTTGGGAGGAGCCTAAGGGACATATTTACTGTAATTTAAGTCTCTGGAAACAAGGAGTTGACATGAGCTTCAGAGCAGCAGAGAAGTTGAATTTGGTTTCGATTAAGAGTGGAAAGCAGGAGAGAGTGGAAAGCAAGGCTGGAAACTCTTCGTGGTGGTGATTGCATTAACCAGTCATGGCTGAAAGCTCTGTTCATTCTTCTCAGGCACGACATTTGTGCTATAGGATACATTATAGTTTACTTTAGCAAGGTGTTATGAGAGAGCAGCATCCCCAAAGTAGAGGATGTTAAAATAAAATTGGCAGGCTGGTAAGGGATTGGAGAGGAAAGAACAGTGAGGCAAGGGGAAGCCAAGCTTCACTACCAACCCAGTGCTTTTCATTTAGAGACAAAGATTATTACCCGCATGGAGACCCTCAGAGATGTCCCAAAGATAGACCCATGGAGTCATTAAATTAATCTTCAGTAAATATGGAAAAATGATCCAGGAATGGAGGATAAAGTTGATGTCCATAGTTACTAAAAATTAAAAAAATAAAAACAAAGAAAATGAATTATTTGTATATAGTTGTGTTGGGGAAGAATGCTGTCTTTATATATTCACTGAGAACATGCAATATATCATAATATAATGTTAGTTTATGTTGCAACCAACAAAAGGGGAAATGAAAGAACTGAGCTGGGAACATCTGCTGAGAAAAAAAATACTGGTAAAAGATGTGGGGCTCTAAGAGCAGGAAAGGGCATGCAATGGGCATTTCAAGAGCAAAAGTGGAAATGAAAGGAAAAGGCAAAAGGAAACAAACATAATAGGTAGAATGAACAAGAAATAAGTCTGTCAATAAGCCAGGATGACTTCAGACCTCAGAAGATTGATGCTGTTCACTGTGAAATGAAATGCGTATATGTATATGTACACATAAATGTGTGTGTGTGTGTGTGTGTATCAGAAAAGAAGCAGGACTGAAAATGTGTGTGTGTGTGTGTGTGTGTGTGTGTGTATTAGAAAAGAAGCAGGACTGAAAACGAAAGGGAAAAGCACCGTGGCTCTTCAGTAATGGACATTGTTGGAGGATTATTGATTATCATGTGGATAATCTAAAATGCTATCCACATGATATGTTATCAGACTTTAACATTCCAGACTGAATGATGTGATGGCATTTTTAAAGAAGCTTTTTCTAGTTTAATGGCCTTAGCTGGATCCCTTCCGTAGACTGCTGAACTGACTTTGTCTCCTATGTTGTTGGCTTATAGGGGGCTGTTAGAATGACAAGTATGAAATAAAGAGATTCACCAAACATTTTTAAAAATGTACTTCATTTCTAATAAAATAATGAAAGTAATTGCCCACAAACAGGATTATTATGGGAAGGAAATAGATACTGCACGCGCGCACACACACACACACCACCACCACACATACACAGTAAAAACACAAAAAAACAGAGGCAAAATTCTATACACTGGGCCAACCAATGTTAATGTTTGCTCAACAAGTGATTTTTCTCTTTAGTTATATTCATTTGAGTATATATTTATATGTACATTATAAATTAGGATTCTATATGGTTGCATACTGCCTTTCTGCCAGTATATACATATCTTACCATTTTCTTAATGGTGACAGGATACTACTAGTATTATTGAAAGGTCAAAGGAAAGAAAACTAGAGTTTACTGGTATTTCTAAACAGAAATGACTGATGCAATTGCAGAGGACTTGATACATACAATACAGAGAAACACTATAAAGAGATAAGTGGAGGATTAAAAATGGCAGCAGAGTAAGTGGATGTTGCACAGACATGCTCCCAGGAACAAATTGGTATTACAACTAAAATACAGAAAAACTTCTTGCATAATCAACAGAAAACTTGCAGGAGAGAACCCTGATACCTGAGGATCGAAAGTGGAGACCACATAGAGACTGGTAGGAGGGGCAGAGGTGTGAAAGGGCTGGCTAGGCACCCACAGACAGCAACTGAAGTCCCAGAGAGATATCTCAGCTGTGGGGGGTTGCCACTGAGAACTCAGGGATCTAATCCCCAAGCTGGGTCCCCTAGCAGAGAGCACTAAAACTGAGAAGGGTCACATAATAACATCTGGCTGTGAAAAGCAGCGGGATGCTGTCTTACAGAGAGTAACAGCTGAAACTTCAGGCACTGTCTTAAAGGGCCAACACACAAAATTCCTGTTGGAGCCGCACACCTTATGCTCTGGCAGAGTGAGGGTGAAGTGGACTGAAGCTGTGAGAGCAGAAGTCAGGACTGGGGACTCAGGAGATAGAGCTCAGAAGGCAGACACCCCAAGTTTCCTGGGCTGAGTTATTCCCTCACACAGCAGAGGACATCTTTCCCACATAGACAATTGCCTTGCTTGGGGGGAAGACAGTTGACACACCTTATTGGAAAACACTTTGCCCTGAGGCCACTTATGAGATTAAAAATAACAATTCCAGACAGAAGCAACTGCTCCACCCTGTTGCAAAAAAACTCTTGACCCAGCAGAGGACAATTGCCTGGAGGGCAATTCAAGTTGGAATTCTATCAGTCTGTAGGCAGAGGATGTTTCTGGAGGCTTTAAGTCTTTGCCTGATCTATTTGGTTAGAAACAGCCTTTAACACTGTCCTGTATTAGAGAGTGAGAGGTGTAGAGGATCTACCTAATACATAGTCACAAACCCAAACCAAAAACCAAAATGAGGAGACAAAGAAACAACCCCCAAATGAAAGAACTAGAGAATTCTCCAGAAGAAGAGATAAATGAAGCAGAGATGAGAAATTTATCTGAAAACAGAGTTCAGAGTAATGATGGTAAAGATGCTCAACAGCATGAAAAAAGATATAGTAACTATGAAAAAAGAATAGTCTGAGATAAATAATGACATAACACAAATAAAGAACACCTTGGGAGGAATGCACAGCAGATTAGGGGAAGCTGAGGATCAAATCAGTGAATTAGAAGACAGAGTTGAAAATATCACTCAATCAGAAAACCAAAAAGAAAAAAACAATTAAAAAACAGAAGGACAGCTTAAGGGAGTTATGGGACAATGTGAAATGTAACAATATTAGAATGGCAGGTGTGCCAGAAGAGGCAGAAAGGGAGAAAAGGACAAAGAATGTGACTGGAGAAATAATGGCAGAAAAATTCCTTAATCTGGTAAAGGAAAAAGTTACACACATTCAGGAGGCACAGAGAACCCCAAGCAAGAAGAACCTAAATAGGCCCATGCCCAGTCGCATCATAATTAAAATGCCAAAAACTAAAGACAAAGAGAGAATCTTAAAGGCATCAAGAGAAAAGCAAACTGTTAACTACAAAGGAGCTCCCATAAGGGTGACACCTGATTTCTCATCAGATACTCTACAGGGCAGAAGGGAATGGCATGAAGTACTCAAGGTAATGGAATGCAGGACCTGAAACCAAGATTACTATATCCAGCAAGGTTATCATTCAAAATAGATGGTCAAATAAAGAGCTTCCCCAACCAAAAAAGGCTAAAGGAGTACATCACAACCAAACCAGCATTACAAGAAATGTTAAAGGGATTGGTGTAATGAGAAGAAACAGAGTGAAACCTAGCTATTCAGAATTAAAATAGCAATAAATAAGTACCTATCAATAATAACCATAAATGTAAATGGTCTAAATGCTCCAATCAAAAGATGTAGGGTAGCTGAATGAATACAAAAACATGACCCAACTATATGTTGTCTATAAGAGACCCACCTAAAAACAAAAGACACACACAGGATGAGAGTGAAAGGATATAAAAAAAATCTTCCATGCAAATGAAAAATAAAAAAAAGTTGGTGTAGCAATACTCATATCTGACAAAATAGACTTTAAAATGATGGCCATCACAAAAGACAACAAAGGTCACTACATAATACTAAAGGGATTGATCCAACAAGAAGATATAACCCTGGTAAACATATATGT
>NW_005366679.1:826369-840033 GCF_000412655.1 Myotis brandtii | reverse complement strand
AAGCTGGAATTACAACTGAAATATGGAAAGGCTTCCTGAATAGTCAATGGAAAACTCAGAGGACAGAACCCTGATACCCAAGGACTGAAGGTAGAGACCACATAGAAACTGGTAGAGGGGGCAGAGACGAGAAAGGGCTGGCTAGGCACCCACAGACAGCAACTGAAGTCCCAGAGAGATATCTCAGCTGTGGGGGGTTGCCACTGAGAACTCAGGGATCTAATCCCCAAGCTGGGTCCCCTAGCAGAGAGCACTAAAACTGAGAAGGGTACCCACATAACATCTGGCTGTGAAAAGCAGCGGGGTGCTGTCTTACAGAGAGTAACAGCTGAAACTTCAGGCACTGTCTTAAAGGGCCAACACACAAAATTCCTGTTGGAGCCGCACACCTTATGCTCTGGCAGAGTGAGGGTGAAGTGGACTGAAGCTGTGAGAGCAGAAGTCAGGACTGGGGACTCAGGAGATAGAGCTCAGAAGGCAGACACCCCAAGTTTCCTGGGCTGAGTTATTCCCTCACACAGCAGAGGACATCTTTCCTGTTAAGACTAGAGATAAATGACTAGTTATTTGGGAAGGTCACTTCAATTCTCAAATTCCCTTCTGTCTTAAGTAAAACTAGCAATATCCACTCATAGGCTCAATATGCTGCGCAAAGGAGACAATGTGTTTACAGCACCTTGGCCTGTGCTTGCAGCATAATAGGCTTTCACGAAGTAGTAGCTACCCTATTCCATTCCACATTCACAGCTTTCCTAGACTCTCCTCCTGGACAAGTTGTGTGTCCCTTAACATACTTGAGCCTGTATTTGTTTAGTGTCAAACAAAATCTTGGGACGCAGTGGTGTCAAAGAGCCCCCCTTGCTCTGAGTTTTAGAATAACATGGAGTAAGTAAGGAGGAAGAGGAGATGTACTTGGAATCAGAATCTTTCAACAAGCGTGCTTCCTCTCTGGTTTGAAAGCAGCTTACCTGGAAGTGCACTGAACCTGGCAGCCAGGTGTTCAGGCTGGGAAATCAGCCTCCCCAAGAAAGGGATACCTGAGCAGAGATCAGTTCTCCCTCAGGCAGTGCTGGCATCATGGCATCATTTGCATGAAAATCTCAATGAGAGTTTAAAATACATCTTCCACATCTCTATTAGCTGTCTGTTCTCTGGGCACATTTCACGAATTCCCAGCTGATTGAACTCCTTATTTTCTGAACATATACTTTAAATTTTTCTAGCAGTTTCTGATTGTTTGCATTCTAATCCATAATTAAGGTATTTTGTTGCATGTTTAACTAGCTGTGATGAATATACTATGCCTTAGGGCAGTGGTTCTCAACCTGTGGGTTTCGACCCCTTTGGCGGTCGAACGACCCTTTCACAGGGGTCGCCTAAGACCATCCTGCATATCAGATATTTACATTACAATTCATAACAGTAGCAACATTACAGTTATGAAGTAGCAACAAAAATAATTTTATGGTTGGGTCACAACATGAGGAACAGTATTTAAAGGGCCAGAAGGTTGAGAACCACTGCCTTATGGCATTTAACTTTCACATTTACTCTTTATCGGACTACATATTGTAATTATATTCCCAGAGAACCTTCTTCTTTGCTCCCCGACCTCTCTTATCTCTAAAAGAGGCTGTGAGTATTCTACTCAGAGAGGTTCCTTCAAAACAAATGGGATTAATAATAGAAGGTCCAATGGAATTCCCCAGTCTCTCACATGATTGGCAGATGGCATTTAGCTTCTGTGTTGGTTTAGGTGATTCATGTGTTAAACCCCAACCACAGGCCTTGCCTGATACCAGTCTCCCAATCAATCTTCACAAGAACTGTGGCACATAGGCATTCGACAAGTACAGACTGGATAAACAACTCAGTGAAGTGTGCACATGATCTATCTCAGATAGGAGAATTGGGTCTTAGTAATGGTGAATAATTCCCCAACACCACGTGGGCCCTAAATAAGAGAGTCGGCATCCAAATTCGTCTTCTTTTCATTCCAATCCCTATATCCATAACGAGGATGTTAAAACAAATCTGTTCTTTATTCTTCACTTTCAAGCAGTCCTTGGCATGCAGTGGTGGCCTATCAAGCTCAAATGTCAAGTGTCGGTCCGTCCTTCCTTCCTCTGGGGAGAACTTACGGAATCACTGGACGCGAGGAAAGTTAAAATGAAAACTTCTTACCTGATAGTAGGTCGGATGGACAGTGAATGGTGTTTCACGGGAAGTATTTATTGGAGTCTGGTAAAGGAGGTTTTTAAAATATAGATATACTGGGGAAATTAGTATTTCCACCTCCCAAGGGAGCTAAATAAAAATACTCTAGTGTACTGCACCTGGGCAGCATGATGCATAGTAATGAAGAGGGCTAGCTAAAGATGGCAGCGGGCGCAGAATGAAGGCAGAGGAAAAATGGAAGGACACACAGAGGTGAGACATTCTCTTAGAAATAAGTGATGAGCAGCCTTTTTTAGAGAATTTGTCAGGATTATCTTTAAATAACTGATTAAAAATATTCTATTAAAGTGAACTACAGATATTCGTTTAAAAGAAAAGAGATGTTGGAATTACATGGAGTGGTATGAATTTGATCACATTACTTACTCTCTCTCTGAGTCTCTTTCTTTGCATGGAAAATAGAAGTGATAATACCTACCTCACAGGATTCTCATGCAGGTTAAGTGAGATGTCGCATGTAACACTTTTTGCTGTGTTCCCAAAACATAAATAATGTACAATAAATACTAGCTGTTATTCATATCCTTATGATAACCTGAGCAAACACTGGGAGTTTTATGCAAATAAAGGCTTTGGAAAAAATATTTTATTAGCACAGATGATGATTAATGGAAAGAAGGAAAGACTAAACAGAAGATAACCTCAACAGAAAGGGTTTATTGTCTATTTTTGTTTGTTTGTCCTGAGTAAATCTGTGTCGATTTACTTAAAGTAGGTGAGATAGTCATTGGTGATAATGACAGTAGATTTTCGGATGGAAATAAGAGTGAAGTAAAAATCTTAGTGTTGCCCGAGCTGGTTTGGCTCAGTGGGTAGAGCGTCGGCCTGCGGACTGACGGGTCCCAGGTTTGATTCCAGTCAAGGGCACATGCCCGAGTTGCAGGCTTGATCCTCTGTGGGGGGCAAGCAGGAGGCAGCCAATCAATAATTCTCTCTCATCATTGATGTTTCTCTCTCTCTCTCCCTCTCCCTTCCTCTCTGAAATCAATAAAATATATTTTTAAAAAATCTTAGTGTTATCAGAGAAGGCTTCATAGAAGAAGCCTAAACAGGCATACGTGTTATGGCAGAAATCAGGCCGGCGGGAAGCAACAAACCAAACGCACTCAGAGGTTCAGAAAAGGACTGTTTATTTGCACCGATGCTGGCTCAGAGGAGCCAGCTCCCAAGGCTGAGCCCCGAATAAAGCGGGGTTTGGCCTTTTATATTTTCCCAGGCTCTTTGTCTCCCATATATGGCATACAACACATTCTAGACTTTCTTTCTATATTACATGTTAAGCTTCCGGGTATCTGTTGCTGTTTGGGGAGGAGGGCCATAACCTGAGACAGCAGAAGCTTGACCTGCAAGAAGCAAGGGAGATTAGAGAAGCTGAGGCGTGGTTATGGTGATGCAAGCTGGGAGGGGGCTTGCCATCTCATAAGTACAATTTGGCAAACAAGATACAAGTATTGACCATGACTGTTCTCTTTAATTAGGAAGACCTGGTGTACACCTCAGTTCTACCTCTGTAGCTCAAGAGCTATGCAATCCTCTACAAACTAGGTAATCCTTGAAGGATTTAATTTCGTGATTTGTAATATAAAGTTAATGCCATGCCCTAGCCACTTTGGCTCAGTGGATAGAGCTTTGCCTGTGGACTGAAGGGTCCAGGGTTCAATTCTGATCAAGGGCACATACCTCGGTTGCAGGCTCAATCCCTGGCCCCTGTTGGGGCAAGTGCGGGAGGTAACCAATCAATGTGTTTCTCACATTGATATTTCTCTCTCTCTCTGTCTCTCCCCCTCCCTTCCACTCTGTCTAAAAATCAATAGAAAAATATCCTCCAGTGAGGATAACACACACACACACACACACACACACACACACACACACACACAGAGTCAATGCCAGTATCTTAAGATGACTGAGAGTATTAAATAGGATAAAGTTAATAAAATCCTTGGCATAGACCTTGGTACATAGAATGCATTGGACAAGTACTAGCTCATTTGATTATTATGATAAGTAAGGTGGAATTGCACCAAATTCTAGCAGTCTTTGTGCTTGCTTCTTTCAATTTTCACCTTACAAATGGCTATATGAGTCCCAAGGAGAATTTCCAAATATTTTTTGGAATCTGCTCATATTTCATGGGTGCTAAGAGCCAGTCTATCTTGAAACTTTTCATGGCCTCTGTGCCGGTTTAACAATTGCACTATAAATTGGAATTTAGTCCCTTGTGTCCATGGAATAGTTTTAGGACACTGATGACTTCAGAGTCAAACACAAACTCATATTTAATGAATCAATCAAGTTCTGTGCTTCTAAGACTACATCTGAGGGACCGGGGATGCTTCAGTTTCAGCAGCCTTCTCAAGGGTAACATTGTCCACTTAATGGAAATGTAATTTCTCCTCATTTATCTTCTCTCATTAAGTCAATCCCAGAACGTGGAAGTCTCATAGCAGTGATCCACAGATTTATAAGAAAAGATGTCTCTAGCTGAGCTGAGAGGCCACTAAACCCAGAATCATTGCTTACTCCTGAGTGCCTTATGTAACACGCACATGAACTTATAAACTCAACACCAAAACACAACCAATCCAATTAAATAAATGAGCAAAGATGGCCAATAGACATATGGAAAGATGCTCAACATCAAGAATCATCAGAGAAATGCAAATTAAAACCACAATGAGATATCACCACATACCTGCCGGAATGGCTTTCATCAATAAATCAATAAGCAAGTGTTGGCGAGGATGAGGAGAAAAAGGAACTCTAGTGCACTGCTGGTGGGAATGCAGACTGGTGCAACCACTGTGGAAAACAGTATGGAGTTTCCTCAAAAAATTAAAAATGGAGCTCCCATTTGACCCATTAATCCTGCTTCTAGGAATATATACAAATAACTCAGCAGCACCCTTCAGAAAGGATATATTCACCCCTATATTCATGGCAGCACAATTTACAATGGTTAAGATTTGGAAACAGCCTAAGTGTCCATCAGCAGATGAGTGGATTAAAAACTGTGGTACATCTATACAATGGAATATTATACTGCTGTAAAAAAGAAGGAACTCTTACCATTTATAAGCCAGCCAGAGAAAGATAAATATCACATGATCTCACTCATTTGTGGAATATAATGCACAACATGAACAAAAATAGAGCCAGGGGAGGAGGGGAATATTTTAGAATATACTAGACGTAATCCTGTTATTTTCAGATTTTTAATATGTCTTACAACTTTTGTGATATTATACTATATTAGTACAGTTTTTTTATTATTATATTTAAAATTAAAAAAAGAGAGAGAGACAAAGGGAGCCCAATTTCCTTAAGGGATATCATGGTGCATCTAATTAAGTTTAGATTAGGACTTTGAATCAGGTATACAATCATTTCCTTTGCAATAATAGACAAAACTTTTACCTTTTAAGTTACTGCAAAAACTTTATAGCACACCATTCCCTGCTCAGAAGTTTTCAGAGAGAAAGGAATCAATGTGATAGATGACATACATATCAAACATAAAAGAGCTAACACTTAAGGTACAAAAAGTAAAATGAATATTTAGTCTGAATTCATTAATAGAACAAAGATGAAGTGATAAAGACAATAAAACCCTGAGGAAAAAGTATTTAAAAACACATTAATAACCATACAAGAAGTTCTAATAAGAGCCATTCAACCAAAAAGAAGAGCAAAAATATTTACTTAAATGGAAAATATAAGGAAGATTCAAAGATAAATTAGAAATTAGAAACAGGAAAGTTAACATAATGAAAAATTAGAAATTGTTGTTTTTGAAAATAGGGTGAGCTCAGCCAAGTGGTTCAGGGTATAGTGGTTATTCATAGCCATAACAAGATACTTATACAAGTAATAGTAAATATTTAGTGAGCACTTATTATGTCAAGTCCACAGCACTTTACATTTTGTTTAAATTTAATCTTTGGAAATAATAAAAAAGTCGTTTTCTGCTGAAGAGTTGAGGTTTTATAGCAATGGACCAGACAAACAGAAAAGATAAGGGAGAATAAAGGCATTGACACAAACACAAAGACCTAAACTTAAAAAGGAAGATAGGCAAGTTAAATATAAGAAAACTAGAGGCCAGGCACACGAAATTGCGCAAGACTCAGACCTGCTGCACTGGCGGGACCCAGACCCCCAGCGGGACCCAGACCTGCCGCACTGTGAGACTGAGACCCGCCGCACCGCGAGACCCATCAATGCTCCTCCTGGTGACCGGTTGTTTGGTCATTACGGCATTACGGCATTACAGCCACTGGCCTTTTCTAATATTGATATCCAAGTAAATCAATACCCACAAACTAGAAGCTGCTGATATTGATGATGAAGGCATAAAAAAGCTCACCAAGAAGCAACAGATTAAAATGAAACTATGGGCAAAGCAGAGTTGCCACACAGAACATTTTGTAAAATCCCCCAAAATTCCTGATTAAAACCAATATAGGAAAACCTGGCCATTTTCCAAAAGAAGCATGTAAGGATCAAGTCCCTCCTAAAAGGGAATACATTATAGGAAAAGATTTGGGAGCCAGATGGCTGAGATTAACTGGAGAAAGTCACATGAAAGCTGGATAAGTGGACAAGATGGAGGTTTCAATAAAAATCTATTGGGTATAGACAGAAGGAGAAGAAAGGATCCAGACGTCACAATCATGGGTAAAGTCCTCCTGGGAGAGCAGAAATGCAGAAGCCTATAAATGAGTAAAGGAGACAGGAGAAAGTGCCAAGTGGGCAAAACCACATTATAGAAAAGATGCATAAACCACATCATAGAAAAGAGGGGGAAGAAAAAGTTGAAGGGAAAGAGCATGTACGAAATTGATTTTCAAAGCCATGCAAATTGTTGATTGGGGAAGAGTAATAAATGCATACAGAAGAGTTCTTTTAAATGCTATCTATACTAGTGACTCTGTAAAGATAAAATATTACATATAGAAAAATAAATATCAAAACACAGATGCTATTTCATTTGCTAATTTCTGGCATATGAGTAAATGGGATCCATTAGGTTTAAGGTATTGAAGCTATGAAAGTTATTTCAATGGTCTTTCTATAATGGTATCAAATTGAGAAGACCATAAGGAGACTTGCAAATTGGTTCTTTCATATCTATTTCCCTTGGGGCACAGAGGCACCTAAAATGGAATGGCTCACTGCCTTCTATTGTAGCTTGTGTAACAACATTATAGCTTGTGTAACAATTCATTGCTCTCAATGAGATTTGCTCTTTCTCAATAAGGGAATCTCAACACTACATATTTTTGTGCCTTACAGTAGTAAAGACACTGGGGTTTCATAGTTACTGTAAGTCATGTGAAAATGATTGAAGTTTCCCTTTTATCCTCAGTGCAGAGAGTGTGCCAACAATCACATAATAATTCTATTATAGCTTGTGTAACAATTCATTGCTCTCAATGAGATTTGCTCTTTCTCAATAAGGGAATCTCAACACTACATATTTTTGTGCCTTACAGTAGTAAAGACACTGGGGTTTCATAGTTACTGTAAGTCATGTGAAAATGATTGAAGTTTCCCTTTTATCCTCAGTGCAGAGAGTGTGCCAATAATCACATAATAATTATTTTTTTCTCAATAATCTTTACACTTTGCTTCTCCAAACTCTGCAATTTGAACTTCCAATGTCTCTTAGGTCTCTTCTCTGGTGAAAATGTTCAATAGTGACAACTAACAAAATAAGGCCTTTTCAATGTAAATTTGGATGACTTTGTAGAAATGATAAAAATGAATGTGACCTCGAACTCAAAACCCTTGGCATGTACATATCTCTTAGGTTGCAAAAAGAAGAATCGGTACTGGGGTCTGACTTCAGCTCTCCCACTGCTGCATGATGGGTACTTTGTCTCCTTGTGCACAGTTTCTTTGTCTGTAAATTGGGAGTATTAATTTCTATATCTGCCAATCTCTTGGGATATTCTGAGAATTAGATAATGGACTTGAACCTTGAACTATTTGGAAAAGCCAATGCTACATAAACTTAAGAAAGTGTTGTTTTATAACCTTCTGCTTTGCAACATAACTCTTTAGGTACCTGAGATTCTCTACCCAGTCAATTATGTACTCTTTATACGGCATCTATTGTAAAAGTGTCTCTAAGTATTAGTTTTTACCCTTTAGTAATATTTAATAACATGAAATCTGGATTATTATTTTATTACAGGCAATTTTTTAAAACACACAAGGAAGGGGGTAATATGAATCTGTATGCAGCAAAAATATTTTTCATTGTTTTTCTTAAAATAGGACTTTCATCATGCTTTCTGTGCTCAAAGGACTTACATTCCCTACAAATGTCATTAAGTTGAGATTTTTAAAGACTTTATAATAGCCTCGAGTCTACCTTCCCAAACCCTATCCTCCTATCAAGGAAATACTGCTCTATTTCCCGTGTTTCTGTGATAACTCTGGCCTCTCAACCTTTCTTCATGACACTGACTCTTCCTTTCACTCTACTCTCTGCCTTTCAAATTTTTAAAAACATATTTTTGTTGATTTCAAAGAGGAAGGGAGAGGGAGAGAGAGCTAGAAATATCAATGATGAGAGAGCATCATTGATTGGCTGCTTCCTGCACACCCCACACTAGGGAACGAGCCTGCAACCCAGACATGTGTCCCAACCGGGAATCAAACCGTGACCTCCTGGTTCATAAGTCGACCCTGAACCACTGAGCCATGCCATCTGGGTTGCCTTTCAATGTTTTATCCTTTAAATCCTTCAAAAACTGATGTAGTGGAAAATTATACTTACATTACACACACACACACGTATATATGTGATATTTTATAGTCAAAGCCAATAATAAAATGCTTATTTTATACATTTTTAACTTCACTATAAAATTTAAAGCTTTTGTTTTCAAGTTCTCTCCCTTATTCTTTTGCATTCTGTTTGATGTGAAGCCCCCTGCTTTATAGTCAGAACCACTGGGGAACTTTGGGAATGAGATAAAAGAGGAAAAATTGGTAGATTTAATATCCACTAGTTAATGGATATTAAATTCCAATTTTTTTTCTTCCCCAGCATTCTAGGGGGAGTGAAGATCTGTTTCTGATAGAATCACTGCTTTTGCATGGATCCTCTTACTTCTTCCCTTATAATTACTGGAGTTTTGCAAATTCTATATTTTTTTTTTGTCAAAGCAAATTTTTTTTTAAAAAGCGTGTTTATGATGAAAGCAAAGTTCAAAATGAGATGTTTATTGCAGGTGACATCTTCACTTTGTATTATAAAAATTCATTAATTTATTCAAAAGATATTTATTGAACATAGGTAATGTGTAAGGAATTAAATAGCTTATATATTTTGAACTCATTAATATACATAAACTATATTTTTATTAAAATGTTAATGCACATTTTAAAAGAAAAAAAATAAAAACAAATTGAAAAACTGTGTAATGAGAGTAGAAAAGAATCAAGAATAATAGTATATTCAGAACAGTATTTTAAAAAATCTACAATAGTTTACCTTAAAATAATATTTCAGGATTCTCTTAAATATTGTAGATACATTTTTTCCTTTTCTTTTTTCTCCCCTTCTCCCCCTGTTGTATACATTGCTAAAATAGTTATAAAGGATAAAAAAATATTAACCCACAAAAAGTAAAAAGAATGAGGAATGAAACATTAAGAGATGAGAGATTTAAAATACATATTTGTAATGATTTAACAGAGGGGAAAAAAAAGCTGTTTCTTGAAATAGAAAACTTCCCAAATGAAAGAGATCTTCATCACAAAACTTAGAAGATGTCTCCAGGAACTGGCAAGTTAATGTTTCAAGAAGCTACCTGAGAATGAAGCCCATAATGTATATTTCTGGTATTTGATAATCTAGTGGTCAATTTTAAGTAGATATGTGCCCTAGCTGGTTTGCCTCAATGAATAGAGGGTCTGCCCTCAACTAAAGGGTCCCAGGTTAGATTCTGGTCAAAGGTATGTACCTGGGTTGCAGACTCGATTCCCAGCCATGGTCAGGATGCATGGGGGAGGCAACCAATCGATATGTCTCTCTCACATCAATATTTCTCTCTCTGTCACTCCCCCTCCCTTCCACTCTTTCTAAAAATCAATGGAAAAATATCCTCCTGTGAGGATTAACAAAGCACCACACACACACACACACAATAAATAGATATGAGAAATAACATATTATTCTCTGATTTTTAATGAAAGCATTAGGATCTACCTCTATCAGCTAATGAAAAAGAGCAAGTGACTTCAACATAGGCGCATTTATTTTTTAAGGATACATAATAGTTCTGAATTGATAGGCACAGAAATTCCTTACTACCCTGTGTCCCATCTTTCCTGCCAGAGTGATTGTGCTACAGTAAAAATATGCTCTTCTACCTTTATGAGGGAAATGGAATCAATATAATTATATCAACCACCCTTGAGTAGGAAATTAATGATTGGCCATGAGCCTGTGCTCCCCAGCCTCTTCCTTTTTTTCAAATGATTGCTCCATGTAGTCATCAGTCATTAATTGTTCATCTAGGTAGAACATCAGATCAATATGCAGTTGTATTTTAACAGAAAAAAATATGTTACCAATTGTTAACTCTTTACTAATAAAGAATAGTTTCAATAAGCAGGAGACATAAAACAAAGAACTTACTGTACCGTGGCAAAGAGGTGTTGCCATTTTGTAATACTAGGATGTATGGTGATACATTTTGCAAAGCGGGCACTGCATCTAAAAATCAAATGAAGAGATATCTGTGAGTGGCTAGCTCATATCATATTTTTAAGCAAACTTTAAAATTTTGTATTGATTGATTGATTTGTGAGAGAGAGAGTTCAATTTGTATTGTATTCCTTGTCTCTTAGCTAATGTGGAACATAGCCAATACTTCCACATCAAGTAATTTACCTCACTGTAGGAACTTCGCAGACTTCAAAGCCTACATCAGGCAGCAGGCTTTAATTTTTTTAATATAATATTCATTATTTTCATGAAAGAAAAATGCTCTATGTTGGTGGTAAGTGAGGGGGCAACAAAAGGTGATCTTCTGGGATTGAATAGCTAAGCACTACCAAAAGAAATTCCTAAACAGATATTTAATTCAGGGGAAAAAAACAAGACTAGTTAAAACAGTATTTTATTCACAAGGAAAAAATCATTTGAGACTGAATACTGTGTCTGGATACTTTAGGTATAAGAAACCCATAGCAGAATTTTGCAAAAGGGATCCTAAGTAGGGTTTAAATTCTGCCAAATGAGCTCTCTCCCTTAGAATTTGTCTTCTCGGCTCTCTCCCTAAGGACTATTTGACCAGCTCTAAGATTTATTGTTTATAATAAAATACATAAGGTCTGCTTGTTGATGTGCCCTCTAATTATATTTACATAGTGCAGTATAAGCTACTAGTCATACAATGGCTGTGACCTTTGTTATTAACACACACACACACACACACACACACACACACACACACACACACACCCCACGACCAAGAAACTCTCAAACCTGAAAGTTGTGTCCAAAGGAAGTCTTTTACTTACAAATGGCAGGAAATCCACCCAAAATTGACTTAAAGAGGGAGCTGATTCACTCACTTTACTGAGAAGTACAATATAGGGGAAGGCTAACACACACATATTCTCTCTCTCTCTCTCTCTCTCTCTCTCTCTCTCGTTCTCCTCTATTCTTTCCTGCTTTCCATCTTTTGCTCTCTCCACTCTTCCAACTCTTCCAGGTCTCTCTCCATTTGCTGCAAACCTATTCATGCTTCCCACTGTAAGGAGTACATGGATTCAGCTTTCCCAGATCTCACACCCTCTAAGTTTCAGTCTAGCAGGAGGGAGAATTCTCCTGTCTCTTCCCAGAATTCCTGGTGAATGCTTACATTCACTCCTGCTGGGGTACTGTAAACTGTTACTGAACTATTCACAACTGCAGAGAGG
The DNA here is from genome assembly GCF_000412655.1 of Myotis brandtii. Taxonomy (NCBI): domain Eukaryota; kingdom Metazoa; phylum Chordata; class Mammalia; order Chiroptera; family Vespertilionidae; genus Myotis; species Myotis brandtii. The sequence goes on along the minus strand of NW_005366679.1, from coordinate 827,850 downwards.
AAAATGGGACATAATGAATAGCTTAGAGCTAGGTCCCTTATTCCACTCTTGAACCCCATCTATATTAGTTTCCTATGGCTGCTCTAAGAAATTACCACAAACTTTAAGTAAATGGATTAAAATAACGTGTATTTTCTTACAGTTAAAATTAATTTTACTGGGCAAAAATCAAGATGTGTGTTGGGGGGTGTGGTCCTTCTGGGGGTTCTGGGGCAGAATCCACCCAAGTGCCTTTTCCAGCTTCTAGAGCTCCATTCCTTGGCTCTTGGCCTCTTCCTTTACCTTCAAAGGCAGCAGCCTAATATCCTGATTTAGTGGTCACTGTTGCCTTAATCTTCTGTAGTCAAATCTCTTCCTCCCTCAGGAAGTCTGTGGTTACATGTAGGGCCCAACCAGATAATGTGGGATACTCTCCCAATCTCAAGATGCTTCATGTAATCACATCTGCAAAAATCACTTTTGTGCCATATAAAATAGCATTCACACATTCCAGGAATTGGGACCTGGGTATTTTTTTTTAGTTAACTGATCACATACCATCTAAGCATAAAAACAGAGAGAAGGGAAAAGAATGGAAACCCAACAAATGCTGGGGAGATAAATAAAAAATATCCAGTGCTGAAGTGTATTAGAGACTGTTTCTGATTCTTTGTCTTTTGTAATAATATTAGCAAAGCAAGGGCCCTCCTTGAGCTTCTAATTATAATTTAACGTGAACAGCCAAACTATCAAGTGTATAGAAAATATAAGTGCACAGTGGGAAGCTACAGGATTCAATTGTGACTTCAACTTTGAATGCCATAAAATGATCTAGTCTAAGGATAGTTTGGGCAGTAGGAGTCTCCTAAAATAATAATATTAATTCCTTTCTGTGCCTCTAGGATGGATCTGTGCTTTCTTCACTTCTTAAGAAAATGAATCAAATAAAATTTTTAGTCAAGCACAATAAAATAGCTATAAAATAGGTCAGTTGACAGTAAGTGTATTTTCTATCCCAAAACCTACATGAGAGACTAAATATCAATTAAAGCCTGATATTAAATACCTAGAGGCCTGTTTCACTACGTGAACAGCCAAACTATCAAGTGTATAGAAAATATATAAGTGCATAGTGGGAAGCTACAGGATTCAGTTGTGACTTCAACTTTGCATGGCATAAAATGATCTAGTCTAAGGATAGTATGGGCAGTAGGAGTCTCCTAAAATGATAATATTAATTCCTTTCTGTGCCTCTAGGATGGATCTGTGCTTTCTTCACTTCTTAAGAAAATGAATCAAATAAGATTTTTAGTCAAGCACAATAAAATAGCTATAAAATAGGTCAGTTGACAGTAAGTGTATTTTCTATCCCAAAACCTACATGAGAGACTAAATATCAATTAAAGCCTGATATTAAATACCTAGAGGCCTGTTTCACTAAGAGATTCGTGCAATAAGCCTTCCCTTCCCTTGGCTGCTGGCACCAGTTTTCCTCTGGCACC
>NW_005366679.1:801622-817616 GCF_000412655.1 Myotis brandtii | reverse complement strand
GGAAGGCTAACACACACATATTCTCTCTCTCTCTCTCTCTCTCTCTCTCTCTCTCTCGTTCTCCTCTATTCTTTCCTGCTTTCCATCTTTTGCTCTCTCCACTCTTCCAACTCTTCCAGGTCTCTCTCCATTTGCTGCAAACCTATTCATGCTTCCCACTGTAAGGAGTACATGAATTCAGCTTTCCCAGATCTCACACCCTCTAAGTTTCAGTCTAGCAGGAGGGAAAATTCTCCTGTCTCTTCCCAGAATTCCTGGTGAATGCTTACATTCACTCCTGCTGGGGTACTGTAAACTGTTACTGAACTATTCACAACTGCAGAGAGGAAAATGGGACATAATGAATAGCTTAGAGCTAGGTCCCTTATTCCACTCTTGAACCCCATCTATATTAGTTTCCTATGGCTGCTCTAAGAAATTACCACAAACTTTAAGTAAATGGATTAAAATAACGTGTATTTTCTTACAGTTAAAATTAATTTTACTGGGCAAAAATCAAGATGTGTGTTGGGGGGTGTGGTCCTTCTGGGGGTTCTGGGGCAGAATCCACCCAAGTGCCTTTTCCAGCTTCTAGAGCTCCATTCCTTGGCTCTTGGCCTCTTCCTTTACCTTCAAAGGCAGCAGCCTAATATCCTGATTTAGTGGTCACTGTTGCCTTAATCTTCTGTAGTCAAATCTCTTCCTCCCTCAGGAAGTCTGTGGTTACATGTAGGGCCCAACCAGATAATGTGGGATACTCTCCCAATCTCAAGATGCTTCACGTAATCACATCTGCAAAAATCACTTTGTGCCATATAAAATAGCATCCACACATTCCAGGAATTGGAACCTGGGTATTTTTTTTAGTTAACTGATCATATACCATCTAAGCATAAAAACAGAGAGAAGGGAAGAGAATGGAAACCCAACAAATGCTGGGAAGATAAATAAAAAATATCCAAGGCACCAGTTTTCCTCTGGCACCTGGGACCCAGGCCTTAGCTCTGGCTGGTCTCCAGCAAGAGCCCCTGCCCTAGCCATCAGGCTTTGCTGCTCCGCTGATCTTGGGCTGTGAGGCCTCGCTGCTTGGCTGGCTACAGGGCCGTTTGGCTTCACTCTACTGCTTGGAGCCTATGTATGCAAATTAACCGCCATCTTTGTTGGCAGCTAATTTGCATATCACCCTGATTAGCCCATGGGAAGCGTAGCGAAGTTACAGTCAATTACCCTTTTGGTCTTTTATTAGATGGGATAGATTTTTGTAAAATGCTTTATATTGACCAACTGCTACACTTTTAAGTCCTCGCATGTATAGAAAAACTCCTGGCACCCGGGACCCAGACCTTCGCTCTGGCTGGGCTGTGGCCAGAGCCCCCGCCCCAGCCGTCAGGCCTCACGGCTCTGCTGATCCCGGGGCCTTGAGGCCTCGGGGCTCCGCTGATCCCAGGTCCGTGAGGCCTCGAGGCTCCGCTGATCCGGGGGCCGTTAGGCCTCGCGGCTCTGCTGATCTCGGGCTGTGAGGCCTTGCTGCTCAGCCGGCTTCGGGGCCCTTTGGCTTCACTCTACCACTTGGAGCCTACATATGCAAATTAACCGCCATCTTTGTTGGCGGTTAATTTGCATATCACCCTGATTAGCCAATGGGAAGCGTAGCAAAGATACGGTTAATTACCCTTTTTGTCTTTTATTAGATAGGATAGATATTTTGTAAAATGCTTTATATTGACCAACTGCTACACTTTTAAGTCCTCGCATGTATAGAAAAACTCTTCTTACCAGTAAACTGTTTTTTTTGTGTGTGTGTGTTTTTGTGTGTGTGTGCGTGTGTGTATGTTATTGGGTTGCTTTTCCTCAATGCAGTCAAATTATAACATTTTCTCCTCATTTTCAGATTCTGAGAGGAAGATGAGACATTTACTTGGAATTAAAGCTCTCTATCCTCCAGTGTTCATAGTCTTTGACCTGCTTGAACAAATGGAGTAAAGGAATTATAAGGAAGGCTGACTATGTTTCCAATGAGAATCAGAAGATTTGGATGTCAACCTTGATTTTGGCTAGTATTAGCTGTGAGACATTGTGGAATTTACTGCACTTCTATGATTCTCTGTTTCCTTATCCATAAAATGGGACATAGAATCCAGGGTTACAGTCTGGATCGAAGGTGAAAAGCACAGTATCAGCACCCAAAATTATGGTTATTTTTTAATCATTGTGTCAATTACTTAGTATATTATTTTATTTAAGTATTTAATGAACAGTTACCCTGTGCATTGCCCTTGGGGAGCCTTCGGCCAGCTATGCACAGATGAGACATTTACTTGGAATTAAAGCTCTCTATCCTCCAGTGTTCATAGTCTTTGACCTGCTTGAACAAATGGAGTAAAGGAATTATAAGGAAGGCTGACTATGTTTCCAATGAGAATCAGAAGATTTGGATGTCAACCTTGATTTTGGCTAGTATTAGCTGTGAGACATTGTGGAAATTACTGTGCTTCTATGATCCTCAGTTTCCTTATCCATAAAATGGGACATAATAGTTATAACCCAGGGTTACGGTCTGGATCGAAGGTGAAAAGCACAGTACCTTCCAGGTGACTATTTGTTGAGCTCCTCCTATCAGTCAGGTGTTTCAGGCACTGGGCACAGATAGACACTGTTACTCTACCCCCTCCCACTTTACAGACGAAGAAACTGAGGCTCAGAGGTTATAGTGCAGTGGTTCTCAACCTTCTTAATGCTGCGACCCTTTAATACAGTTCCTCATGTTGTGGTGACCCCCAACCATAAAATTATTTTCATTGCTACTTCATAACTGTAATTTTGCTACTGTTATGAATCGTAATGTAAATATCTGATATGCAGGATGTATTTTCATTGTTCGCGACCCACAGGTTGAGAACCGCACCCATGGAAAGCTATTGAATAACACCTAACAGAACACACCGCGCACTTCTATGATTCTCTGTTTCCTTATCCATAAAATGGGACATAGAATCCAGGGTTACAGTCTGGATCGAAGGTGAAAAGCACAGTATCAGCACCCAAAATTATAGTTATTTTTTTAATCATTGTGTCAATTGCTTAATATATCATTTTATTTAAGTATTTAATGAACAGTTACCCTGTGTCTTGCCCTTGGGGAGCCTTCGGCCAGCTACGCACAGTTCAGTGCTTCTCAACCTTCCTAATGCCACGACCCTTTAATACAGTTCTTCATGTTGTGGTGACCCCCAACCATAAAATTACTTTCTTGCTACTTCATAACTGTAATTTTGCTACTGTTATGAATCGTAATGTAAATATCTGATATGCAGGATGTATTTTCATTGTTCGCGACCCACAGGTTGAGAACCGCACCCATGGAAAGCTATTGAATAACACCTAACAGAACACACCGCACATAACTGTTTGAAATAAATTTAGGCAGTATTTTAAATAGTTGAATATATTTAAAAGGATTTATTTTAAAAAATAGCATTAGATAATTTTCAATTACTGAAAAAAAGCCTCTTATTTTTGGACATGATTCAAGAAGATTTTAAGTATAAAGTGAGATACTAGGTAATAGAGGCTATCTTAATGAATGTCTTCAGCAGATGACTTCAGCAATCTAGGCTAGATGCTAAAATTGGTAATAATTTGAAGACTTCTACATTCCTATGATTCATGTATTTGAATATACCTATCAACATAGCTACACGCTTGATGAAATTCTGTGAAAATTATCTATGCAAAGAGCAGTTTTAAAGACAAACAAAGGTGTGGCTTTGTTTTCATATTAACAATGGCCTAAGTCTGTTTATTTTGGATTGGCATATATTACTAATCGTATTACTAAAGCTAGATGTATTATGTTTAAAAAGTAACTTTAGCCCTAGCTGGTTTGGCTAAATGGATAGAGCATCTGCCTGCCCACTGAAGGGTCTCAGGTTCGATCTGGTCAAGGAATTCCCGGGTTGCTGGATTTGATCCCCAGTAGGGGCGTGCAAGAGACAGCTGATTGATGATTCTCTCTCATCAATGATGTTTCTATCTCTCCCTCTCCTTCCTCTCTGAAATCAATAAAAATATATATTTTTTAAAAAGTAACTTTAAAATAGAAATTTCTAGCCTGACTGAAGTGGCTCAGTTGGTTAAGTGTCATCCCATGCACTAAAGGGTTGCTGGCTCCATTTCAGGTCACCGCATGCACCCGGGTTGTGGGTTTGTTCCAGGATGAAGATCATGTGGAGGGCAGTCCAATGATGTCTCTCTCTCTCTCTCTCTCTCTCTCTCTCTTTCTCTCTCTCTCTCTCTCCTCCCCCCCTCCTTCCCTTCCCCTCTCTAAGCATGTCCTAGGGTGAAGATTAAAAAATAGAAAAAATAGAAATTTCTATTTATATTTTCCCTTCCTCTTCTTACTTCAATGCTATAAATACAAGAAAAAATGAAACTATAAATACTGGCAATCAAAATAATTCTAATTATTAAATTGATATTGAAAAATTATCTTCCTTTCTCTGGCACTAACATATACAGTACAAACTGTTAAGGGCTTAAAGAAAAATATCGACATAGTTAATTTTTCAGCTGTTACCAAAAACACTGTGAGGAGGCCAATTTTAGTTAACAATCTTAAAATATACTAAAGTTATTTTAATTTTAGAACCTCAGACTTAAGTAATACAGCATTCAGAGATCCATCTATTATAACCCCTACATAGTACTTTTCTATTACTTCATTAGGTGCCCTAAACTTTTAATGAGTACAGATGTGATTTTCTAAAATAACTAATACCTTTAATTTTAAACAAAAAATGAAATAACTTGCTGGCATTGCCCCACAAGGAGTACAATGTTCCAAAATTATATAAAGAAAGAAAAGCTCAAATTAAGTTATTAGTACCTGGTGAAAATTTTATAAAGCCAACATAAGTAACCTTTATTTTAGAAGAATAGTTTTTGACCTTATAATTTTTTCTAAGGTCTGTAATTATTTGAGCAGTTTCTGCAAAAGAGCCACTTTCATGGGAATATGCTGTGACTTCGACAAAGAGATTAATATTTTTATCAGCAGGAGTGAGAGAGATTTATGTTATACAAAAAAGAAAACAGGCAAGCAAAATCATCCATCTTCCATAATAATGACCTTCTACTTATTAAGGGCCACAGGGGAGGGAGACCATCAGTCTGTAGCTGAATTCTGTCTACTTCATGCCGTAGGGAGGGTAAATCAGAAAACTTGTTTGGTTAATTTTAGTAAGTTTTTAAAAGCTACACAGCAGCATAAAGCAACACAATTAGATATTTATTTTCCTAACCTGAACTGAGAGACATAAATCATATTCCACCCCAAAGTTCTTCCTGAAGATGTTAATACTCTTCCTCTAAGGCCATCTGTGGTTAAATATTTTGATCATTAAGGTGAAAAAATAGATGCCATAGGTGAGAGAAAGTAAGGGTGCACCATTTTAATGAAATACTGGACTACTCAAATAGACTTCTATTAAACCAGGTCAAGAAATATACTTAGGCCCAGACAGTGGCTCAGTGGTTGAGCATTGACCTATGAGCCAGGAGGACATGGTTCGATTCCTGGTCAGAGCACATGCCTGGGTTGTGGGCACAATCCCCAGTAAGGGGCATGCAGGAGGGAGCCAATCATTGATTCTCTCTCATCATTGATGCTTCTCTCTCTCTCCCTTCCTCTCTGAAATCAATACAAATATATTAAAAAGAAAAAGAGGATGGGTTTAGGTGAGGAACTGGTGAGCAGGCCTTCCTGGATAAGGGAGTGATAATGTGCTAAGATGGAAAGCATTTTTGCAATGATGAAAAACTGAAATGTGGTGAATGTATTTGGAAAGTCCTGAGGGTGAGGAAAGATGGCAGTGAGTGCTACATAGGTATTCAGAATTCAAAACTGAGGGGCTTTACAGGCCAAGTTAAGAGGTTTGGGTTCTATTACAACAACATTTATTATGGAGTTACTATGATATGTTTTATGACAATATTTTGTTAAGAATAAACAAGTAGTTATTTTAATTTTCTAAGAAACTTCAAAGTGATAATTCCTTAAGTAGTTGCAAAATGGAGTTGCTTGATTTAAATTTGTCTTTTTCAATGACATTCAAGATAAAATTATTATGGAAACTTCAGAAAGAGTATTTGTAAGGAAAATTCAAGAGAGCTGGGAAATTCTTGGGGAATGCATTCCGGTGTTTCTTCCAGAAGGAGAGACTAATAGGTAGAGGGGGAAGGACAAGAAAGGAGGATGACAAAGCTGTAGGAATATTCCTGAAATAAGAGACTTATCCTTTTCCCTTTCTCCTTATTCAATTGTCCTCTCCTCCTGATAACTGTCCTCATCCATCTTGAATCTTGCTATGATAAATTGTCTCAAGGAAGAAAAATCTCTGACACACAAATAAGGGAATATTTTAATATATTGGTGTTGAGAAATGAATTACTCAAGACTTGGTTTTAAAAAAATTCTTTTGCAATGTGAGTTGTTACCAATTATATATTTTCAACAAACTTGAAGGAGGAATCCAAATAGCATTTGAAGTGTTTATGATGCATCTCTATGTGATCTGGGCATATAATTCAGAAGGAATTCAAAGAATTGAGAAATACTGCTCTAATAGAAATTCTTCTATTCCATGTCCTTAGTTTATATGAATAAATTTCTCAGCATTTGCCTTCTCCTTCAAACAAAATTGAAAGGGATAATAGGAATGAAAGTGATGCTGAACCTATCTCCGTTTAAGACGCAATCACTTATCCCAACATGTGCAATAAAATTATACTTGTTAAACATTACCCTGTAAAACTTATTTCTCATTCATGTTGTTTTGATTAATTATATATTTTTACTGTTGTAAATGTAACTTAATCCTGGAAAAATATATATTATTGATTTCAGAGAGAAAGGCAGAAGGAGAGATAGAAATATCAATGATGAGAATCATTGATTGGCTGACTCCTGCATGCCCCCTACTGGGGATTGAGCCCACAACCTGGGCATGTGCCCTGACCAGGAATTGAACTCATTGATCGATGCTCAACCACTGAGACAGACTGGCTGGGTGGTCCTGGAAATATATTTTAACACTTAGGATATTATGGTCATGGGGAATATTACTACTATTAATGGTAATAATAATAATAAAGCCTTAAATTTCAACTTGTATACATATTTTTGATGTAGCAAAATATTCTAGGGTGATTAATAAAATACTTTAAAACACAGGCTTATATTATATAAAGATAAAATTCTGCATAGGATATGAAATGAAATACCAATTCTGGGGATACACCATCCAGTTTAGAGGGTTAGTGTTAGGGTTAGGGTTAGGGAGATAAAGAAACCATATAGCCCTAGCCAGTTTGGCTCAATGGATAGAGCATTGCCCTGTGGACTAAAGGGTCCCAGGTTCGATTCCAGTCAAGGGCACATGCCCGGGTTGCGGGCTCGATCCCCAGTAGGAGGGGTACAGGAGGCAACCAATCAATGATTCTCTCTCATCATTGATGTTTCTATCTCTCTCTCCCTCTCCCTTTCTCCATGAAAGCAATAAAAATATATTTAAAAAAAGAAACCATGTAAAGTTTTCAACAGTTAAAGAGCTGTTCATGTATCATTTAAAGGGACAATGTGACTATGTCACAAATTGCTAAGGCATTAGGAGTCCATTACATTGAAAGAGTAACATTATTGTTGATTTTAAATATTTATAACATACCAGAAGCCATATCCTTGCAACCATTTAAAATAATCATGAACAATTTAGAAGTCAACTTAAAAACATGTTTGATTAATTATATTAAGTTTTTTTAAAATTCTCTTAGAAGGTGAACAAACTTTAAAAAAATGACTTAGTAGACAAAAGTGATGAAACCTCCTTTAGAAAAATAGTAGTCTTCCAGATAAAATTTTTACTAGAAGGCAGGTTTATGCAACTGAAAGCCAAATTTCTCACAGTGGCCTACAAAGCCCTGGACTGTCTCCAGTTCTCCCTTTCCTACTGTTCTTTCCATGGATCTCTCTACCTTAGTGATACTGTGCCCCTGCTTAGTCTTCAGACACTAGACAAGGTCCTGCCCCTGCATTGTACACTGCTTACTCCCTCTACTTGAAAAACTCTCCAGATGTCTTCATGGCTTGCTCTGTCCTCTCCTTCAAGTCACTGTCTTCTACTCATTGAAGTCTACCTATCCCATCCTAGGTAAAATGGCAATCTTCGCAACATCAACTCTCTTCTGCTATACCCCCAGACACACAGTACTTTTAACACACAGTGTTATTGAATTATTCACTAAGAATTTGTCTCTAACCCCTAGAATGCAAGCACCATGAAAGGAGAGAGTTTTGCTTCTTTGGCTCACTGCAGTATCTCCAACACCTAAAATAGTACCTGGAACTTAGTAGGCTTTCCATAAAGGATGTTGCATGGATGAATGCAGGTTGTTTCTAAGATTCATAGCCTGCACATCAAAGGCTACTTTAGAAGAAAATAGCAAAACCTCTTATAGATTTGATTTTCAAAGAAATTGTCTTGTCCCTGTCAGTAGGAATAATGGGAGTCTACCACCATGAATGAAGGAACCAAAGAAACATGCCATCTTTATTTCCTATTAGTCATTTTCTATAAATTGACCTCACTCCTCATAGGATCATCAAGAAGCTGACATTCATTCCTTTATTCATTCTGTCAGTTAGTTAATTAGGAAACATTTATTCAGCACAAATTGATGACTGTGCTATTGGTGCAAAAGTAAATAAGAATCTGTTTTTGCCCCCCAGGATCGCACAGTCTAGTAAAAATAGAGCACTTCTTAATTTCAAGTGTATATTTCTTCAAAATGTTTTTAATTAAAAAATTCTACTTCTATCTACATTCATCTATAAATTCAATGTATTCCCCCAAAGGAACATTATTGAATTTGATGAGGTAATTAAACAGTGACATAGAAGAACAAAAGACCAAGAATAACCAATATATTTAAGAGGAGAAGAAAGACTCTATATCAATAATCTCTGTATCTAATATCAAGTCTTCTTATAAAGCCTTAGTAATTAAAAGCGTGCTATTGGCACAAGAATAGACAAACACAACAACGACATCATGGAGAGCCCTGCACATGTGGCACCTTGCAATAGGACAGAAATAGCATCACAAATTAGTGAAGACCCAAACCGTAACAATATTTAGGAGAAAATTTTAGAGACTATATTTATGATTGTATGGTATGAAAAAAAAAATGTCTTCACAATAGGACTAACACAAACCAGTCACATAAAAGAAAAGGTTAATCTACTCATCCAAAGGTATCATTAGAAAATATAAAAGATAAGCATAGAAAGGAAAGATAAACTTAATATATAAAAGAATCAGTGATTATTTATAATATATAGTTTATATCAATCAATAAGAAAAATACCTCCAAATCAATTAAATGGACAAAGCATAAATTGAGAGGTTATCCAAGTGACAAACAAATGGAAAAAGTTCATGCTCAGAAGTGAACAAGAATATTCAAGTTAAATCAATAACAATGAAACATTTAATATTCATTAGATTGGTAAAAATTTAAAAGTCTGATAATGCCAAGTGCTGGAAAGAGTATGGAACAAATATAACATAATGTTGAATAAGGGATATGTTGGTTGAATAGCTGAGAAGGGCAATTTGGAAATATGTAATAAATTAAAGGTATTCAAACTCTTTGACTTATACTTTTTAGTATATACCTTGGATAAACTCTTGCATATGTGCACAGGAATCACATAGAAGTATGCTCATTATGGCTTCTTAATACAAGTTATATATGAGAAATAACCAAACAACAAAGGACTGGAAAAATGGTGTCTTATGTTCACATGTAATACTATGAAGCAGTTAAATAAATGAATTAGATACACATGTGACAAAAATGATTAAATCAGGGGAATAAAAGCAAGTCAGAGTAATAGGGGCAGCATGATGTCATTTATGAAATGTCAAAAACACACATTCAAATCTATCTTGTGCAAATATGTAATAAAAATGGGTGGACAAAAACTACCACCAATTCCAGAAGTTCATTACACCCCATATTCAAAATATGTTTTGTATATTTGCATTTTCTGGGTAGCTTTAATCAAGTTATTGTAAGAATCTAAAAGACATAAACAGCATCCATCTTTTCCTTGGGAAATTCTTTCCATATCGTGGTTTCAGTGAATATATCCTTAGGATATAAGAATATGTACTGCAATAGTTTTCTAGACAGTTCCACTTGGATGCCCACCCACCACCTAAAACTTGACATGTGAAAGACTGAACTCATCCTTCCTCCCAGTACTCACCTGCCTCAGGTTCCTATCTCAGAGAAGGGCTTAGCCATCTAACACAGTTCTCGGGGCAGAAGGGGATATGGTCCCTACCTCCTCCCTCTTCCTCAGTCCCCACATCCAATCAACAAAGTACTCCCAATCCCACTTGTCAAATACTGATTTCAGCCTTCCTTTTCTCTCCATTCCAAATGTGAAACCAGGCCCAGGCTTCCTTGTCTTCAGGCTAGATTACTGCCACAGCCTCCTAACTACTAAGCTATTCACTACAAAGCAAATCCAACACTGTAAATTTCTAATGCAATGTTTCTAATATGAAAAATCTTCTCTTACTATGTCCCCAGCTTAAAAGTTTACAATGGTATCCACTTGTCCTTAACGGTTGGACTTCTCAATATGGCCACAGGGTTCTTTATAGTATGACTAGAGGCCCGGTGCATGAAATTCATGCACTGGGGTGGGTGGGGGGCCAGATCCCTCAGTCCAGCTTGTGCCTTTTCACAGTCCAGGAGCCCTGTGATCGATGGCCCCAAAGAGGGAGGCCCCGCCCACCCACCACAGTGTCGCCTTGGGGTAGCTTGGGACTCCCTCCCTCTTTGGGGCAATTGATTGCGCCCTGCAAAGGGAGGCCCCGCCCACCCTCTGTAGCCCACCAGTCAGTGGCCTGGGCCTCCCTCTACAGGGTGATCATGGGGTGATGGCTGGGCCCCTGACCAATTGCATCGCACCTGCCTTGGCTGGCCTGGCGCAGTGGTGTCATAGCGTGGTTGTCCAGAAGGTCGTCCGGAAGGACGTTCGGCTGTCCAGTGTAATTAGCATATTCCGCTTTTATTATTTTAGATGTTGGTTTGCCTCTTTCTCCCCCCTCACTTCTCATTGCCCCTTCCTTTTCTGCTCAACACTTCAGCTAAAGTGAACTTTTAATTCCTTATGTTTGTTCATCTGATGCTTTTTTATTCACCTCCTCGGCCTTTACCCAGCTAACTTCTGCCCACTATTTAGATCTTATTCTGTGTGTTATTTCTTCTAATTGCTGTCTGAATCCCATGCCCCTCTTTTGTGCTGCACAGGCCCCAGACAGAACAACAACAATTCACATCATGTTCTATATGAATGGTGCCCCTGGAGTTATGCAATGCAGCAGCCATGTCTGTAACACGTCTATCACAGTGCTGACCAACCACACAGTGGGAAGTGATTGTCTCCTGACTTGTCTTTCTCACTGTCTCACTAAGTAGACAAGGGACATCACACCTGAGATGAGAAGTCAATGCATAAAAAAACCTCTGACACTTCACCTTTGTCATGAGGCCATATTAGCACATACCTCTCCTTATACACTAGGATATCATCTTAGGGGAAAATGCTGAGGAAGGGCAGGCCAACTAAGAAAATGAGTATTTTTATTCAAGAGAAAATTCATTTTTCTATATTTCTTTAGAATATAAAAGTATATTCCTAAGCAATCTATCTATATATAAGCCTAATATGCAAATAGACCAAACGGCAGAACAACTGAACAACCAGTCACTATGACGTGTGCTGATGACCAGGGGGCATGTACAGAACATGGTGGGCATCGGCAGCAGGCGGCAGAGCATGGAACATGGTGGGTGGCGGGAAGGTGAAGCAGGTGAGTGGGGGCGCCAGACCAAGGTGGGGCGCCAGTCTCTGTCATTGGGGCGAGCCTCTGGTGGTCACTGAAAATTCTTTGCTTCAGCACACCACGGTCCCGCCCAGGACTCGCACCTGCTGCTGGTGCCGGCCCTGCTTGCACCCACTGCTGGCGCCGCAGCCACCACTCGCATCTGTTGCCGGTGCCCGGCACTGGCCCCGATTGCTCTGCGCTGTCAGTGGTGCAAGTGGTGGCTGCTGGCCCTGATTGTCCCTCAGGGCTTCTTCACCTCCCTCTGCTCCTGAGGGGTGATCAGGGCTGGCTGCCAATGACGGCTCCACTTACACCTGCTGCCGACGCCAGAACTACCGCTAGCACCCACTGCTGGTGCTGGCTTTGCTTGCACCCACAGCTGGTGCCAGAGCCACTGTTTGCACCCACTGCCAGTGCCTGGTGCCGATTGCTTGGCACCGTCAGTGGGTGTGAGCAGTGGCTACCGGCCCCGATCGCCCCTGAGGGCTTCTCCACCTTCCCCTGCTCCTGAGGGGTGATTGGGGCTGGCAGCTGCTGCTTGCACTTGCTGCTGGTGCTGGCCCCAATTGCTCCGTGCTGTCAGTGGGTGTGAGATGGGCCAGCACCGTCAGAGGGTGGGAGCAGAGGCTGCAGGAGTGGGGCTGCCGGCAGAGAGGGGCCCATGGTGTGAGGGGCTGGGTGGGGGCATGGAGAATGGGTCGAGACCTGCTCCTGTGCCCACAGCAGCCTCGCGGTCCACAGTTCCTTTCAAGGTGCACGAATTTGTGCGCTGGGCCCCTAGTGGAATATAAGTTCCATGATAGCCTGTTGTATTTTTGCTTTTTCCTGTTTGGTCCTTTGTTGATTTGCTCCCCCTAGGAGAGTGTTTTACTTATAGTAGTCCCTGAAGAAAGGTTTTCTGAGTGAATGAAGTCAAGTTGTTTTGACAAAGACTAGAAGGGAGCTAGGTGAGATCCATGTTGCTGCATTGTATTAAATTAGTGCATCCTCTACATGTATTAGAGTAACAAATTGCAATTATTTAGCACCAGTCAGCCTTGTAAGATTTTTTTAATTCATTTGGGGACATGGCAGAGGAAGGAAGGAAAAAAAAAATTGGGGGGAGTAGAATCACAAGAATGATACAATGGATTGCCTGGCTTTTTTTTTTTTTTTTTTGGTATAGTAAAGGTGGAAATTTATTTAAGAACAAGTACAGACTCCCACGTGGGGAAAGGGAAAGATTCTCACAGCACAGACTCCCACATGGGGAGGGAGAAAGAGTCCCCGGATTGCCTGGCTTTTTAACAAGTAACATTTCCATAGCATTTCACAGACCCTCCCTTAGAACTTACAGCTCATGATCTCTGCTACTCACCAGTGAAGGTGGAGACCAAGAAGCCATTTCCTTCCCGACAAGATAAGAAAAAATCTCTCTACCCTAAATAGAGTTCCTGTTGAAATTTCTTTTTACATCTCAAGGGTCATACATTAAAAGTTAATTGTCAGGAGCTGTTTGTTCTCTTTCAGCTGTGTTAATTTTAAAGAAGTTTTCTGCCTGTTCATAAAGAATAAGAAAAATAGAAGAAAAGAAATTTTTATGAAATTGGGCTGTGAGGTTAAAGCTTCATAAACTTTTTTTCCACATCACTCTAGAACTCCATGAGAATATGCTGAGATTCATGGGTGTATTAACCAAGAAGGTCTACCTCTAGATACTTAGTTACGATTATGATTTATTTTATCTTTTCTATTGAAAATATCACTGAACCTAGCCTTTTTCCATTTCCCATTTTAAACTACATATTTAAGGCCACTCAACGGTGATGCATTTCTTCCCAAATGCAACTGAAATCTAAACCAAAGATATTATAGAATAATGTAACTGCTTGGTCAAGTTTCTATTTTTAAACATGTTTAAACTATGTGACTTTAAACACTGGGAAACCCCTTGGTTAGTTTTTTTGCTTTACTTCCACCCACATTAGTATGTGTCAGTTAGTGTTAAATAGAGTCCTTTTTAACGTGTAGATCTTGAAAAATGGATTTCTTTTAGGCAGAGTACACTCCAACAGTTCAGTGATGGATTACATGTTTGGGGAAATATGATCTTACTTGTTATACCATCATTTAGTTCATATTCAATAATATTTCACTCAGTTGATTTGATCTTGGAATAATTTGAAGAGATAAATGAGATAAATATGTTTCAATGCCAGCTTAAACAAATTCTATTGATATTTATCTGCTGCCTCTGGTAAAATGTATCTCGAGGCAGGGTGATAGAATGACACAGTGTCAGACTAGTTTTTATTGGCTTTTAAATTGTGCTACCTTAGACCAACTAGGGCCTTACATAAAAACTCATTTTTCACAGCACCCAATGTAGCATATCCATTCTCAGGGAGACTGGGAAATGTAGCCATTCACTGATGGTGCAAGGAGATGTATTCTTCACTGTTGTCCATAATTGTGAAAAATAAAAACATGTTTATTTTTCCTAGCCTTAATTAAAAAATTGCATAATATTGACGTAGGCACCCCATCTCCTTAATTCATTTACTTCTATGACACATCATAATGAAGTAATTTCGAAAGCTTTAGCCCAGCTGTAACTCTAGCTGTTTGCAACTGACAGAGATTCTTATACTGAATCTGGTAGCTGATCTTTAATTTCTATATTAGTCGGTCTCCCTGAAGGGTTGATCTTTTTATTGCTACAGCTAAAGCTCAAACAAACTGTCTTCCACCTGAATGTTGTTTTAGTTATGAAAAGCAGAGTACAACTTTGTGTAGTCAGTGGTCATCACAGCATTTGTTATTGTTGATTGTTGCCTCTTTTACACATAGTTCCAGCTCTTTGTTGGGAAATAAAGAAGAGAAAAGAGAGAACTTAACAGATAAGCAATAAAGAAAATAGATTTCTTCATTTACCTTCTATTTTAAAATCAGTTGCATGAAATTAAGAAGAGCTACCATACGACCCAGAAAACCCTCTCCTGGGTATATACCCCCAAAAACTCAATGTCAAACTTAATATTAATTATGTATGTCTCTAGTGATAAATTTCATAAATTATTTTCTCACTATTATATCTCCTGGAAGTGACTAGTGTATCAGCATAAGGAAATTTCCTTGGAAATAGAATTTTTCCTATGATGCTTGACTATAGAAAACAATTTAAAAAATACTTTCCAACAATTAAAAAGAATACTCATTGAATAGAATTGGGTTCTTCTTTAGATAACAAATTAATAAATTAGATTTAGCTGAATTTCTTATGACGTGAGAAGCCAAGCAAAATAATCTGGAAAAACATATTCAGCCTCAGATAAGTAAATGGTCCTG
Source organism: Myotis brandtii (assembly GCF_000412655.1). Lineage (NCBI taxonomy): Eukaryota > Metazoa > Chordata > Mammalia > Chiroptera > Vespertilionidae > Myotis > Myotis brandtii. The sequence goes on along the minus strand of NW_005366679.1, from coordinate 802,347 downwards.
GGGGATGATGAACTGAGAAAGGGAAGAACAGGGAAAGGGCACTGACCTCAAATACACAAAGTATAGCCAAAATAAATGTGCTTACTCAACATTTTAAACAAAAAGTGTTCTTAAATAAATTTCCACCTTTACTATACCAAAAAAAAAAAAAAAAAAGCCAGGCAATCCATTGTATCATTCTTGTGATTCTACTCCCCCCAATTTTTTTTTTCCTTCCTTCCTCTGCCATGTCCCCAAATGAATTAAAAAAATCTTACAAGGCTGACTGGTGCTAAATAATTGCAATTTGTTACTCTAATACATGTAGAGGATGCACTAATTTAATACAATGCAGCAAATGGTCCTGGGGGATAATGAACTGAGAAAGGGAAAAACAGGGAAAGGGCACTGACCTCAAATACACAAAGTGTAGCCAAAATAAATGTGCTTACCCAGCATTTTAAACAAAAAGCAAACAATAACAACAACAAAGATAATGGTTTACTCAATCATTCCATTGTTTCATGGCCATTACAAAAACTAATACAGAGGAAAAAATATCAATAGTAATTTCCATCACCATGAAATACATAATGACAATCCCTGTCATTCCAAAGTACTCTTTCTAAAAGAAACTCTTACCATAGCCATGGCAAGTAAAGTAAATGGCACACAGGGGGGTGAGGGCATGAGTGTGTAGGGGGGGCAATGGGGGGATAAGGACACATATGTAATACCTTAATCAA
>NW_005366679.1:795896-801503 GCF_000412655.1 Myotis brandtii | reverse complement strand
TTTTTCTAACTACAAGCTCTACATTTTTCTTCCCCCCAAAGAAAACTAAATTGAAGTCTTTTAATTTATCATTTTAAGTAATGGTAAAATTGTTCCTTCAAACTTTCTTATACCAGTAGTAGATTTATGCTTCTTTCTAATATGATAAATATATTCCCAATTATATTTTAATATAATTTAATTATTATAATAACTGAATAGTGACCTGCTGAACTTGATTAGCAAAAAAGATTAGAGCATTTCTAGAGAATAATTTTTATAGAAAAACTCATATTTTCTTTTTAGTATTTAAAAATATCAAAGGAAGCAACTAGTAAGTGGACTGATATTTCTGAAAATCCAGAGGGGACCACTTAAATATTATGAAGGTCATGGATAAACATATAGATATATCAACCACAATCTTTGCCTATCAATTCTTAATAAACTCATTATAACACCTTATTGTTTCAATGCTAGATTGTTGAAAATTGAACCACGCAGGGCAAATACATTTTCAAGTTCCAAAAATATATGAGAAGAATATATTGACTGGGGTCAAAAATTAACAGTAAAATTCAGAACTCCTCACTCTACCTCCATCTCCATACCATTAAACCACCTAAGGTGTCCAAGGAAGCAAATCGTGGACCATGCAAAGAATTCTGCAAGCCTGGAAGCTTTCACTGTTTCTTTGGGATGAAAAATGAGAGCAGAAAGGCCAAATTAAATGTGGCAGCAAGTTGGTAATGTGCTCATTATCATTTTTCTGACAGTGATTTATTCTTGAATCTGTAATGCAAAAGTACAATGACCTTTTTCCAGAATTAAAAGAAAAAGTGTTCTGAGACAGAAAATACTTACATTTGCTTTCTCTCTAACAAGAAAAAAATAAACATTGCACCAGGAAATGAGAATGTTTAAACAACACAAATGCTACTATTCAACCCATTTTCAAGTGCCAGGACAGAATACTTTCAAATACTTAATTTGGTGTTATGCTCAAGTTGGAAATACATAATATTGTTTTAAAGAGGGAGTATTTCTAAACACCTTTTATGATTATCTAAAAACAAAACAAAATAAAACAAACAAACCAAAAACAACCTCTGGCTACATCATCTAGAATCATTTCTTCTAAATTCATTGCCTACTACAGTAGTCTTTTGACCTTTGTCTCCATGTACTTCACAAACAAATGCGAGAAGATGTATATTATGGTACATTATGTAAGTGATTTTATGGCATAGCAAGGAATAGTAGGAAAGTGTTATGTATGCTAAAATGATGCATACACATTTAAAATACTTTAAAATCTCAGAGTGTAAAAATCTAAACATGCTTTTTATCATTCCACATTCTCATTTCCATGAATTTATACATATACATATATCATATTTTGTTGGCACCTTCTTTGTACAATTATTGAATATTAAGCCAGGGTGTTACATGTACTATTATGAAAGGTTGAAACAACACTGCATGCTAGGTGTTTTTAACTCATTCCATAGATGAAGAAATTAAATCCAGAGAGGGAAAGTGATTTGTTCAAGGTTATAATGTTGAAATAAGAAGAAGTTAAGATTATAAAAGTCTCTAGCTATAAAGTGTGTGCTTTCTTCATGTAATTGTAAAGGTACTGTTCATTGAATTAATATGTGCTGTTTTTGAGACTCTCCATGTTGATTTCATCTAAGTCTCATAACAGCCATATGGTACATCCATCATATTATGAAACTTATTCTACAAAAGTAGAAACCAAACAGAGAAAGGCTAAATAAGTGGTTCATATTCATATGCCATTAAGCACTGGTGTTTATAATGTAGGTCAATAGAACAAATTTTAAATTTATTTTTCTATATGAAATGTAGAACAGCTTCTGCTTCTTGAATTAATTTAATTCAATACCACTATTGTTGTTATGATGTGGCGTTTTAATGCGTTGGGATCTAAGTACAGTTATTATCATGCCCCCAGTAGGCCCTAGATTTTCAGTGGATACTTTTCTTTGCACTCTATGCTCTACCTATTTAGAAAAATCCCTCTTAAGCCTATGGTTCACTAGAATAGACTCTAATGAAAAAAAAAGGCTTAGTAGAGGTCAATTATTAAACTAGGACAGGATAAATATAGTACATTTGCCTACCATTTGCTAATCTGCATGTGGTTTATAATTTCACATATTATAAACAGTAACTCTCTATTCACTTTAAAATGTAAAAATACCCAATCTTCATTTGTTGTATTTGAAGGAGATTGAATAGCTCTGTCAATGTAAAAATTCTTATTTTGTGCAAAAACCATATAAAGTTAGCAATTACACAGTTGTTGATTAGTCATTACTTTTAAGTCAGACACACTGATTATTATCTCTCCCCCCTCCCACTATGACTCATTGAAAAGGGAAGAAAATATGCTTGGATGAGTTCTACTTTTTACTTTTCAATGAGATGTTGAAATTAGGTGTTGTAAGCCAGATACTGAATTCATTCTGTCTTTCTTACCTAGATGCAAAGTACTTGCTTATTTTGAAAAATTTAAAATATAATAGTTGGCTTTGCAAAGTACAGTGATTGGCCCAGTGCCTAGCAAAGGCACACAGTGAAACTGCCTTCTGTCTGTCTGGTTTCCTCTCCATGAACAGCAGTTTACCAGAAAGAGGGTAGTCTTTGTCCATGCCCAAGGGTGGTCAGGGCATCGTATGAGCTTGTCCCTCTCAGAAACAGATGTCTTCCTGGTGGAGCCATGCAACTTGATATCTTATCTATAGGCAAACTTTTGTTTTTGACTGTTCAACAATATTTCTAGTCTCCAAGCTTGTTCCTCATCCACTCCCCTTACATCATAGAGGACAGATTTTCTTCAGATTAATTTTTGTTGCAGCGCATCTTCAACTCTCAGCTAGCCTGAGAGAGAATCAGCTAAGCTTATTCTCTGTGTATATAAAGTTCAACCTTGCTGTGATTTTCACAGTCTCATAAAAACTAGCCAAGCATCCAAGAAATACAATTTTCATAGATTGCTAATCAGAGAATTTCAGAAATTTAGAACCTTGAGATCTTATCACTCATATAGACCAACTCCTTTATTTCTCAGGGAAAGACACCCAATCCCAGAGAAGTGGCGTGGCTTTGCTCACCCCATGCAGTGGGTGAGGAGTAGTTTTGGCTGCTCTCACTTTCTGTTTGATGTTACTAGGGAAGAATGTTTAGAGTTGGTAGTCACCATTGTCTCCTCCTACCCACATGTTGTGACAGTTTTGGAAAAAGTGGCGACCCCTGAGAGAGAGAGAGAGACTCAGATGCATTCTGACTCTATGTTGTTGAGCCTTGTCAGTATAGGCCTCTCCAATTTTGGGGGTGCACCCTCTGTCTTCCTGTTTAAGTCTACAATGTGTACTCAGTTGACATTGCCTTTCTCAGGTCAAGAAATGACTAAACTGCGACACAGGAGAGAGTTGATATTTTTGTCTGTTTGTCCTTGTTCTAAAGTTGAGGCCATGTAGGGGTCATTCTGAATGTGAGTGGATATTAGAGTGAAATCTGAGAGCTGGAGAACACTTTTCCAGATGAATCTGTATTTAATTAGGCAGTCAAGCCAATCTAATTCGACATTTGACAGCTTAACTTTCTGATCCTAAAAGGCAATTTGTGAGGTAAAGCATTTATTAAAAATAAACTTAAAGGCCAGACTAAGATGTTAACTTTTAAGGTGATGGACAGTAATATTGTGGTTCTAATCCCAATAGCATTATAAATATCATATTAAGTATACCAACTTTATCACCTTATTTTTTTCAACTTAACAAAAGGATATTACAATAGAAAATTTCATAGATAATTTTTAAATAAAAAGAAATTATACCAAAAAAATACCATTTAAGCTTTCTAGAATACTGCATAGAAAAATTTTAATATAAAGATGAGTTAAAAACAAAATAATCTACCTATATATTTTTATAATATTTATTCACCAAATATATGGTTGTTTTGATATGCATTAATTCTGTTTAGTATTTCACCTTTATATATCAGAATTTTTATATGGACATTGATGCTAAATATAAAAGGAAGCCAGTATAATAGTAGGAGATATTATTAGTTTCTTTTTGTGGATATTCATAAAATAAATGTAAATTAAAACAATGAAACCTATGAAATTCATGTGAAGTATTCTGATTTGTGTATATTGAAATTGATATACTTCCAAAATAGGTGGTTTAATTTCAAAGTCATTAAGTCCAAAAAAAATTTATACTGAACCCTAAAAATCTTTAGCTCTCTAATCCACTAATATCATTACATTCAGTTTTGGCTAAAATGTATATATAAAATTCTGATTGCAAAGTTTTTTCTAATATAAACAAACTGGATATTGCTAACTGGCAATTTTGAAACTAGTTCAATTATGTCAAAGCAATGCTGACTTTATATAGACATTAAAATATAATTTTCAAAATTAGGTAGTAAAATAAAACAATTTATGTTATAATATTGGGTTAAAAATAGAATGCTGTTGTTAGAAGTATATTTATTCAAGAAACGGGAAAACTGAAGGGTAAGATAGAAAATGAAAACTACTAACTTACTTTACATAACCTTTTGTTACTCTCATTATGTTGCTTAGTTCAGTTAAAAATGTAATTCTCTCCCTCTTACCCCCACCCTCCCCTACCTTCCCTCTGAGGTTTGACGGTCTGATCAATGCTTCTCTGTCTCTGGATCTGTTTTTGTTCATCAGTTTATGTTGTACATTATAATCCACAAATGAGTGAGATCATGTGACATTTACTATCTTTCTCTGACTGACTTAAGGACACATGTGTAATGCCTTAATAAATAAAAAAATGTAATTCTCTGGTATCACAAACAAGATGTAAGACACAAAATAAAAGTTAAAATTTAAAAAATCATAAGTATCTCTAAGAAATGAAGCAGATAAAGAAATCACTTCCAAAATCATGAAAGACCAAATGAATCCCTATGAAAACACAAATAACATAAGCAAAGTCATAAATTTAAAAAATAAAAAAATAAGCCATGGAACAAATAATGCACTATTTTTATTTTTTTCAGAATTCCACTGACATTTTATAGGCAGACAGTGATATCATTTAAGTGGTATCTAAACTGACACGTATATATTCAATTTATGTAGGAAATTAATTTCTCATTCCTCCATTCTTAAGTTGTTTTATAAAAACACTTTGAGCTATACTAGCTGATTAATTCTTAGATTTCGCTTTCCCAGTATATAACTTTTTGCTACCTTTAAACTATGATGAAATCACTGAAATATTTAGAATGCAGCTGTAGAGAGTCTACTTAACAAATTAGTAATTCATGCTCACATGAGAACAGATTTTCAGTTGCTCTTTTCAAAAAAATAAATACGTAAGTATTTGTTGCAATTAAGAATTAGGCAGAGAAAATTATGTCTATCATGTAACAAGGGTTAGTGTAACACATGGCATCTATACCTCAGCTAGGTAGCATTTTAAATGGATATAAGTGCAAAACAACATTCTATGATAGCTTTTCAGTCAAAATCCTTGGTAATTATGTGAAATTCAAGAACAAAAGGCATCTGTGCATTACTTCTAAGGCAGACATTCAAGAAGAAGGGGG
>NW_005366679.1:792807-795401 GCF_000412655.1 Myotis brandtii | reverse complement strand
AAAAAAAGAAGAAAAGACATGGAGAAAATCTAACTTCTAACTATTCAATATTACAAAATTATTTTTCATGAAAAATGCCAAATTCAACATCATGTTTATTTTAAAGGAAAAATTTTTTCTTCCTTCCACTATCTCCACTTCAAACTCGACAGATTCAGTTAAAATATGTTATCAAAGAAACAAAGGATGATAGGATTTGCAAGTTAGAATGGCAGTTAGATTTGTTCAACTCATTGTTTCCCAAACTTTCCAATGATAAAAATCACCTGGAAGTCTTGTCAAGCACGTACATATGTAACTTTCCAGGCTCCCTTCTGAGAATTCTGAATCAAGGATTTGGAATGAATCTGGGAATTTGTACTCAGAAGTGCAACTACCCCAGGTGATCCATATCATGATGAAATTTTGGAAGATATGGGAGCTTTTAGCCCAGTTTCATTTCTGCAAAGTGTAAGAAAACTAACCAAAAGTCATCTGTCCCATAAGTCAGCTGGAATGTTCGGCTCCCACTGAGGACTTCTCTTTTTTTTTTCCTCCTAACTTCATTGTGGCCTTCAACTGTGACCTGAGTAAGAGTTCTAGATGATTTCAACAAAAAAGTCCAGAAAAACTTAGTAAACCAAACTTTCCAATGATAAAAATCACCTGGAAGTCTTGATTTCAACAAAAATGTCCAGAAAAACTTGGTAAGATATATGTGGAACAAATAATGAAGAGCACATGGATTTTTATTTACAAAAATCTGTATTTAAACATGTTTTACAACAGTTGACTACATATTGACTACTTATATGCCTATGTTGCATCAGAATATAATAATAAAGCTAATTAGTTAAAAATTACACATATACATATTTCCCAATACCAGTACATTTAGTTCAAAGTCAGACATCTGAGACCTTCAGCTCTTAGACCTCCTGAGTTTCCTGAGGGTGACTGAGTGAGGAGGGAGTGAGAAGTATGAAAGGACAGGTTGAGAAGTTGCAGAATGGAGATCCCTGATATCCTACTTTTCCACAATGAGTTCCTATGTTACATTTTATATACCATCTTTAGTAAAAAAAATTTCATGTAAGTAAAGTTTTATGGCTAAAACTCATCTTGAACCATTGTACTGCAGTAGGTTAACCACACAGAGATGGATATCTCAATCTTCAATAACTGCATTCACAGCAATCCGCCTTCCTTGTAAGTGTAGATAAGCAGTAGGCAGGGGAGATATAATCATATTCTTCCGAAACTAGAACATTTTAATATAGGATTTCTATCTAAGGAGAATCGAAAATCAATACTAAAAGAGATGATAAAAGGCAATCTAATAACCTAGGTTGCATACTCATTACTTTATCTTCCCCTGTATATATATATCCAATATCCATCCTTTACTGCTTGAAATTAAGTTATATGGATTCGTTGGGTAGAGAAAAATGATGAAGCAAATTAGATTGCAACTATTTTCTTTAATCTGTGAAGCTACTAACTCTACTAATAAGTGCTATGTAATAGAGTTTTCTAAAGAAAGTTCCTAGCACTGCTTCACATCAGCACAGTGGAGCTTAATGACCACCATCAGGGTGAAAGCTGGTCATTGGCACAATGAGTTTACACAAAGTCAAAACACCCTTCAACCAAAGAGTTTTTATAACTAAATTAACTTTCTAAGATATTTCACATTTTGAATCTTAGATATACCAAAGATTTTAAAACAGTAGCCTGTATTTGGATCACACCTCTTTTAAGTTTTCTTATTCTATTATTACTTTTTATCTCTTCACCCCCTGCCCCCTAAGGTCATCAAGTCTTGTTGTTGATTAGCTTCCAGAGTCATAAAAAAAGTTTCCTAAGAGAAGATTATAATGATAATTATTGGCAATAGCTTTTCAGTTTCTAGTTGTCTTGTCAAATCTTACAGCTTAAGTGACTATATATATTTTTTTCAGGCATATAAGTTGGGTTTGAAAGTCAAACAGATTAGTGTGGACTTGATTATGAAATACAAAACCAAGTGGCTTTTTAATAGGACCTTGTGCAGAAACCCAGTTTAGGCTTTCTAGTTGCAAACAACAAAAAATGACTGGTTAATTAAAGTCACAAAAGAATATATTGAAACTATTTCACAAGTACTCATAGAACAGACTGACATTTCTCTTTAGATCTTTCTAAATGTGAGTGATCAGACCTCTGGTCAACAGAAGACTAAAAAAGTATACCAACCTCTTGTAGACTGCTAATTAAATTTATTTTAAATAATCTATATCAAGGAAAAGGTCTAGAAGAAACTCACAATGTCAACTTCATTATTTTTGTATTTTATCTAGGGTCATCACTTTTCCTCAAACTAGTCAGGAGGTATGGCTCTCATTGGAAACGTCCAGTTCAAAAGTGCCAGCTTTCATTTTAAACTATGAAAAGCATGCAGAATATAAAGAAACTAGAGGTCAGTGCACGAATTTGTGCACCAGTGGGGTCCCTTGGCCTGGCCTGCAGGATCGGGCTGAAACTGGCTCTCCAAGACATTCCCCAAAGGGTCCCAGATTGTGAGAGGGTGCAGGCCAGGCCAAGGGACCCCACCAGTGCACGATCAGGGCCAGGGA
>NW_005366679.1:790308-792022 GCF_000412655.1 Myotis brandtii | reverse complement strand
CATATGTTCTTACTTATGTTACCAGATCTGAAAGTTTCTGCATCGCTGATAATGCACAATTAAGCCCTGATACTAAGTATCATACTTTGAAACTATTTGGTTGTGTTTACCATAAAATTATTTATAATAATAAAAGCATAATATGCTAATTAGACTGGACAGCCAAACAACCTTCTGGATGTCTTTTCAGACTACCTTCTAGATGAAGCCGGGGCTGCGAAGGCCAAGGGGCAGCTGCTGTGGCTGCGAGGGCTGAGCCCCTTGCACATATTTCGTGCATCAGGCCTCTAGTTTATAATAATAGTTCATAATTATTAAAAATAAACCCACATGCCTACCTCTTGACGTGATAAGAACTTTAATTGCATTATTTCATTCAATAACCTTCACAACTATCATATGAGAAAGGTATTATTATTGTCTTCATTTCAAAAATAAGCAATCAAAAGCATGGTGGTTTAAATAAGTTACCCAGAGTCTCATGACCCATAGACCTTGGTCCACTAGGCTTAGACTGAGCTCCTGACTGCTATAGGTATACATCCATACAGAAAGTTTGCCAGAAATAGGCTAGGTCACTTCTGTATCAGACCACAGACTACACTAATAGGGGATAGATTTGTTTAGGATACGTCATTAGTACTGTCATGCAAGTTGTTTTTTTTTATATTTCACCATGTCTGTCCTCCCCAATGGCCATGCTAAAAGGAGATTCTTCCAGTAGCTTTGGTAAATGACTGATTATTTATCTTATAATATAAATTATTCTAATTAATTTTCAATAAGTGAAGCCCAGTAGTTCAACACATGCTTCAAAATAACCTTATTAGCTTGGATCGTGTGACAAATCTTAGAGTACAGTCTAATTAAGCTCCGTGTAGAACATACAAACACTTCTTCTCTGGCATTGGAACTGCTGATTAGAGGCAAATCACTCTTTTACATAATGAAACTTGGGTTTCTGTGCAAGGCTTGAGAACATTTGAAAGGAGCTAATGGAAAACCCAGCCAGAAAAAGTGCTTTATGGCCTTACTTCTCACAAAACCTACAATTACATTCATTCTTATTTGAAGAAAAAGACATAGGTCTTTTTTTTTTTTTTTTTTTTTAAATCTGGGCCTTTACAAAGGGCCTGATTTTTAACAAAAAGAGCATTAGATGTTTGAGAATTTTCCAACTGGCTAACTATATATTTTCCCAGGCTTATTCAAAACTTATTTCAAGCATCTGAAGAAACCTAAAAAGGAATATATGCCAAATAAGGCTTTGGTTTATCAGCTTAACTCCTGACAAATAAAAATAGGAAATGTATATACAGTATCTCTTACTTGCCTAAAATGACCATCTACAAAGGAGTGTTTTAAAACTTATAATTGCTCATCCCATCTCCAAACATATTTTTACCATTGACCATTAAAATATATTTTTTTATGTTTATGTATAAATTATAGACATGTCCAATTCTATAAAATTTTTATTTATTATAAAACATGCGTAAATATAGAATCTTGTAAGGATGAGATAAACTTATAGTGAATAATTATTTATTTTACTTCTAACTGCACAAAAGCAAAAAACCTTTTGCTTGTCACTAAAAATAACTTTGGATGCTCAGATTTAAAAAATATTTTTCAATCAAGAACTCTACTTAACATCATTAATTGATGTAAAAGACAATGAATATAAAGGGTGTCCCAAAATTCACGCAAGAAG
>NW_005366679.1:787592-789788 GCF_000412655.1 Myotis brandtii | reverse complement strand
ATTTACCCCATATGCTATTCCATACATAACCCTATACTGTATACTTTATGAATCAATAAAAAATTTACAATTTTTAATTATAAACCTCCTGTGTTTTCTATCAACATTACTTCTTGCGTGAATTTTGGGACACCTTTTACTTAGGATGAGATTTTTCATTAACAATGGTGGATAACATTTCTATTTCGATGATCTTGACAATCTCAACTTTGTGTCTGACACCTGAGACATGTCATTAGATCATGGCTGTTACTTTATGCTATAACTAAGCAAGAGCTTATACAAGGAGTCCAGGAAATGTTTGTTTTGCCCTTTTTTTGCACTTTGCCTTTGTACTCATTATTAGTATTATCTTCTATCTGCAGCTTCCTTGCAGGAAGCTTTTTAAGCCACCAGTGGTCGGCAAACTCATTAGTCAACAGAGCCAAATATCAACAGTACAACGATTGAAATTTCTTTTGAGAGCCAAATTTTTTAAACTTAAACTATATAGGTAGGTACATTGTTATTAACTTAATTAGGGTACTCCTAAGACTTAGGAAGAGCCACACTCAAGGGGCACAAGAGCCGCATGTGGTTTGCCAACCACGGCCCTAAGATATCATACATGTGTGACACTGACCTTATGACATAGGGAGCTAGCAAGGATCCCAGGGTCCTGTCTTCCTGAAGGCAAATATACCAGATGATAATATTTGGGTTAAAGGACATTTTATCTTCAGCTGTCATTAAAAAAAAAAAGAAGAAGAAGAAGAAGAAGAAGAAAGAAAACAGAAAAAAGCAAAGAAAACTAAACTGGGAGGCAGCTAACCTTTTCTCCTATTCAATCAAGCACAGGAGCCTTCATGTATGGGAACTGTCTATTTTAGGACACCAACTCTTAAGACACCCAGAAAGCCCAATTTGTACAAACCACAGACTTTGGTGACCATATTTTGACCGTGATGCCATGCATTCAGAGGTTTTTCAAAGCTAAGAGGTTTATTGTTACGGGGAAAGAAATCTAGATCTCTGACCAAACATTTTCTTTTACATGTGAATGCTCTACAACCATAAAGTACCCACCTGATAAAATATTTAGAAATCATAACGTACAGAATAATAAACTCAGTTTGTCATCCATGGGATAAGACTTTGTGTTTTTCCTCCCAGATAATCTTTCTCCCCCCAGTCGCAAAGATTGAGACAAACAGTCAAATACATATAAATAAATAAATAAATAAATAAATAAATAAATAAAACTATTAGTAAATTTATTTTCCTTCTGATTTTTAAAGATAAATAATAACTGTGAATTTAATTTCTGATATTCTCCTCCAGGACCCTGATAGGATCACTGTACCAGACAACAGAGATTTTTAAAATATAATATGTAAGATCTTACATAAAATCTCTTGTTATGTAAGGAGACCTGGGTTACCTGTGACACTAATGTATCCTTCCAAAAATAGTAGAATGTAACAGGAGGTGGTGATTTGTGACAACTGTGCTTCATAATGAGACTATTGGTTTTGGACACTAGTTTTACTATTTGTAGGTTATATGACTTAGGACAATGTATTAAACACTCCTTGCCGCAATTTCTTCATCTGCAATATGGACTAATAATGCCAATTCACACAGTTGTTCAAAGGATTAAATGAGATAGCCATGATATCTGGTAATATTCACTAACTGATACTTGTAGTACTGGGACATATACAGGATTCTTGATGTCCACAAAGAATTGTTTTGAGGATACACACTTGCATTCCTGTGCTTGGCTTCCTGCAGATAATGTTTGCATTGCAGTTTTCATTATGGGAGAGACAATGGAAAGAGGACAGAGTCTGTAGTTAAGTGAGACTGTATTTGGAGTTAGCTTTGTCACTATCACTTGCCTGATTATGTACAAATTCCTTTGCCTACCTCTTCTCCAATATGGGGATAATAAATCCAATAGGCTGAGTTGGGGAAAGTGTAAAGGAAGATAAAATATAAACAATGGCTGGTAAGCATGAAAATTATAGATATTATTACAATTATTACTACAATATTACTAAAAGGTGGCATAAATAAAATAGTTATCATTTTTACTGTTTTTTTATATACACCAGGTGCTTTTGAATTATGCTAATCATTTAATATCAGGAATTTGTTTCTAAAAAAAAACAATCCTATCTAATAATAGACAAACATGGTAATTAACCATACCTC
>NW_005366679.1:740508-784151 GCF_000412655.1 Myotis brandtii | reverse complement strand
TAACAAAGAAACAGAATTTCCAGAGGATGAGGCCCAGAAATCAGGATTTTTAAAAGATTCCCAGGTGATTCTAATGTGCAGCCAAGGTTGAGAACCACTGCTCTATGTCATCACAAAAATATTTGTAAACTCCTAACATCTATGCCTCCTTCTTTTTTTAAAAAAAAATATTTTTATTGATTTCAGAGAGGGAGAGAGAGATAGAAACAACAATAATGAGAGAGAATCATTGATTGGCTGCTTTCTATATGCCCCTGACTGGAAATCGAACCATGACCTCCTGGTTCATAGGTTGATGCTCAATCACTGAGCCACTGTGGCTGGGCTATGCCTCATTCTTTATGCACATGATGCATTAGTGGTGTAAGAAGAGAAGAAAATATGCATTTCTCTGTACTGCATTAGTAGTAAATTCCCCGTATGTTAATTCATCAGTCCTTAGAAGTGATTAAAGGAAACCAAATAAGAATTGATTTGGAGTTCTATAACCAAAGCAAGACAATAACTACAAACTCTCATTCAATTTTATCTATAGTATAGAGGCAGCAAGATTTGAAGATGTTTCATATGACCACAATTCTTTCCTTTTTGCTTTTTAAGCAACATTTCCTTGCTAAGTACTCAACCTAAAAGTATTAATTGCTCTGTTCTACAATTGAAGAAAAATAAGTTGGGAAAAAAGAGAAAGAAGAAAAAGTAACAAAAGATTTGCCACACATTTCAATATCATTATTTCTAGAGATGAAGATTCAGCAAACACTTTCTAAAAAAAGCCAGAAAGCAAATATTTTAGCTGCAACTACTCAACTCTGCCATTATAGCATGAAAGCAGAGAATGAACTAAAGAATGGATGTGAAAGTGTTTCTGTTTAATGTTATCTACAAAAATAGGCAGTGGGCTGGATTTGGCTCATGAGTCAAATAGTTTTCTGACCCTTGTCATACAGAACAAGATCTCCCCATTCTATAGCTCTAACCGTGTGTGATGGAGCATGTGACCTCTAGAATGCTGGGATTTAAGAGGTTCTGCAAAGTCAAATATTTTCTCACATTTGTTCTACCTTACAAGTAGTTCCCTAGGTTCTCCTTCAGTCTCATTATTTTAGCCATTTCTTTGGTTTAACAAACTCCCACAAAGACTCTTCTTAAACACAGGAACAGATCAACACTCAGTAACTCATTCATTTATTCACTCATCTAGGGGAGATCCTTTGTAGATGGCCTATAGATAAGTTTTTTCGGGGGGAATTGTTGGTAGGGTGAGGCAGAGAAAAGAGAGCTGAGGAGCATCCAGGCCTTCTGAAATTTCAGGCCAGCTAGAAAGTTACAAGGAAAGGGAGAGATAGGGCTTGCCAAAATCAGACCTCCCTGGTCTAGTTTCCCTCAAGCTGTCGTTGGCCTATCAGTAGAATGTAATTTGGGCTCAGTTCTATTTCTGTATCTAGAAATATAGAATGTTGTTTGTGAAATATCTTGGTGGGGGGACAGGAAAGAGAGAGTAGGAATCAATGTTCTACTTTGGCACATGGGAGCTTTTATTTATTGTCTTACATATGGAGGTCACTGAATACTGGTAAATGCTTGTTGCTTTAAATTATTCACCTCCACTTTTAAAGAGCTGAAAATTTCTCCAAACTCATTCCTACCCTTTCACTTATTGATTTTATCACTTTCTTTTCAATTCTTGCTTCTTCATGACCAAAATGAAAGAAGGATGGTGAAAAAGAGGGATGGGAAGGTGAAAGGACAATAGTTGGGTTTGAAGGACAAGAAATAGGACAATTTTGGTTTTCCCATTCTAATCTCAACCTCTTTCCTGACATGAAATAAGCAAAAAGTTTACTTTAAAATATCTTAGCAAAGACTATCTTAAACATCAGAAAACATATTTGGGGTTTACTTAATTTGAAGAAAGGAAAGAAGCACTCCAATAAAAAGTTAGAACGACTCATTTTTCGATGTAATTTTAATATGTATATGGGATTTGAAAAACCTGTCTGTTCTTTACCATGGACAACTTTCAACTTCTCAACGTTTAAATTTCGTTATTATGCATCAGAACTTATACGTTCCTTTTTTTTTTAAAGACACTGTCTTTTTGTGATCAAAGTAAACTCAATACAGACCCTCATGAACCATGTATGTTAATAAGTTCAAGTTTTTTTTTTTATTGCTTAAAGTATTACAAAGGGTATTACATATGTGTCCTTTTTTTCCTTCCCTGCCCTTGACAATCCCCTGGCCCCCCCTACCCCCCACTGTCTTATATAACATTTACATCATTGCATTTCAAATTCATCTTGCCTGACCAGTGAAGACATAAAGGATGGTCCGCTAATAAAATAACCTACAAGAGATCCCCTCATGAACCATGTATGTTAATAAGTTCAAGTTTTTAATATAAGATTTACATCATCGCATTTCAAATTCGTCTTGCCTGACCAGTGAAGACATAAGGATGGTCAGCTAATAAAATAACCTACAAGAGATATAACTTTATGGAACATAATTGTGTATTTATAAGTACTTGGAAAATGAAGTTCTTTGCTCAGCACTTCATACAGTAAATGCATGGCCGTGGATATGAGTATTATATATAATATAAACAAAACATAAAGGTTAATCTAGAATGCCAATGAAAACATGGTTCATAAATCTCCTATTTTTCTTAGTTTCAAGTTTCTTGAGTGATCTGTCCTGGCTTCTAAGTTACAAACACTTACAACTAGAAACAATACCATGCATCCCTGCGAATTAGTCCAGGTTTTCATCAACTACAAATCCCTTTTCATTTGCTTGCATATGTTTCTGTTTTATTTTTAATATTTTTCTCCAGATTGAATTTTGGACTTTCCCCTCCCCATTTTTGTACAGTCTCACACTTAGTAATGAGCTGAAGGAATCCATGTGCTAAATACAATAACAGATCTGAGTTAATTACGCTATAATGCTCTTGACCTGGCTGATGGAAAGATACATGTTTTTACTTGGTACACCCGTTTGCTCCAGGAGCTTACAGGAGGTAGCCCCACCGAAGGTTTAGGATGAAAGGCTTCACTTTGTCTTCAAAGAGCAAAGAATTCTCAGGTGGATAGGAAGGACTTAAAAAGGTCATTTTGCCCTTCTTTTGTCATAATGACTCATAAAGGTAATCATCAGATGAGTCCCAAAAGATGCTCTTATCCAAGAAAAGAATCCAAAAGATGTTTAATGTGTGTGTACTTAAAATGCTTAATGTGTGTATATTTAAAGTGAAGAGAGAGAGAGAGAGAGAGAGAGAGAGAGAGAGAGGCAATAAATACTAAATGACCCTGTAAAGTCTATTACATCTTCCAATCTGGTCTCCCTAGCCAGACCCCAAGAGCCTCACTAAACAGGCCATGAACATGCTCCTCTAATGACCTGATTCACCACTGTCAGCAAAGGTGACATTGAACCCAGGACAGCATATGCATTTCCTATCACCAGTGGCAAAAAGATCCCTTTCTCTTGTGCAGTGATGTGTTTGGATTTGCAATATGATTTTATTACTATCAGACTGTGAACGTTTCACTCTCATAATACTTATGTATAATGCTTGTGGTGCTCGCCTGATTTCTCTCACCTCTGATAACTCAGTCCTTTCCATATTCTTAAGCTTCACAAATCGACTTTATACATGAGATTGCCCCACCCTGAAGTCACTTTCCATTTCTCAATCCCCTAGAACCGTGGTCGGCAAACTGCGGCTCGCGAGCCACATGCGGCTCTTTGGCCCCTTGAGTGTGGCTCTTCCTAAGCCTTAGGAGTACCCTAATTAAGTTAATAACAATGTACCTATCTATATAGTTTAAGTTAAAAAAATTTGGCTCTCAAAAGAAATTTCAATCGTTGTACTGTTGATATTTGGCTCTGTTGACTAATGAGTTTGCCGACCACTGCCATAGAACATTTACTGTCACAGCTATATTAGTACTTAACATCTGATCTGCTTTTGTCTAAATCTTATCTTTCCAACAAATGGAAAGTGCATTTGATTCAAGTTTCTATCTTGAAACAAATATGGATTTTGAAGCAGATTGTTTTAGTGGTTAAGACATAATGTTTTAAACAGACATTTTAAAATGAAAAAGTAGGAGGAAATTTTGGACCAATGGTTTTTTGTTTTCATTCCTTTACACGCATCTGACATCAGTAGATACTGGCTGACTAATGGAAAGGAATATCGCTACATTTAGATGAAGTTGTACAATGAGGGAAATGCTGAAGAATTCTCAGAACCACTTCTTGTATCACAGAAACAGAGTGTCTGTCTCTGCAAATGTTTAGGGATTTTGTTTTTCCTCTTTGTTCTTGGTATTTATTTGTGTTAAGTTTCTATCTTTGCCATTTAACATGTAGACATTTTGAACATTATTTATATGGATAACTTTGTAAAGAGAGTTAGATTTAATTTTAACTTAAATCCACCATCTAATTATTATTTCCAAGTTTCTTTTTTAAAAATATATATTTTTATTTTTTTAAATATGTTTTTATTGATTTCAAAAAGGAAGGGAAAGGGGGAGAGAGATAAAAATATCCATGATGAGAGAAAACCATCGATCAGCTGCCTCCTGCACACCCCCACTAGGTATCAAGCCCACAACCCAGGCATGTGCCCTGACCAGGAATCGAACTGTGTCCTCCTATTTCATAGGTCAATGCTCAACCACTGAGCTTCACCCGCCAGGTTTATTTCCCAGTTTCCAATCTAAAATCCCACTGACTAAAATGATTAATTATAAACCTTTTATTGGTGCACCCATCCCTGTTATGAAGAGAAATATTTAGGAGAGAAATATTTTCACAGATCCATCAAAATACAAAACCATCAATGGCTTGACCTCTCCAGTATCCAATTTGTAGACTCTGGGAACAGTCTTTCTAGGAATGCTTAGTTTTAATAAGTAAACACTTAGGATTGCTAACAGTGAAGTCCTCAATTTACAGAGATATCAATCTACAAAGCGTTGACCTCACAAGCATTGCCACTCCTGTTAGTCACAGCAGTCTTTCCTGCAAATAAGCATGTGCTTTTCACTAGAGAGGGAAAATGCAAGGCAAAACTGTGATGGCGGTCACCCCTCCATTCAGCATTTGTGGAGCATTTGTGTTCATCACCCCGAGAATGTAACTGTCATCTGCATAAATGAATAGTGTGCCATATCTGACATTGAATAGATTCCCATTTAAAGTATAGAAGTTAATTCATTCGTTCACTTTCAAATATTTACTGTGAACCTGCCCAATTCAAGGCTACATCGTATGTGTTAAAGATGCTAGAGGAACCTGACCTTGCCTTCCCTGAACTGAAAGTTCCTTGTAGAGGTTGATACTAAAACCTGAAGGACAAAAGGCAAGGTACCATGTGAAGATGTTGGGGCAGGACATCGCTGGCAAGAGAACAGTGAGGATGGGAATCCAAGTGACCCTCGAGAGTAGCTGTAAGGGAGGCACTGGTGCAGCGTGTTTGAGAAACAGAAAGAAGACTCGTGTGGCCTGAACATAGAAATCAATCCAAAAAGGAAATTCTGTTTCCTTGGTAGTGGGTAAAACAAAAGATGAGAGTGATAATGTGAGAGAGTACTGGGTTCAGGGAAGCTTTCATCGAAGGAATTTCATAAAGTGAAAGCTCATGAAATGAAAGGTGAGTAGAAGTTCAGAGGGTGACAGAAAGCAGAAGGCATTCAGAGGGCGATGCTGGACACAGGCAGAGAAGCAGGGGACAGCAGAGTGTAGAGGGGTGACTAGTGTGGAGCAAGGCAGTGAAGAAGGGGAAGCAGGCATATGTCAGGATTGCTAAGGGCTGTAAATAGCAAGAATGCAAACAACAGTGGCTTGAATAGTTAGGAACTTAGTTTTCTGACAAGAAGTTTTGTGGTAAGAATTTACTGACAGCGATCCAGTAGCTTAATTATATTAGGGCTTAAGCTCTGTCTCTAGGTCTTCCCCTCATGGGATCAATGTGGCTGCCACAGCTGTGATGATGTCATCCCTACCCCATGTTAAATGCAGGGAGCAAGGCACCGAATGGCACAGAAAAGAACTTTGTCTCTTGGAGTAAGTCCTTCTTATGGTGGAAAAAAAATTATTTCCCAGTTAACTCTCCAGGAAATTTCCCCTTATTCCTGTGTATTATGCCCACCTTAAAGGAAGAATCCAATTTTCCCCAAATCAAGGAATCTGATAAATGAAGATTTTCTTAGCAAGGAAGAGGGAAAGGAGAAATATCTATTGTGGTGGCAAGCATAGTGTCTGCCAGAGCAGGAGCCAACAATGGAGGGCCTAAAATTTGCTTGTGTTAAGCAGTAGATTTTCCTTTGTGGGAAACAGACCTTTGGCTGAAACCTCACTTTTGATAGCTTTAATGGTCACCACATTTTTTGTTCCTTTACATTTCTCACTTGAAACATTTTTTTTGTCATATAACTTCGATTTTTTCCCTTACTCTTGGCCTCTTTCTATCTATGGGTTTTGTGGATGAAATAAGCATTGTTTTAATTCCTGTATTGGTTTTTAAACTAATACATTCAAATCCAATAAATAAAATCTTACAGAATAGAATTTTTTTTCTATACAGTTTACAATACAGCTTTCTAATAGATTTTCTCATGGGTCACAAATGTAGACACATATATTATTTATACCACCTGATTAATCATTATGTAAACAGTGAGTCATACATATTAATTTTCCTTTCAGGAAAGGTGAAAATGGGTCTCATAGGAGAACTCAGAAAATTTAAAAATTGATATCATTTTTGCTTTCCTAAGCCAAATACCTAATAAATTATATTTGTTATTTAGCCAGGAAAAGATACAAGACTAACAAGTTCGCTGCTGATGAAAAGCATTCCCCGCATTTCATTTGCTTGGTTCTTTTATGCTACATTAAATGAAGGCGTCTAAACAAATGCCTGTCTGCTCAGGAAGTTCTCCCAATTATGCTACAGGCAGTTTATTCTGGTGTTTGCTTCTTCTGCCTTAAGGAAGAAAAAAAGGTGGTCAATTCTTATTACAATGATCCTTCTACAAATGAATGCATTGTCCATTTACTATTTGTAAGATAGTATTTTTTTTTTGAAATATGGACTCTAGTAAGACACTGTGCTTAGTACTGAGACCCATTAAGGATATACAAATGAGGGGCTGAATAATGCCTCCTGTGAAGTTCTAACTTGTGGCTGAAACTTCAGGAAATGGTTTTAAAAACGGCATAAATAGACACAAGCCTATTGCTTTGAAAATGAGATATTGCGCTTTCCCCACTACCCAGCTGTAGTGGTTGGAAATGGTGGTGTTGAAGCTGAAAAGACACGACTCTAAGCTTACTAAACTTTTCCATGGGCTCTAGCCTTGACTCTCTCACTCACTGTCCTTGCCTGCTTCTCCTATTGCCTATCAGGGCACCAACACTCCTGCTGCCATTACTGCCTTGGCCTTTGTGATCCTATCAGCACGGGCCTCTCAGCAGAATAGAGGCCCTCAGATTCCATGGTGGGGCCCCTAGGACTCAGCAGCCACCCCAAAGGCCATTTAGGAAAGCAAATATGATGCAAATCAAAATGAACCACATTAGAATCAGATTGATTCACTTATTGCCTAACCAGTGCTCAGCTCAACAATTTTCTTTCACTTTTAATGTTAATTTAGATTTGGGGGAAAGTATGGTTTCTATCTTTTCTTTTTTGAACTTGAGTGCTGTCCATGATAATAATAATAATAATAATAATAATAATAATAATAATAATAAAATCCTGTTAGCTTGAAGGACTTATTTAATGAACCAAGTTGAAAGATTAGATTCAAATGATTACAGCTAAGAAACATCATTTAGGAAAGAACAACATTTTTCCCCTTTCCTAAGTAATACCTGGTAGAGCTGTCAGATTTTGACCAGACGGGCTTAAGGGGTCACCCTGCCCAGGGCACCAATCTCTCAGGGCAGGGAACAATCACTGACTCTGCTGAAGGAGGTGTATTGATGGAACTCCTCCCTGTGCAAACATAATACGAAGTGGAAAGGACTATTTTGTTGAGCTACTTGGGACCGGGCATGTGCTGTCTCAAATGTGTTGCTAAGAAGCCTGGCAAAGAGTAAAAGCAAGGCTGGCATTCTGCCAGCTGGGGCACAAGTTTGGAGGTTGAATAGCATGGCACACGAAAATGGACTAGAAGGAGAGCCTCCCCAACAATGTTGTTTCTTAGTTTTCTTTCTTATAAGGAATTCGGCCTCATGCATTCTGTTGGACAGATAATTAAAGAAAATCAGGGTAAAAGGGTACATATTTATCTGCTGATGCACAATATTATGAAGGCATCACACATCTTGGTCTTACACTAGGCTTCAGGAGCTCCAACTTTGTATATCCAGCCTTGTATGACTGAAGGACAGCAATGCCAGGACGGTAATATTTACCTGACTAGCTCTTTAGATATTAATCTAATGAATAATACAAAATTACATTTTAGCATAAATAGCACAGTGCAGGTGCTCAATAATTACCTATTAATAGGTTCATCCCACCTGTCCTAACATACTGTCTAATGTAACAGATGAGGAGTAGTACAATGCTATCCTATTCATTTTAGGATAGTGCATTGCCTAACTGCTATTTGATCTGTGGTTTATTTGTAAATGGAGAAAATCTTCTAGGCTAGAAATCAGTGAAGAAGTAAGGAAAACCCCTGATATTTCCAGTACCCAATTGGCACCACACATAGCTATTACAATATCATTGACTACTAGAGGCCCGATGCACAAAATTTGTGCAAGAGTAGGCCTTCCTTCCCCCCGCTGCCAGCACTGGTTTCCCTCCTGCACCCGGGACCTGGGCTTCCCTCCAGCCGCTGGCTCCTGGGACCCAAGCTTCTGAGGGAGGCCCTGCCCACCCACCACAGCCCACCAGTTGGTGGCCTGGGCCTCCTTCTGCAGGGTGATCAAGGGGCAATGGCTGGGCCCTGACCAATCGCATCGCACCTGCCTTGGTTGGCCTGGTGCCAGTGGGTGTCAAAGCATGGTCCTGGGTGGTCCTCCAGATGGTCATTCTGCTGTTCGGCCATTCAGTCGATTTTCATATTATGCTTTTATTATATAGGATATTTCCTGTGTGTGGCCTGGGCCTCCTTCTGCAGGGTGATCAAGGGGCAATGGCTGGGCCCTGACCAATCGCATCGCACCTGCCTTGGTTGGCCTGGTGCCAGTGGGTGTCAAAGCATGGTCCTGGGTGGTCCTCCAGATGGTCATTCTGCTGTTCGGCCATTCAGTCAATTTGCATATTATGGTTTTATTATATAGGATATTTCCTGTGCTGTACTTTACATCTGTACTTCTCAATCCCTTCACTTTTTTCACCCAGTCCCCCAAATATTTTTAAAGGCTCATTTTGCTGCTATGTTAAGCCTACATTGTAGAAGGGAGTTAGGAGCTATTTTAATAACCTACGAGAGGGGGGATGAGAGCATGGACCAGGACGGTGAGAAGCAGCTGGGTATGTGCTGAAGGAAGAGACCACATACTTTGTTGATGGTTTTGATAGGAGGTTGGTTTTGATAGGATAAGAGGGAATGAGGAGTTAAGGAGGAAAGACTCCTAACAGTTTTGATAGGAGGTTGGTTTTGATAGGATAAGAGGGAAGGAATGAGGAGTTAAGGAAGAAAGACTCCTAACATCAGGGGAGGATGCCTTATCCTCATTTAAGATGTTTCCAAATGTAATAATTACCAGTTTATGTAAAGCCTTCCTGATAAGGAGCATATATTTCTGGGGCAAGCTCTCCTTTCTAAAGATCCATGAAATTGTTACTTAGTGAGATATTGTCGATGGGAATTTGAAGTGAGTTGCCCTTGCCAAATAAATTTATAGGAGCAGTTCAGTGTTCATAAACCTTGAGACTGTTTTAGGTGATATTTTTACGCAACTTCAGTAATTTGTAATCATAAGCAAAAGATTTCACTAAAGGAACATTAAGATGAGGCACATAGGGAAGAAAAGCAGTTTTTTTACAGTCAGTTAAAATTCTGTGCAAAAAGGTAAAAGTAAAGTGCTTTTTTAAAAAAATATCACTATAAATTCAAAATTGTTGGGACATAAATCTGTATTGTTACTACTTTTAATGTTCAAACGTACACTTAAAATTTTTATTTCATCCTTTACATACAATAAAAACTGGCCATAAACACACACCAAATTGATGTAGGACCGTGGAACCAATGAGCATTTTTCTATCTCTCCAGAGATGTGAGAGATTCTACTTTCTTTTCTTTTGCTTTAAAATGTTTTAATCACTTGCAAACAAGTTCAATAATGCCGAAGGAAACTAAAATTACAAGGAAAATAAAAATGAGGTCTACATAGAAGCCAACAAGAACCATGCGCTGGGGTAGATTAATAGAGAAAAGATTGTGGTCAGTTCAAGGCTAAGTTAACACTTCTTTCTTTCACCAGGAAAGAGACATAAAGGGAGAGAGCCTATATTGACTTTAACTAAAGCAAAGCAGGGTACAGAGCAGAAACTTCCGCATGTTGGCAAAGGGTATTTGTTTCCTCCAGACCGTAAGAATTTAATTTAGGGAAGCAAAATGAATAGCATAAGCCAGGCAATGGCCTGTGGAAGAAAGCTCAAGTCTAAATGCAGACAGTAAATGGAATGAGGGCCGACATTTCAGCAAGAGGAGGCAGTTGACACTGCCTTCAACCTACCAAATTGTTGCTAGAACCCAAAATTCAAAAGAATTAGACAAGGGGAGATTTAGTAGATGTTAATATGTTTCTATGATTTTTTGGCCCAGGGAGTAAAAACCAAACAAGCCATAGGTTAATCTAGGTAATGTTCAACTTTCGTTAACCATTATGTGTTAAGCATGTTACAAACATTATCATGTTTTATGTTTCAGCAAATGCATTATGTTTTATTTCACTATCCAGTTAGCAGAAACTCAGAAAATCCAAGTTTTTTTCATATATTTACACAGGGAATAGATATTGAGTCCAGTGTTTGAGCACCATGCTATTTCCTCTAACACACGGTGCTTCTTGCTACAACAGGCAACTTTTTAATATCAGAATTTAGTTACTATATTTAGGACCAAAAGCTTTAAAAAAAGAAATCAAATAAAGGTTTGTCTGCATTTCTAGCTTTCATTTCGAATCCCCCTTGCTTATTTCTTCATAGTTCTGGTTGTTTCAGTGAAAAAAAAATATTACTTGCAATAAAATACACTGTAACAAATAGTACTTGCAACAAAATATA
Organism: Myotis brandtii; assembly: GCF_000412655.1. Lineage (NCBI taxonomy): Eukaryota > Metazoa > Chordata > Mammalia > Chiroptera > Vespertilionidae > Myotis > Myotis brandtii. The sequence goes on along the minus strand of NW_005366679.1, from coordinate 772,879 downwards.
TATCCAATAGAATAAGAGTAAAATGATAGGTCAAAGTAATGAGAGGCAAGATATGCGGAATTATTATATGACAACCTAGGATACAGGAAACAGTTAAGTACAAAAGTAGGCACAGAGCTTTCTAGTAAACACAGATAAAAGGGCAAAACACTGTTGTTCATGTCCAATTATCTAACAAAAAAGATAAATGCAAGATCATTAAGGCTCTATTCTCTAAGAAGAATTAGGAGCATGAAGAAATTTTTCATGTTGTGACATTAAGCAATTTAATAAGTATGCATTATTCATACACACACAAAAAAAGAATGCTTTGGAGGGATCCTATTTAGTTTTTAAAAGTGGGAACATAGGTTCATAGGTAGGCTCACCAGGAGGATGTTTTTCTTCTCAACTTGTAACCTGTCAACAGAAGGAAATGGTCAGATGCCAAATTGCTAACCCTGTGGGAAAGCATTCTGAGATTCACTGGCATATGTTCTCAGATTCAATGGCTTAGGTTTTAAGAGTAATATCCCTTTTGGTCAGCTTTACATTCTAGCTCCTTAGACTTCAGGTAAATTTGATTTGGGCATGAAAGTAATAGATTTACACTTTTTTTCCCCCCAATGCATAACTTAAAGCTATTTTCTTACAGAGTTTCCTTGATCTGTTTTTCTACTGAAGTAAGTAAGCAAGTACATCTAAAGTCCAGTAATCAATACTTGTAAACACGCTGGATCAAATTTGGCAAAAATTAGAATGTCTGCAAGAAAGGGGAGTAAGCGCACTTATACATTTCCTTATTGCCAGTAACTTCATTGGAGTCATTGTAGCGCAAGGACCTGGCATCCGCAAGGTCAAGAGGTTAGAGTTGGGACCTGAATTTTGAATTCTGACCGCGAGTGGAATAAATCACATCATGCCTCTGACTCATGATCTCAACATATATGTGAACAATTGGTGACACCAACTTGGGCAGTTTTAGTCATATTTGTCCCATTCCTTGAAGTCATTTGTTATCTGTTAACATTATGACTGGAGACCACAGAGAGATTTCCATCCAAAGGGAAACCCACACATTTGAGGCTTTTTGCCAGTTCCTTTGAATGCACTGTTCCACAGGAAAAGCAAAATTTGTTACGGTGAACAGTTGCTTTTTCCTGCAATGACTGTCACAGTGAGTAAGTAACTAAATTCTCAGAATGTGCCATTGTACTCATCAAGTAGAAGCAGACTGTTGTCAGTCAATTTGAATGCCTGGGTTCCCAATGGGAAAGTAATCTATTTCTTCCATATTTCTTGGATGTCAGCCTCAACAAAACAATGTCTTATAGAAATTACAGATCTAGTCGCTGTTATTTGAGAAAATATGACCCAGACACATTGTGAGAGAGAAAGAAAATGTTGGCAAAGAAAACAAATAATTTTGCTTGCAGAAAAACAAAGTTTTAACTGAGCTTTGGCTTATGTTGTTTCAGCTTTGTATTCAAAATAGCCATGACCTTGAATGAACACCATTTGTTAAATAACCACCAGAGGAGAAAAAGAAACATAGTATGATTCAACTGCCCTCTTTAAATTTCAGAAAGTACTTTAGGACTCTTAAAACTGGTCTATAAATTGATACGTGCAAGATAATTGAGAAGTTTTGTAAAAAGGTTATTGCTCACTGGAATAGGTACTATTATTATTTCACCATAAAAGCCTTATGATATTAAAAGATAGAATTAGAATATAGAAACAAAGGCCTATCCTGCACCACATACATAACAGGTAACCCTAGAGTAGTAGAAGGAGAATGTAGGAGACTTGAAACCCTCTCAGGCTCTGCTTCAGAGGAATCCTATCTAGACATTCATGTTTTAGCTGAGATATCTTTCTGTCTTATTCTAAACAAGTTTTGATAAGGCAGCTGAATCCTGTATTCTGAGCACTTCATAAGGTCCTTGGTTTGTGTATGCAAAGATGTTTATTTGAGGTAAATGTTACCTTATTTTAAACAATTTTAACCTGCTAATGTTTCTTTAGTTTGTTTCCTCCAACTTTTCCTCTAAGTCTCCACCATATAGAAAATTAGGAACTCACCTAGGCCTGGTCAGCTTGGCTCAGTGGTTGAGCATTGACCCATGAACCAGGAGGTCACGTTTTGATTTCCAGTCAAGGCACATGCCTGAGTTTCAGACTCAATCCCCAGAAGCCGCCAATCCCCAGAGGCAGCCTATCAATGATTCTCTCTCATCATTGATGTTTCTATCTCTCTCTCCCTCTCTAAATTCAATAAAAAAATATATTTTTAAAAAGTTAAAAAAAGGAAACTCACATGGATATTGTCTTTTTGAAGAACAAGTTGATAAAGAGAAAATAATAAAGATACCAATTTACCAACAGGAAGTCTCTCTTTGCACCTTTATTTAACTGGAATCTCAACCAGTCTTTGTAGATTGATATTTGGTCATTTGAAACTTTCATTTACCTAAATAGCTTCAGGACCAATTGATAAAAGTTTCTAGAATATATTTTAAAAGAAAAATTTGAACACAATGTTATATTAAATTTAAACACAATGTTATATTAATATTCTTCCTATTCTGTCATTTTTTACAATATGAATAACTTTAAACCCAAAGATTCAATTTCAGAGTATATTATCGAAGTAGTTTCCAATGTGCATGAAAATCCATGTATAAAATGTTCATTGCGGCATAGTTTATAATTCAGTGGTTCTCAACCTGTGGGTCGCGACCCCTTTGGCAGTCGAACAACCCTTTCACAGGGGTCGCCTAAGACCATCCTGCATATCAGATATTTACATGATGATTCATAACAGTAGCAACATTACAGTTATGAAGTAGCAACGAAAATAATTTTATGGTTGGGTCACAACATGAGGAACTGTATTTAAAGGACCAGAGGTTGAGAACCACTGGTTTATATGAAGGAAAGATCTCCAAGATATATTTCCTAGTGAAAGATTCAGGACTCAGAACATTGCAACAGAAAATATAAACCAAATTACATAAGAATCCACACTATACAGTTAAATAATTAAACACTCCCATCACCCATAAGCACATACATGTTAACTGTGTAGAGAAATGTTTGGGTGAAATTCATACTGATTTATTAAGATTAGTTACTTTTGATGAGAAGAATGAAATTTGGAGAGGTTGATAGAATGGCATTTTATTTTTTTACATGCTTATACATTGCTTAAATATTCTTTACAAAGAGAATGCTTATGCAGTCTTTGTTTTTGTGAAAAACTTCAAATGCATAATTATAGGGAAAAAAAGAATATTATCGCAAAGAAAAATGAAATTAACCATGTTTTACTGTCTATCTCAAATACTGCTACTTTCAAAAATTCTTCCTCTTTTTTATAAGATACATCCTCTGTGATTGAGTATGTATCATTCTTACAGTACTTTTTCAATTCAATATTTATTAAAGTGCTACTGAGATTCAATTATGAAAAAGATATTATCCCTATCACCAAGGAACTCACAATAAGAGAAAAAAGAGATGCATTAACTATAAGGCAATGACCAGATGGCTAAAATAGACAGGTATGAACAAATTGTTATGGGCCTTTTGGGAGGCAGAATTCTAACATGGCCCACAAGGTTATTAGCTGGTTTGTTACTGGCTTTGGACCTAAAGAAGCACAGGTAGGTTCAGGATTTTCTTCCCCATTTTCTCTCTGCTTAGTCACCCTGCCATTGAGCACATACTATGTTCCAGGCAGTATCCTAAGCACATTACGTTTTTACATCATTTAATTCTCTTAATCCACCTTTGAAATAGAAATTACCATTACCCTCACTTTAAAACAATGTTAGATAAATTGCTTTGTGTTCCAAGAGAAAAAATAGTGGAGCCAGAATTCTACCCCAGGAAAATTCTGTCTGACTCCAGAGCCTAGACCAGTGATGGTGAACCTTTTGAGCTCGGCGTGTTAGCATTTTGAAAAACCCTAACTTAACTCTGGTGCCGTGTCACATATAGAAATTTTTTGGTATTTGCAACCATAGTAAAACAAAGATGTATATTTTTGATATTTATTTTATATATTTAAATGCCTTTTAACAAAGAAAAATCAACCAAAAAAATGAGTTCATGTGTCACCTCTGACACGCGTGTCATAGGTTTGCCATCACTGGCCTAGACCCTACTAGTATATGCTACAATTATCTTGGATAACCTAAAGCTATCACTTCCAGGAGGAAACATAACAAGTTTTACTCTTTAGTATATGTACTAGGGCTTCTTAAAAACACACACAAATGTCTCCATCATTAATATTTGATTCTTTCCCACACTTGGTAATTTTCTGTACTTATCATAGGAAGAATGAAATGATCTTATTAGGTATATTTCAAATCCTCACCTGCTATTGAAATACAACATGAAAAATGGATGAGAGCTCTATTTGACTCTATTTCTGACTTCTACACTCTTCAGTGGTGTACATTTGTGTCATAGCTTCTAAGATGATACTGAAAAATAGTCTGTGATGAGTAATCTGACTATACTTTTTTTAAAAAGTAACTTGTTATTGATTTCAGAGGAAGGGAGAGGTAGAGAGAGATAGAAACATCAATGATGAGAGAGAATCATGATTGGCTGCCTCTTGCTTGCCCCACACAAGGGATGGAGCCTGAATCCTAGGCATGTGCCTTGACTGGGAATCGAACCATGACCTCCTGGTATCTAGGTCAACACTCAACCACTGCCTCATGCCGGCAAGCCTGATGATACTTTCTTATGATCCAACTATCCAGAACCATATCAGAGATTCATCAAACATGTGTTGCCTTCTCTGTATGTCAGTATTGTGACTTAGGAATTTCTAATTTAAAACAAACAAAAAACATAGTGGTGATGTGGAACTTGATTCCTGACTAAGAACCAAGAAGCTCTTTATCATCAAGATTTATAGAAACCTCACAGCAGGATTACATATGGTATCTTACCTCTCTCTGAGGTTGTTTTATGATTTGTGTTATAATTGATGTTCATTTTTAAAATACTATGCGTTAATAATTCAAATTGTAATATATCTCTGTAAATGTATCCAAATATTGTGGTGTGGATATATGTCAAAAGCCCATTAAGTTATTTATGAATGCCAAAAGTTTGAAATGCCTTGCTATGGGCCAATTGGTGGTAACGGGGGGGAGGTGGGAGAGGGAATCCATCTATATATATAAAAGCTTAAGTGACCGAACTACTGAAAGACCAAATGACTGGTTGACTGGTTGCTATGATGTGCACTGACCACCAGGGAGCAGATGCTCCATGCAGGAGCTTCCCCTGATGGGTCAGTGTGCTCCCATAGCCAACCTCCTGCAGTCCCTACCACCCAGCCGAACAGTTCTAATCGGGACTGGGAAATATGGCCCAATCAGCCCCAGTCACCGGCCAGGCTGAGGGACCCCCCACCTGTGCACGAATTTGTGCACCGGGCCTTTAGTCTCCTATAAGTAAGCTAGAGTTGCTCATTGTCCAGAGGCTAGTTCTCATGATATTAGAACTAAAACTTATTTATTTAATATAGGAACCTGTTCTGTACTATTTAGCATGACAGATAATGGGAATAAAAGGAAGTTTACATCAGGAAATCCCTAGTCTAGAGGAGGTTGACTTTTTTTTTTTTTTTAGTACAGTTGAGGTTATATAGACAGACAAGCAGGTAGAGTAAGCATGCTCTGGGAAGCCACAGGAAGAACATCTAATAAAGAAAAACTGACACGTGTGCTGGATCTTGAAGGACAAAGAGGAGAACCTTGTATTGGGCAGTTTGCTGTTTATTCTGGAACCACCTGGGAACCTTCAGTGAATATTAAGCAGTGGAATAGCACAATTATGTATTATGTTACATAATTAAAAAGCAAAACTCTTTTATGTTATCACAGAACTCATACTGACAACGTGCAACTCTGCAGACCACTTCATGGTAAAAACACTGAAACTAGAAATAGAAGGGAACTTCCTCAGCCTGGTAAAGGGCCCCTAAGGGAAACATCACATTTCATGGTGAAAGATGGAACCCTTTCCCCCAAGACCAGGAACAGGACAAGGATGTCCACTGTCATCATTTTTATTCAACATTGTACTGAGGAGTCTATCCAGGGCAACTAGGCAAAGCAAAGAAATAAGAGCTATCCATATTGCAAATGAGGAATGGAAACCATCTCTAATTGCAGAGGACATTCTCTCCTATGTGAAAATGCTAAGAATCATCAACAACAAGCTGTTAGATCTAATAAATGAGTGCAGCAAGGTTTCAGGATACAAGATCAATGTACAAAAATCAATTGTATTTTTTACATTATACATTTACATGAATAATCCAAAAATGAGATTAAGAAAATAACTTTATTTGGAATAGAATTAGTAATATGAAAATAATTAAGAATATATTTAACAAAAGAAATGTCAGATTGGTACACTGAAAATTGCAAAACTCAAATGTTTGTTATTGGTGAATAGATATACAAAATATGGTATTTCATACATAGGGGTATTATTCAGCTACAAAAGAAATTAATCATTGATATATGCTACAACAGAATGAACCTTTGAAACATTTTGCTAAGTGAAAGAAGCCAGACATACAATGCTACATATTGTATGAATAGATTTATATGAAATGTCTAGGAGAGGAAATTCCATAAAGATATAAAATAGATACAGATTTCTAGGAACTAGTAGGATAGAGGAATAAGGAATGGTCGCTAATGAGTTCAGGATTTCTTTTCAGGGTGATAATACTCTGAAATTAGGTAGTGCTCATTGTTGTATAATCTTGTGAATATATCAAAATCCACTGAATTGCATACTTTAGAAGGCTTATGGTAATAGAAGTATATCTTAATTAAAAATCATGTTATATAAATTACATAGGCATAACGTTTATTTGTAAATAACTGATTTACTAATAAAGTATATGTTGATGTATAGGTATCCAATAAATATTTCTTAAAATAGTGAATACATCATATATCTATGATTAATAATAGACATTATATGAAACTACAAAACACTAAAAATAATTAAGAATTTAAATTAATCACCAGAAGTAAACTACAAGATAAAAAAAGAATTATTATTGAGGATGACAGCTCTTATAGATGTTTAAACCATTTTCCTTATAAAAAATGAAAGTACTGTACCATTTATTTTCTAAGTGACACAATGTAGAATTACAAAGTAATATCTAAATATAGTGTTGATATAGTGTTGTCAAATATAGTGTTGTCGAAATTACTTGATAAGGATTATTCAGAATGGACACTGCGTAGGTTCATTAGGGTTCCATTTAACATTTTTCATCTCATGGCACCATAAACTAATTACTAAAATTCTGCATCACACCAAAATATATTTTTTGCTGATCTGACAAAAAATAGGTATAATTTTGATTCATTCACACTGGACGGTTGTTGTCATTTTTTTTTTACATGACAATCTAAGGGAAAAGAGGCCAGTGTCCCTGAGAAAACATCAGGTGTTGGATGTTTTAAAAATTCTTGTGGCACACCAGTGTGCTGTGGCACCTCAGTTTGAAAATGGCTGTATTTAAGATTTGCTATTTTGAAAACACTTCAGGTTAATGTGGGATTTTAGGAGAAATTAATCAACTCTGATTGTAAGAAAGACTGTCATCATGCTAATCCAAGACTGTTCTCCAGCACATTCTGTACCTAAAGTTGATGAAAATACTTTTTTACTTTCAACTTTCAGTTAGGAGACATATTTTAAGGATGGTTATATTTCATCCAAACTTATTTAGCTAAAGATAGTGATCAATTTTGACTTCATTTAAGATGAATATGACAGAAAGTGGAAGTTTGATAAAATTGCTCTTAAAATACTTTATTCCTAACTTTATTAGTTCCTTTAAAAATGATCTCATCTGAGGTATATGTAAAACATGCACATATAGGTACATGTGTGATATATAAATTAACAAATATATATTCACTTGTGTATATTCAGGCAATTAAAAAGTAAATCATACCAATTATCATATATTTTAAAGAGAAAAGAGAACAGAGTTTTAACTGTAAATTGTCATAACTAAAAATAAAAGAATGACTAGGCTGCAATCTGTTAGCTTATCAGAGAACATTGCTGTGTTGAAATAGACAATCAATTTATATTGAATGTATGTTCACGTGAAGTTTAATGTTCTTGGTGCTGAAAGGTGCATTTTCTTGGTATATGTTAAATAGTGCTGAGATGCACTACTCCAATTGCTCCAGAATAAAACTGACTTTGGTATTGATGTCTTTGTTTCATAAAAGAATGAGACCAAGTGAACACACTACCTAACCTGGCTTTGGTCACTTACAGGGTGGTTTTAGAAAAAACACACTATATGCACCTATTTGTCTGCCAGATTTACAAGTGTCTCCAACTTATATTGAAGCTCTTAATGATGACATTCACACCTTCTGTGAGGATGTTGTCTTTGCTAGGTGACATCTTCAAGACTCAGGGATCATAGTCATTTGCATAATAGGCATTTTTTTTCCTACACACACAAAAAATATAGCAATGCTGCCAAAAGAGGATTGTGGAAGCCTAAGCACAAATGCATTTGAAAGAGAAAATATCCACTTTTATACCCATAGATATTCCTTAAGGTGCATTTTATCAAACCATCTTACTTTTCAAATCAACGAACTGAGTTGCAGGTAGGTATGTGCAGGATCACACGTGGCACAACTGGGTCCTGAGCTCAGGCTCCTGACCTCTGCCTACTACATGTCCTTCCTCTACTGCTGGATTGAACATATGTGTCATTTCCATAATAGCTCTCCCCTTAAGTGTGGTGAAGAAAGCACCAGAAAGTTTCCCTTGAAGGTATGCGTGCTGTTTTAATTGACGTTATAATACCAACACAGCAACATTAACATAACTGAGAAAATTCTCTCACAGCCATGCAACTTACAAAATGAAAGTGTTATCTCTCCTCAAACACCTCTAGGCTCTGGCAATAAGCAAGCTTTACATTTACATAATTGCCATCTCAATGTGGTCACAGCTGTGACATCTGCTTTTCTTACATTAGCATATAGAGCTTCTCTGTTGCTATACATATTTCATGTTTCTCATCTTCAGAAGCTGCCTAATATTTTACTGTTCTGGTACTAGAAAGAACTTAGTACTTCCACAGGTGGACATTTAAATTGCTTATATTTGTCCTCATTTTTTTGGATAGTGTTACAGTGAATATATGTTTTAGGTCTCCCCCCCCAAAAAAATTTTATATTAATGCCTTAGGTTCAATACCCAGGTATGGGATTAACTTGATGAATAGTATCTATAGTTTTAATTGTTCTTGATTCTTACAATATGGGTCCCCAAAAAGATAGTTCTACCATTTAAATTCTGCCAATGACGCATAAGGGTATCTTTCATTATGTCCTCATCATCAGTGAGTATTATTATTAAAACTCTTTTCAAATAGTCCAAATGCTGTATTTTATTTATTTATTTTTTAAATTTATTTTAAAATATATATGTTTTATTGATTTCAGAAAAGAAGGGAGAGATAGAAACATCAATGATGAGAGAGAACCATTGGTCGGCTGCCTCCTGCACGCCCTGCACTAGGAATCGAGCCCACAACCCAGGCATATACCCTGACCGGGAATCAAACCATGACCGCCTGGTTTATAAGTTGACACTCAACCACTAAGCTACACCAGCCGGACCAAATGCTGTATTTTATATTAATTTATTTTGTATTTTCATATCTGCTAACTTATTAAATATAGAAAACATTACATATTATTAAAATAAGTATTAAATATAGAAAGGTATTATATCATTATGACATACATAAAAATATAACAGATTTTTGTAATTATAGATATTATTGACTGTAGAAAATATTAGAAATAGAAAAATGACTATTTTTGTTTTTATGTTTATAGTTTCATTGCCTCTTGAATATTAATTGCCTCTTCCTTGATCCATTAGTATTAATATTATTTTATTTTAATATATTCAATTTTCTTTAAAATTTTATTCACTAATTATTAACTCAATCAAATAACTGCTAAATGCTTAGTGCCTATAACTAGCCCTGTATTAACCCTGAGGACTTCACAACCCCTACCATCAAGGAGCTCCCAGTTGGCCTGAAGGAATAGTTGGATAAGCCAAATATTAAAGTACAGATGGGCAGGGTTTTCAAAGGAGCTTCTTTGCTGCTTTTTAACTTCTATGTTTGACAAGTGGAGTCACACATGTGCAAGGGAGGAAAGCTTTAGTTTGGTAGCTCTTTGCTGCACCTAAGGGACTATGTCCCAACATAGACTCAGTTTCTTTGAGAGTCAGAGGAGGTCTGGGCATGTTCACGCTCAGCCAGGGCAGGTGGAGGAACTTGGGCTTTGATACATTGGATGGCCATCATGGATCCCCAGACCAACTGATGTTGAGTGTGTTTCCCTCCACGTCCTGCGTGGTTCAGGGTTCAGGGTCTGGAAGAGGAGCCGCACACAGATGAAAATGAAAAGACAAGACATAATTGGAAATATTGGGGGGCCAGGCGGGCAAGTCCAACTCAAGGAGAAGGACTTCCACCAGTGCTCAGGCCTCACCAGCTTTTATTGATCTGGGATAACCCCATAGCATAGCCCTTAGGCAGGCGCCCCAGGCAACAGGCAGACTAGTCCATCAGCAAGGATTTACATAATAATAAATGGGGGAGTAGTTTCAGCTACCACTGTCTGGACAAACAGAGGTGGCGCCTAGCTCCGACCTTTGCTAGGGCTTCAAAGGCACCCAGCCTTCAGGGGGTTCTCTGTCTACGCTTATCAGATAGTGAAGACAATAAACTGTTTCCCACAAACTGAATCACTTCAATGAAGTTCTCTGAGGATAGCATGGCAACATCAACCCTTCAATGTTATCATCCTACCCCATCTTCTTTCCTATTTCATTCTTCCTACTGCCAACGTGACTGTTCACAGGCAAGTTTTGTCTCCATGTGATACTGGCCATGTAAGAATATGGTCATGGGCTGCATTTAAAAATGTAATGTGTGTAGATGTGCTTTGAACACTGAGATGCATCACACACACTTTAGTTTTTACTTCAGTTTTTTGAGTTATTTCTGTTCTAGATTGATGAGTTGTGCTCATCCACTTACACATTCTCTTTTTTTATAGGCCAGGACAACACAACCAGATGAGTAACAGCTTATACTGCAGTTGTAAAAATTGGACACACGTTTCTCCTTCCCCTTTGATGAGAGGATCACTACATGTGGCAATTGTATCTGTTTTTCATTCATTTTTAATGAAAAAAGTAAAATAACTGTCAACTGGAAACATGTTTACAATATTATCAAGTGTTTGGAAGATTTGACTCATATCTCTTGAGGTGGTAATAAGCCATATGAAAAGAAAGAGTCGTTAGTTCTCGAGCTTTGACATGGTCTAAATTAAAATTTCATTTTCTAAGTTTGGATAATGAGGAAAGTTCCTGGAAAGCAAAATGGAACAATAACAGCTTAATTATTAATGTCAACACCAAGAGAAAACATTCACAAGTGCAATAACTATTATATTTGGTTAATTTTAAGAATAAAGAAAACTGTAAAATTATCTAAAATCCATAAAAAATTTTGTATTTCACAATTGGAAATCATATGAGAAGTATGATAATAACAATGAATTGTATTTCCTAACCTCACTATTTCATGGCCCTTTATATTTTAAATAGTCTCTGAGGTTGATATTCTTATGGGCAGATGGGTAAAACATCTTTAATATTAATTAGACTTCTGGTAATTGCTTTAAGAAAAATATATAGAAATGCACATAAAAAAAACAACTTTAAAGATGAAATGGCAGTATTCCATCTTTTCTTATGGCTGAGTAGCATTCCATTGTATACATCTTTTTCCAATCATCTAGCAAAAGACATTTTGGTTGTTTCCATGTCTTGACCTCCATGAATAATGCTGCAATAAACAAAGAGATACATATATTTTGACGAATAAATATTTTCAAATTTTTGTGACAACATGGATGGAACTTGAAAATATCATCCTAATATTTATAAAAACCCTGGGTCCCTCACATCCGCAATGACCAGGAGGCTCCACCAACTGAAAGTCAGTCCTGCAGTCAGCGCTGGGTTGTCATGGTGACCCAGCACTGTCTGTTGAGGGGGCTGCGAATCAGGCCCAGAGAGAGGCCTAAAGAGAGAAGCAGGGTCTGATCCGTAGCCTCTGTGGCAGCTGTTGAACAGCACTTGCCTCTCTCTTTAGCTCTGTTCAGCAGCTGAACCTCCATTTCTCTCCAGGCCTCCAGGGGGGCTGCTGATCAGCCCCGCCTTTCTGATCAGGCCCCATTGATAGGCCCAGAGACGCTGACTAACATAGAACCTAACCAATCAGAACCAAATCTGGGTCAACTGTGAGGAGCCAATGGCTGCCTAAGAGGTGGAGCTTTTGATGCTGACTGGCATAGAAACCAACCAATCAGAACAAAATTGGCCAGCAAAGGTGGGCAGTTGGGGGCAAGATCAGGCCAGCAGGGGAGGGCAGTTGGGGGTGAGATAAGGCTGAGAGGGGAGGGCAGTTGGGGGCGAGATCAGGCTGGCAGGGGAAGGTAGTTGTGGGTGACCAGGCCAGCAGGGGAGGGCAGTTGGGGGCAATCAGGCCATCAGGGGAGCAGTTAGGTGTTAATCAGGCCACCAGGGGAGCCGTTAGGGGGGGATCAGGCTGACAGGCAGAAGTGGTTAGGGGCAATCAGGCAGGCAGGCAGGCGAGTGGTTGGGAGCCAGCAGTCCCGGATTGTGAGTCAGATATCCCCTGAGGGGTCCCAGATTGGAGAGGGTGCAGGCTGGGCTGAGGGACACCCCCTCCCACTGCACGAATTTTATGCACTGGGCCTCTAGTGTTAAATGAAATAAGTCCCATGGAAAAAGTCAAGAACCGTATAACTTCACTTCTATGTGGGATATAAAACTGAAAGCAACAAACAAATAAAAACAAACAAAAACGCATAGACACAAGCAACATTTAGGGGGAAAGGAGGGTGGGAAGGAGGTAGTAAAATGTAAAGGGGGTCAAATACTAGTATATGGTGACTTTTGGTGGTGGACACACAATATACAGATGATATATTATAGATCAATGTCAGTCCAAAAGTACTTGCAGAGATGATGGTATAATTGCAATTGAATATTATTTTTGAACATGGTGAAATATAGATTGTGGTTAGGAATTGAGGCAAGGAAAAGTTATAGCTTTGCATCGAGGCCCGATTTCTGTCAAATGAGCTAGATTTATACCAGAGGTGGACCACTCCACATATCCAGTCATAAAACACTGGTATCTCTAACTGTGCTCACTTTGTAGAAGGTATAGCCCTCTTTTTTGGAGTCCCACAGATGCAATTTAAGGTGGTGGAAATACCCTGAAGACTGTAACTGCAAACTTCCACTGAGCTCTGTCTGACATGACGGAACGTCAGCTGGCAATTGTTTTGTGAGAATGTAATGAATCCCAGGAGCAGAAATAATCAGTCCTGGCGTTCTCCGCCTTATTTAAAGAATGGTTTATACAGTAATATGAGCAGCAAGAAATCCACTCTCCTCCTCCAGCTGGAATAGTCACGCTGGGCTGATCTATTTAATAATTCCTGGCTAAATATTTACGATGAGCTGCTTTTGTTTTAAAGCTTGGTCAACATTTTTAGAAAACTATGATGAGTTCATTTCCAGCAGTAACAAATTGAAATTCTTGACTTCAGAGAAAAATAACTATGTCTGGTATAACATTTTGATTCATGTCAGTATTATAGTAGAACACAAGTCCTGATGGGTGTGAAACCCTGAGCTCTCCTTACCCAATGCTTACAAGAAAGTCGGGGATTGTTTTAATTGTTAACTTAACAGCTGTTCTCTCTAATATGTACTGAAGATTATAAAACTTGAACTAATTAATCAGCACGTAAAAGTACCATTGGGGGATTATCATCTAGTGTTTTAATTGGATTTCATGAGAATGTAATTTTGTTTCTGTGAGATCCCGCAGAAAAAAAAGGGAAAACTGTATCTAATTATGATTCAACTTTTTGTAATGAGCTTTTCCCAAAACGAAGCACGTATTGAAAAGAATACTAAGAGTAAAGATATTGAGTTATTTCAAAATAACCTACCACACACATACTAGATAAGATGTGTTTTTCAGCACAGTTGCCAGACAACCCAGAGACGGGGCCTAATTTGGGGGCTCCTCACTTCATCCTCTGCACTCCAACCACATTGGACCACCAACATGCAATTCTTCCTTCCTCTTTAAATAGCATGAAAGGTCCTGTGCTCTCTGTGTAATTTCTCTCTTCTCTGTCCACCCCTCTAAATGCTTGTTAAGTCACCCTTCCAAGTTTGTAGCCCTTATGTGTATGCAAGTATATAAAAAAAGCATATGTGTAGAGAAAAGCACAAAACAAAAGTGTACAGTTTAACGATGCATTGTTTTTACTCTCTTAATAGTATCTATTGAGCAACAAAAATTCTTTATTTCAATGTGCTCAATTTGTAATCTTTTCTAGTCAGTGTTTTCTGTGTGTCATATTTCATAGTTTTTTCTTAGCTCAAAAGCTTTCTAAACACTATTGTTTTGCCCTTTGCAAATTGTTCTTTCATTATTTACATAGAACTTTTTTTTTATATCTGTGTTTTTATATCTGGTATGAGGTAGAATTCAATATTCCAGCCAGAGCAAAGACTTTGAGATTTCAGGAACTTGAGTTTGATTAGGAGAAGCTGGGGCCAGCAAATGAGGCAGGAGGAGGGGAAAATGAGGTTGCAAAGGCAGACATTGGCCAGGTAGTAGATAGCATTGTGGCCCTTGGTAAGCATTTTTCATTTTATTCTAAATGTATGGGAAGCTATTAAAGTGTTGAGAACAGGGGAGTAATAGATGAGATTTACATTTTTATGTATTCTTGAGTACTGTGATAATAATTAACAGAGACTCTATAGAAAATGCAGGTGGGCGGGGCCATTGGGGAGCTTCCGCACTTTGCCAAATGAGGTGATGGAGCTTGGAGTAGGATGTGGAGGTGAGGAAACCTGGACAGACCTGAGGACTGTTTTTAAAGGAAAGCCAACACGATTTTCTGATGGATCAGATCTATGTTTGAGAGAGAAAGATGTATGAAATATAATTCCAAGGTGATGATGTTTCCCAATATAGGAAAAATATCAGTTAAAATTTCATTGACTTCATGAAACTTTGGTCCTGGTTATGAATGTTTCCAGAAGTAGTCTGTATCACCAATGTTGCATTTGATGGTGATGATTCTGCCTACAACTCAAGGGGGTGCTGGAACCAAACATAGTATTCCCCCCTTTTCAACAGGGAAATGTTCCAAGACCCCCAGGAAATGCCTGGAACCGTGGGTAGTGCTGAACCATATATGTATTGTGTTTTTTCTTACACATACATACCTATTATAAAGTGTAATTGACAAATTTGATAATGCCTTCCTAATAATTGCATGTGCTTACCAATTCCTATATTTTCAAATGAACATACTAAATAATTACTATACTTTTATCAAGTATTCTCATAATACTTCAGTGAACCCCCTTATCTATGGTTTTGCTTTTTGTGGTTTCAGTTACCTGCTGTCAATGGTGGTCAAAAAATATTAGACGGAAATCACAGAAATAAACAATGAATAAATCTTAAATTGTTTCGTGTAGTATGATGAAATCTCGAGTTGTCCCATTCCATCCCACCCAGACATGTATCACTCCTTTGTCCAGCATATCCACACTGTTTATGCAACCCCCCAATCCCACTTTAGTCACTTAGCAGATGTTGTCTGAGTTATCAGATCAACATCACAGTATCATGGTGTGTGCTTAGGTTTAGGTAACCGTTACTTTACTTATATTGTTATAATTATTCTATTTATTATTCATTACTGTTGGTAATAGCTTACTGTACCTAATTTGTAAATTAAACTTTATGATAGGTATGTATGTGTAAGAAAAAACACAGTACATATAGGGTTCAGCACTATCCACGGTTCCAGGCATTTCCTGAGGGTCTTGGAACATTTCCCTGTGGAAAAGGGGGGACTACTATGTTTGGTTCCAGCACCCCCTTGAGTTGTAGGCAGAATCATTAGTTCCTAGTTTTCAGCTGAGGAACATCAGATATGATCCTATCTAATAAAAGAGAAACATGGTAATTAGCAAATGACCACTACCCTTCCCATTGGCTAATCAGGACAATATGCAAATTGACTGCCAGGCAAGATGGCGGCTGGCAGCCAGGCAGCTGGAAACGAACATGAGGCTTGCTTGCTTCAGTGAAGGAGGACTCCAACGTTCCCTGCCTGCCTTGCCGGCCTCTGAGCTTGCAGTTTGAAACATTGTAACAAATATAGAAGCTAAACAAAACCCCAGAAACCAGCTTTCAGCCTGCCGGGAACTCAGAGCTGGAGATGATACAGTGTTTTGATTATAGAACCAAAACAAACCAGATACCTGCTTTCAGCAGCAGAGGCCTTGGCCCAGAAAAAAAAAAAAAAAAGAAAAAAAGGAGCGGTTGGGGGCTTCAGTCACCCACCAGCCTGAAAACAGCCCTCAGCCCCTCACCCAGACTGGCCAGGCACCCCAGTGGGGACCCCCACCCTGAAGGGTGTGTGACCAGCTGCAAACAGCCATCATCCCCTCATCCAGGCTGGCCAGGCACCCCAGTGGGGACCCCCACCCTGAAGGGTGTGTGACCAGCTGCAAACAGCCATCATCCCCTCATCCAGGCTGGCCAGGCACCCCAGTGGGGACCCCCACCCTGAAGGGGGTGTGACCAGCTGCAAACAGCCATCATCCCCTCATCCAGGCTGGCCAGGCACCCCAGTGGGGACCCCCACCCTGAAGGGGGTGTGACCAGCTGCAAACAGCCATCATCCCCTCATCCAGGCTGGCCAGGCACCCCAGTGGGGACCCCCACCCTGAAGGGGGTGTGACCAGCTGCAAACAGCCATCATCCCCTCATCCAGGCTGGCCAGGCACCCCAGTGGGGACCCCCACCCTGAAGGGGGTGTGACCAGCTGCAAACAGCCATCATCCCCTCATCCAGGCTGGCCAGGCACCCCAGTGGGGACCCCCACCCTGAAGGGGGTGTGACCAGCTGCAAACAGCCATCATCCCCTCATCCAGGCTGGCCAGGCACCCCAGTGGGGACCCCCACCCTGAAGGGGGTGTGACCAGCTGCAAACAGCCATCATCCCCTCATCCAGGCTGGCCAGGCACCCCAGTGGGGACCCCCACCCTGAAGGGGGTGTGACCAGCTGCAAACAGCCATCATCCCCTCATCCAGGCTGGCCAGGCACCCCAGTGGGGACCCCCACCCTGAAGGGGGTGTGACCAGCTGCAAACAGCCATCATCCCCTCATCCAGGCTGGCCAGGCACCCCAGTGGGGACCCCCACCCTGCCCAGACTGCGAGAGTGCACAGGCCGGGCTGAGGGACCTCCCCTCCCCCCCGAGTGCACAGTGCACCGAGCCGCTAGTATATATATAAAAGCCCAAGTGACTGTTATGACTGGTTAACCGAATGACTGGTTACTATGACAACACACTCACCACCATGGGGCAGATGCATAATGCAGGAGCTGTCCCACCGGGCCTCTAGTATATATATATAAAGCCCAAGTGACTGTTATGACTGGTCGACCGAACGACTGGTTACTATGACAACACACTGACCACCATGGGGCAGATGCTTAATGCAGGAGCTGTCCCCTGGTGGTCAGTGTGCTTCTACAGCCAACCTCCTGTGGCCAGCCAACCTCCTGCTGTCCCTCCCTGCAGCTGGTGGGCCCCAATCAGCCGGATCAGGACTGTGTGAGATGAGCCCTGATAGCTGGCCAAGCTGAGGGACCCAACCCATGCACGAATTTTGTGCACCAGGCCTCTAGTAGTTAATAAATGGTGAAACTGGATCTTCACCTAAGTCTTATGACTCTAAATCCCTAACTTCTTTGGGGTGTCTCATGTAACCTCTGTAACAGCAATGTCAGTGGCTGAGCACAAAAAACACGTAAAATGTTTGTTAATTACTTTATGGAATGGGGCACACCTGTTGTATCTAGGCAAGAAAATTTGAACTATGAATTAATTACACCAAGAGGCTAAGACCCTTCTACTTAATGCTTTTATATATTTGTTTGTTTTAAATTAAGTTTAATCTAGAAATATTTTCACTTTTAAGGCCTACACCTATTTTCTAGCGAAAGTTTATGGACTTACCCTGGAATATGCCTCAGCTAAATTTTCTTAATCTGTTTGTTTGAATTCTCTTTATCGAGTGAATGTGAATTGAAGCATGAATGACAAAGAACAAAATGCTATTTCTACCTGAACTTAAAAATTCGACAGAAAGACCAACTCATCATCAGCAATTAGTGTAGAAACCCAGATGGTCAGATAAGACAAACCATCAGTTGATTTTATTAATTTCTTAAGGAAATGCTTAATGTTGAGATGGGGTCTTCAGAAATGTACCTAAAATATGGTATTTTGCCAATAGGCTAATTTAATTAATTCCAACTGGGTTAATTTGAACACATTACCATTGTTTATCTAAAGAGAAAGAACAAGTACAGTAAGTTCTAATGTAGTGGAGTGAACGCACAAGACTGAATTTTTAAAACAACATAAGGTCAAGTAACAAGAATTTATCATCTGAATATGTTGACTCATCCCTCTCAGAGTAAGAATGATAACAAACTTATAATGACTGACATTTATAACTTTCACAAAGCACCTGTGCATATCATTCTAATTTGATCTTCTCCATCACCCTTGATAATATAAATTATTTACATTCATCAAATGTTTGTGCAGTACCATTATGCTTTGCATACATTATTAATTTTCCCTAATAATCTGTAAGTTCAGTGAATTGATGGAGGTTTTTAGTGATAAGCTGGACAAATGGACTTTGTCAAATATGTGTAAAATAAAAGACATGCTAATATTGAAGACTGAAAGTAAGGCAATTTGGAGCACTGTCTTTGAAATCAACAAGTTTCAGAGTTTTCTCAGACTTATGAGCTTCTGACATTCATATTCTTAGGAGTGTTTACTTGGCTTCACTTGGATATTATCCTCATCTCCTTGTCCAGGTGTTCAGTCTGGTTAAGACTAATTTCTGAGCTTTGAAGGTAGAACTAAAAGAAAGTTTCCTGTTTATTCAATCTGACATTTACACAAAGAATACAGCATACCAGATATAAGTTAAGGAAATAAAATACAACAAGAGTTAATGCTACCTTCCTGGTTTCCAGACTCAATAGAGAAAAAAAGGAGAGGATTCCCAGGTTATACACAGATGGCAAATAAGTGGTTGGATGATTCCTAAAGCCTACAGGCCCCCAAAGAAATGGATCAGTCAGGACAGCTGGGTGCCCATGATGCGAATGTCTAGTCTTTGCCCTGGAGAGATAGTCAATAAAGACCTTTCTTCTGTGGGTCACACTATATGAAGGAAATACAGATTCTAAGACATAACAAATGGTTATGGGAGAAAACCATCAGGAGAGGGAAAGTGATTGAAAGGGTGTCTCTTGGTGGATCAGGGAAATGGTGAGCCTGTTGTCAAGGGTGGCTAGCAGCAGCAGAGAAAGAGAAAATCAAATTAGGTTTTGCTATTCCTCTTGCCCACTGTGTTCCCTTGGGACAATCTTAGTTAGTCTCCTGGTGTCAGAATTTTATAGCAACTTGTACTGGGGCTGGTGTCCTCAGAAGAACTAACAGCACCAAAGCCTGGTTAAGCATAGAGTTGATGAAAACACATGTTACCAACCAACACTTTTACCCCTAATCCTCCACATCTTGCGATTGATGGATTACTCCCCTGGGTGATGGCTTCCTACAATTCTACTTTTTCCTAAGCATTTAGATATAAGCAGTAGTTGGTCACAGGGTGACAAATACAAATAATTTCTTAAGAAGTCTATGGTCTGTCCTTCAGATTTTCCCTAATATTCATTCCAGACAGAGTAACTGATACCCTTAGGTAACCTAAGCTTACAGGCTAAGATAATAAGAAACTCAGTAAATATAACTATTTTGAATAACAATAAAAAACTGGAACACATATACCATCTGAAGCAAAAGCAGTTATTATTAACCAGTCATATACTATTTACACATAGCTTTCCATTTAAATTCAAGCTACTGCATTTAAATGTCCAAATAATACTTGCTATAAGTTAAAGTTTACACCAATATGAAAGCTATCACTAAAAATGTAGATGCTGGTCAGGCAAAAACAATGGTGTTGTAAAGATTGCAATTATGTAAATTAAGTGCCTACATGCCTGGCACATTTTAAATAGTTAGTAGATGTAAAATCTCCCCTATTATGTATGTATGTATGTATGTATGTATGTATTTATATTTTTATTAATTTCAGAGAGGAAGGAAAAAGGAGAGAGAGATAGAAACATCAATGATGAGAGAGAATCATTGATGGGCTGCTTCCTGCCCACCCCACACTGGGGATTGAGCTCCCAACCTGGGCATGTGCCCTCACTGATAATTGAACCATGAACTCCTGGTCCATAGGTCGATGCTGAACTGAACTATGCTAGCTGGGATCCCCTATCTTTTAGTTATGTACTTAATAAGTGAGGAACCAGTCTTCTACTCTCTGTCTCACACTCTCTCTCGCTGTGCATCAAATCTACCTCTATCTCTTATAAAGACACATGTGATTACATTGAACCCACCAGGAAAATTGAGGATAAGCTCCTACTCTCAGGATTTTAATTTAATGACATTTACAAAGACACTTTCATGTCATATAAGGTGACATTCATAAGTTCTAGGAAGTAGAATGTGGGATCTATTTTTCTGCCTCCACCCTAATTACTTATGCTAACATAGTAAATACTCAATTAATTTTGTTAAAAGCTCTTTCCATAGCCTTTTTAAACTTTACTTTTATTGTTTACACTATTATAAATGTCTTCATCCCCTCCCCCTTTGTTCACCTCCTCCTCACCCCCCTCCCTTGCTGCCCTTTCTCTGTGACCATAGACACAGACAACAGTGTGGTGATGGCCATGGCCTTTTTTACTGCCTCTCCTAGCTCCTATGATCTGTGTTACTAATAGTACTTTGTCCTCCCTCCATATGCTTTCTACATATGTTATTTGTACATATTTATAGTCTCAGTGATCTTCTAACAAAAGTATTTTTAAGCAACATAATTGTGATGTAGTAATAATAGACCTGTAGTCTGGAACCAGATGTTGGTCTTAAAATTTTGAGTTGGGATGGGAAGTAGCAAGCAACAAGGAGATGGTTCATTTTTAAATATATATTTTTTACAAGTCTATACATTGTGCAAGTCATTTTTTTCAATGAATTAATAAGAAGACCATTAAGGACTTCTGTAACTTGGAAGTGAATAAATTTGCTATTGGAGGTTCAAGTTATAAGGTTGACATATCCTGTATAACTCCAGAATGGTCTTTAAGACAGTGGTTTCATAGTTAAATGAAGAATATAGTTATCAAAGGGATGCTGTGGTCAACAATGGAATATCTTGAACACATGAAATACTAGCAGAAGTAACTGGACTCGAGCACAGGATATGCTCTGATTGATAAGTCTCAGTAACTGGGGCTGTGGGCTGAGATATAGGTTATTTTCATACTCTTTAAGAAGCTTGTTGTAGTTAGGGAGAATTTTATAGTCATCACTTAATACTGAAGACAATTATAGTTGGTCTTTATCTTCTCACATAGAACTATTCACAAAGAGATAATGAACTTGTGATGGAGACATAACACTCATAGCTCTCACCAAGAGCAAATACATTAGAATTTTTCTTCTTCGTTCATCATCCTAGTATGTGTTTTCTGAATCCATTCCTTGAGTCAAGAAATATTTATTGAGAATCTATCATATGTCTGATACCTAGGGAGGTGCTGGGCATACAACAGGGGAGCCAATGGATCTTTCTCCTTTCCTTGATACTGAAGAAATCTGCAAAACTTCAACCGGTTACAGAGAACAAGCAAGTAAGCTGATGGGTTCGCAAAAATACACCTCTAGCACCAAAATTATCTTCATCAAGTTCTACAGTTTCACAAATAAGTTAACACAGATCTGGTATCAATATTTATTCCTTTATTTATTCATGATGAATATATATTGAGCATCTGATGTATGCCAAGTGTTCTGTAGCTATTAATAATATAAAATAATGAATGAGAAGACCATAACAAATGTTTGTTTAATTAATTAGGTAATTAGGCTCTGAAAACATTGAAATAAATACAGATATTGAATCAACTAAATAATAACATCTTGCTTACAAAAATAACAGATGTGATAGTATGTAGACAATATGATTAGTTAATGCAGATAAACCAAAGATATATGTCTTTAAATTTTTGTCATAAAAAATAAGTGAAAATATGAGGCTTAGTATAAAATTGTACATCTCAAAAGAAAAAAGTTTCAAAGCTTCAAACTTGAAAGACAACAGACTTCAGTATGTAATGTTTACAAGTGATAAAGAGTCTAATCAATAAAGCCATGAGGAGTTCTTTAAGAGAAAAATATTTAAAAGAAGCTTCAAATTAACTAATTTCTGCATCAGACTACATGTGGGTTATGTGCCATTGAGTTGGCTCTGACTCCTGGTAATACTATGAATGAGTGATGTCCACAGTATCCTGTCCTCAACGGCCCTGCTCAGCTCCTGTAGACTCATGCCTATGGCTTTTTTAAAAATCCTCTCCCAATGATATTTTTCCATTGATTTTTAGAAAGAATGGAATAGAGAGGGAAATTCAGAGAGAAATATCAACATGAGAGAACCACATCAATTGGTTGCCTCCTGCACACACCCTGCCCAGGGCCCCAGCTGGGAAGGAGCCTGAAACCAAGGTACATGCCCTTGACTGGGACCCTCTGTCCTCAGGCCAATACTCTATATCCACTGAGCTAAACTGGCTAAGGCCCTATGGCTTTTTATGGAGCCAATTCTTCTCATATTTAGTCTTCCTCATTTCCTGCTGCCTTCTGTTTTTCCCAGCATTAATATCTTTTACAAAAAACTCTGCCTTCTCAGGATTTGCCTGAAGTAGGACTACATAGTGTAAGTAAAAATGCAGAAACTGTAAATGTAATCAAAATAACAGTTGGATGACTATGTGGAAAACACACACACACACACACACAAAACAGGTAAAGCCACTTCTGGAGAAGTGATGACTCATGAGATAAACTCATTATGCAACAAGCATGACTCATTGTTATTTCATGCTACTGAGAGTGGGATCAACAGGTATTCTCAGTCTCCCCACTAAATGAAACATTCTTCAGTAGTCCATCTTTATGTTCACCCAACACTTCTACATTTAATTGTAAATTGTGTCATTTGGCCTGTTGATAGATGTATAGCAACCTCAAAACTCTCTGCAAGGAATACCTACAGGAAGCAGAGCCGCAGTCCCAGGTCCAGCCGGTTCACCACTGCATATAAGCTTGCCCCATGTTCTCCTTGCTTGGGTGTTTTATTTCACTTGGTGACCTGGTATCTTTCCAATTTACTCCTTTACAGATGAGATGGGGTCAAAACTACTAAAGGCATAGAAGTGACAGCTGACAGTAAGGAGAGAGATGAAAGAAGCCGAACAAAAAAATCACCAGTTGTCCAGGACAAACCTGTCCATGTGTCTCAGAAATCCCCAAAGGCAATGCTAGATTGCAGCTCTTTAAGTTCATAAGCAGCAGCATGAGTCATCAAGAAAATAACAATCCATGTTCAAATATTCCTATTTGACTAAGACTTGGGAGTTTGCAATAAACTAAACTAGAAAGCTTTGTCATTTAAGAGAGGGGTCAAACTTCACTCTCAAACTTAACTTGTTGAAACCTTCATTTCCTTATAAAAACGCTATGGCACTTTCACCAAAAGATGCCTCACCAAGTGCTCTGAGGTAAAGGTTATATCTATAGAAAGTTAAAATAGCATTGTGCTGAAGTCTACAGTGCTCAAGTCCCAAACATTGCATTCAACATATAAAAGAATATTGTAACTGAGTTTCTCATTCCAATGGACTCAATCTAATCTAATAATAGACAAACAGGGTAATTGACCGTACCTTCGCTACACCTCCCATTGGCTAATCAGCAAGATATGCAAATTAACCGCCAACAAAGATGGCGGTTAATTTGCATACATAGGCACAAAGTGGACCCGCGAGCAGCGAAGGCGCTGAAGGTGGCTCCGGCTGGAGCAGCGAAGGCTGAAGGTGGCTTCGGCTGGAGAGAAGGCCTGGGTGCCAGGTGCCGGAGAAAAACCGGTGCCGGCAGCCAGGGGAAGGGAAGGCCTATTGCATGAATCTTTTCGTGCAGCAGGCCTCTAGTAGTAATAATAATAGAAATAATAGCAGATAACACTTATGAAGCACTTATTGTGTGTCAAGAATCATAATGATTTCCTTACAGAGATCATCTGATTTAATTTCCTAACAATCCTAAGAAGCAGACATTATTATAATTCCCAAAATATTGCCACTTTCTTGGCGAGCCTCAGTTCCTACTGTTGACAAGGGGAGAGCTGAATTTGAATTCTGGCCATTTAATTCTATAAACAGTGGAAATCTCTGATTCAGGCAGATTTCTTCTTCATTGGATCAGACGTGAGTATTGTTTCCAAAGGTAACATTTATTTTTCAAAATGTTACTGTGCACTCTCTTAAACCTAAATCTATTCAGGAAATAAATTTATGTGCTTTCAAAGTGCAGTTGAAATTCTTAGTAATTTGTGCAGGGAATCAAAAAGCAACAGGAGAGAAATTGACAATTTTAAGGTATGCTTTTAACTAACAGAAATCAATCAACAATGTGTGGTTTCATATATTTCATGAATAATGTTGCAAAGCCTAAAAAGGTCTGTATATCTTTTAAGTTGCTTCTTGAGTAAAAGCTGTCTTAAAACAAACTTGATAATTTATGGAATGAAGAGTCTAAATATATTAACTATAAGAAAAAATAGAGAACTTCAGATTAGTTATAGGAAAAAATAAAGACTTTCATATTATTTTCAAATGGATATAATATATATGTATAGCTATCCATATACATAGCTATTATACCATTTTTAGTAAGATATTTTTAAATAAAGAACCTATGTTTTGAAGTTCTGCTTCAAAAAGGAAGACTCAATTGTTATTGCAGATATCAATTTGTTTATAAAAACAGATTAAGATTCTGAAAAACAGTTTCTGGTATCCTGCAATCCAATTTCTTCTCATCTGTGCTTAGCAAATGTGTATGCAGAGAGATTACAAAGATATGCTTAATTAAAATTAAATGATCACATATACCTTAATTAGAAGAACCTGAGAATTTATGTGAGTTCAAATTCATGCAATATTTTAAACTCTTTGTGTAATTGACTGCCTTGTGATTGTGCTTTCAAATGTCAAGGCCAGAGCAGGGGAGGTCATAGAAAGAATCCAGAATTATCTGGTCATTATGTGTTTATTTGAATGTTATGCTAAGGAAAATTTTAATGAATACAATAGCAGCAAATTGCATGCTGATGATTCAGGCTCCTGTTTAGTTTGGTATTTTCAGGAAACTACAGTTACCTTAGCAACTAGCATATCACATGGGACATGCTGTAGCATGCAGAATGTCTCCAAGTCAAAATCTTGTCCCTCTGCAAGAAATCATACCAGGAAACAGAAAAATAAATAAACCAGCCTCTTCTCATAATGAATTATGCTTATCAATAAGTAGAAGGTCATTTATATTTAAATAAATTTTTCTTTGCTACAATTCTACCAAAATGGAAATATGCATATTACATTAATTTAAAAAAACATAAAGAAACTACATAACTTAAATGTACAAAGTGAATCTTCAATTGAATCAATCTTTATATTCTGTTGTCTAACATAAGCACATACAACTGAATGATCTTTTTGGGGGGAGGGGCGGGGGGGAAGTGCTATAGTTAAAATACTCTTAAAAATGTAGGTAATAATTTATTATCACTAAACACCAAGAAGTAGGACTTTTATCTTCATGATAGTAACTCCAAAGTTGACAAAATTATCATTTTAACCCTGTGCCTTTACAAGCCTAAAACAACCAGTTTGAATGTGAAAGATGTAATTAAACTGATTGCTATCTGAATTGTTGAGACTGAGTTTTACTAATTCAAAGACAAATAAGTGCCTGAAGTTTTTTAATCCTTTACATGTGCATTGCAGAAGAAACAAATGTCCTTTGCTTGCCTCCCAAGAGCTCCAGTTTTTCAGTAACAAGACAGAAAAAATGCCTGGCTTTGCAGAGTTTACGTTCTCATTGGGAGAGACATGCAATAAAAGAAATAAACAGGATAAATTATAGTGTGGTAACTTCCATGAGAATATGGAACAGACCAACTGTTCCTCTACCTCTTTCTCTTCTCTTCCACTCCAGGACAATTCAGTCCTCCAACTGGATGGGGCAGACGGGGCAGAGCGAGGAGGGGAGGGGGACCAGGCAGTGGTGTTTGTCACCAGAGCCTGTGCAGGCAAAGGACACCTGCTCAGCCAGGAAGATTCATAGAAGAAAGGCATGGAGGGTAGCGAAAGCCAGGTTTCTCACTGTTGGAAAGGGAATTTTAATTTAAAAAATGGGAAAATTAGAATAATCCTGCCTGTGTGGTTGGATTGGATGGGGAAATTTATACTTGCTAATATATATGTAGAAAAATATAGAAATAAACACATATGTAGAGATGCAGACACCTTATAATATATAACAAAGATTTCTAATATACATAATGTATATTATAGAGAAAATACATATATATTAAATATATAATTATGTTTTATATTAAATAACATATAAAAACGTATGTTTTGTATCTCTTGATAGAAATAGCTAGGGAATATATTATATGACTAGTGGCCCAGTGCACAAAATTTTTGCACATTAAAAGAAAATTAGAGGAAATATTTTAATATTGCTATTTGCCCTTTCTCTATAATAGAAGTGTCAGAGATGAAAGAAAATTAGTAAAATGTGTATAAAAATCTTCCTCCTGTCAGAGTCTGGGGCATGCCGCGAGACCCAGAGTCAAGTCCCCACCCACCCGCGTGCACCTCAAAATCATGTGAGACCCAGACCCAGCCAGCCCCACCTCTGTCAAGCCCCGCCAGGTAGGGGGTGCAGCCTCAGGTCCCCGGTCAAGTCCTGCTGGGCAGGAGATGCAGCCTCAAGTCCCCCGGCTCACGCTCAGGTCCCCTGGCCCAGAGCCGGGGGGGTGTGGCCTGAGGTCCCCCATCAAGCCCTGCCGGGTGGGGGTTGTGGCCTGAGATCCCCCATCAAGCCCCACCAGGCCGGGGGTGCAGCCTCAGGTCCCCCACCCCGGCCCGGTGCCATGCAGCCTCAGGTCCCTGCTGATCACTCATTATAGGTTGTTACAGGAACCCCCACCTCCATTGTGGGTGCAGCCATCTTGTGTTACGGGAACCCTGCCTTTGCTGTGGGCACAGCCATCTTGTGACAGTGTGACTGAGTGAGGGTTAATTTGCATATCACCTCTTTATTATATAGGATAATGTATAATATATATCATATATTATATAAAAATTTACACTGAGAGAAATCAAGCACCAAACTCCAATCGCAGTGAGCACACATAGAGCCCAGATCTTGTGTTCTAAATATTATTTTTCACTAAAAGAAAACAGGGCTCTTTGCAAAGTTGATTGATTCAGAGTTTGAGCAGGGAAGGCCCAAGGTGAGCCCAGAAAGGAAGGAAACCCTGAAACGATGATCGAACTATGCCAAAAGGAAAGAGAAGTGAGCTTGGAGAGGCTCCTACTCGTCAAATCTGGGAGTGTGAGCATCAGAATAAATGACAACAACAGGTTAAAACATATGGAATAAAATAGGGAACCATTAGTTTGAACAGATATAAATAAATAACTAAAGAAATGTAAATTTGACAAGAAAAATTATATTTACAGCTTTGAAGTACCTCCCCACAAAATGCTTGCAAATTACAAAGGAAAATGAGTAACTTTCTAGTGGAGAAGCTTGACAGACACCCCTGTAATCAAGTGATCAAAGAGAACATCACTTACAAAGGGCGGAATCAGCCTCCCGTGCCACCTGGGAGGGAGCAAGGAGAGGGCCACAGCATCGTTTCTGTGATGTTTTTGCCAGTGATTCATAACACAATCTCATCATAAGGAAATATCAGGTGAGTCCAAATGGAAGGACATCCTACAAAATAACTGGCCTGTAATGAGGTCATGAAAGTCAAGAGAAGGCCAAGGAACTTTTCCAGATGGAAGAGCCTGAGGACAACGAAATGCAATGCATGATTTTGAACTGGATCCTTCTATTATAAAGGATACATTACTGGCACAATGTAAACACAGCCAAAGGCTTACATGGCAGAGTGTTTTGATGTTAATTTCCTTTGTGTTCGTTGCATTGCAGTTATCTACAACTGAATGCCCATGTTTATAGCAAATAGTCCCTAACATGGCAGCGTGATTGGGGTACCAGGTCAGCGGCATCTTCCTAGCAAGTCGGACAAGGAACATCTTGGAACCACGCTTTCTATTTTTTCTCTGTTTGGGACTGTTTCAAAATAATGACTGTGCATAACGGTAACAGGGTAGATGGCGGCTGCACATGGGCAACCCTTTTAAATTTGTATTGTCAGGAAAATATTCTCGAAAGAGGTGGTATTTCAAGCTGAGAGCTGAAACATTAGAGCTAGCCATTCACAGATCTGGCTGAAGAAGCTCGAGGCGGAGGGAACAGCTGGTGACGAAGCCCTTGGGGCATGAAGGAGTTCAGTGAGTTCCAAGAATAAAGAAAATGAGTGTCCGGTAGAGCGGGGCCTGGTGAATAAGAGAGAAGTGATGAAAGGTGTGTGGACAGCCTCTGGGGAAGGGCCTCACTGGTGATGATAAGAAGTTTGGAACTTTATTTAAGGTGCCAAGGAAAATCATCGAAGGACTTTAGCAAGAATGGAACACGAACTCATTCATATATTTAAAAACTACTCTGCAGAGAAGGGGGACAAGTGTGGGTGTAAAGAAATAAATTAAAGGGCTATTTGTTTTAGGAGTAAAAAAAATGGAGGAAGGCGTTATATATTTTGGAAGTAAAGTGATGTGATTTGTCACGATCACTACGGAATGAGGATATTGAAGAAAAGAGAAAAATAAAGGGTAGAAAGAGCAACTGTTCCTTAGGTAGAGCTTAGTTATTTAGTGATCAGTGGCAGACAGCCTCTAATCACTTCACCTAAATGTATTTGCTCATTTAACCCTCATAACTTCCCTGGGAGACAAGTACTGTTGTTAGCCCCACTTAGAGATTTTGAGGCAGGAAGAGGTTAAGTGGTAAGACCGGAGTCACATGGACAGTAGGTGGCAGAGCTGTGATTTGATCCGTAACGACATACTTAACTATACAGTGTAGTTTTTCTTTCTAAATCAACTTTTTGAGGTGTAATTTGCATATACTTTAATACAGCACCTGTAAGTGAATTGTTCAATGAATTTTTTTACAAATGTCTAAGACTATGTAGCAACCACCACAATAGAGATACAGAATATTGCCATTGCTTAAGAGTTTCCCCTGTGATGTTTCGGAATTCATTTTCCCACCCCCCACGCCTGATCCCCTAGCTCCAGGCAAACATGAATATGCAGTCTTTCACACTCATTTAGTTTTGCCTGTTCTAGAATTTTCTTTAAAGGTATGTACTCTCGGTGTCTGGCTTCTTTTACTTCAAATGTTTTGTAAGGCCCCACCATGTTGTTACATGAATCCATTTTGTTTCTTTTCATTGTGGAATTCTATTCCATCATAGAGACAGAACACGATTTGCAATCCATTCACTATTTGATGGACATTTGTGGTCCCCCCCCCCCCCCTCCCCCCAGCCGGTATTTGGCTATTTTGAATAAAGCCACCAGGAAATTTGTGTCCAAGACTTTTTTATAACACTTTTTTTCTTTCATTTCTTTTTAAATAAACAGCCTAGGAGTGGCGTTGTTAGGTTGTGTGTGTGTGTGTATGTGTGTTTTATAAGGAACTGATAAAACAGTTTTCCAGAGTGGTTGTGTCATTAGATATTTCCCTCAATTATGTATAAGAATTCCACTTGCTCCCCATCTTTGACTGAAGTTATGGGTTTGGGGGGGAGAAGAATACAGAGGTAAAGTGGCATTTTCATCACATCATATCAAGGGTGCATAGTACAACATAATCTACCACCATTGATGTTGACCTTGATTGCCTACTTGAGATAATGTTTGTGAGTCTCACCACTATAAAGCTACTCTTTCTCTCCTTATCACACTGAGTTCTTTGGAAGGAGGTGACTCTACACAGTCCACGGTTAGGGAGTGGGGAGTTACACTTCACCTCCTTGAGGGCAGATTATTTACATAAGTTACAATGATCGATCTGCCTTTATTTAAGGTTTTGTTTGTCTCAGTTTCAATCACCCTTGTGCAAATGCAGTTTAAAATGTCGAATGAAAAAATCCAGAAATAAACAATCCGTAAGGTTTAAATTGCTTGCAGTGCTGATGAAATCTCGCGCCGGAAGTGAGTGAATCATCCCTTTGTTCTGCATATCCAAGCTGTATATGCTCATTAGTCACTTAGTAGCCCGCTCAGTTATCAGGTTCACTATAGTGATGTTGCAGGGCTGTGCTCAAGTCACCATTATTTTACTTAAAAATGGCTCAAAGCCATTGACATAACTTCTATTACAGTATATTGTTATTTTTGTTCTCTTATTAGGTATTGTTGTCAGTCTCTTATTGTTCCTAAATTATAAATCAAACTTTATCATAAGTATGCAAGTACAGGAAAAAAACAGTAAATATAGGGTTTATTACTATCCATGTTTCCAGGCATTCAATAAGTGTCTTGGAATGTATCTCCAAGGATAATGGAGGACTGCTGTATTTGGAATTGTTATACGACTACGATTTGTCTCTTATCCCTCATTATTTATTCATTCAATTATTTATTTATGTTAGTATGAATTCATGAATATTTATTTTATACTTTAGGTTATAATGCAGTACTACTTCATTTATTTTGTTGTTCAAATCATTCTAGCTTTGGCTACTGGGAGTTCTTTCTGTCTGCTCCTATGTCACCTTGACAAATACCCATTGATGTAAGGTTGCTTTTTGTTGTTGTTTTTTGTTTTTTTTGTTTTGTTTTTGTGTGTGTGTGTGTGTGTGTGTGTGTGTGTGTGTGTGTGTGTGTGTGTGTTTTAGCACTTCTTACTTTTGGGAATTATAAATTCTTCAGGTTCAACTAGTATATTCCCTGCCCCAGTTTAAGAACTGGTTATTTATCCAAGGAACCCTGGGTCCTTTTATTAAGAAATGGTGTTAAAAACAAAATTTGGATGCTAGGTGTGCTCTGTCTTTTTCCAACATCATCTTGGGTTTTTTAGAGGCTTTGCATTTCTATAGATAAACCCACTGGTATTTTAATTGGGATCACACTGACATCCTCCTAGGTTTTAGATTGAATCCAATGATTGCATCCTTTTTCTGAAATTGGAAAATCTGAAAGACAATTAGATGGGGATGGGAATCAAAAATTCTATTTTCAGCACTTTAAATTTAACATCCAAATGTTCTAGTGTAGCCTCCATCCACCCTCCCAGCTTTCGGGACCAGAAAACTTTAGTGCTTGTTGTGAGATAACAGGTGCAACATGAGCATAAATTAATCAATTAATTATAGAATGTCTTAAATTTTTGGCTGCCAACATCCAAATTCATTAGTTTATCCATGACTGATTTATATACTTCCTGACATGAAGGATGGTAAATTTGTAACTGCTGCTATTTCCCTGTGGCTGGATAGAGTCTAAGAAGAGAGGAAAGAATCTAACAGTTTCTAATTACCTATCATGCTTCAGATATTATTCAATTTTTTGCATACAATATATATGTCAAGACTCCAAAAATGGCTATTATTCTTCCCAAGTAGTAAACGTGGAGATTAAAGTCTGAGAGATTAGTTAATTTTTCAAAGTCACATAGCAGGAGAGATGGTGCTGAGCTCCAATGTAGGATTATGTTGCCTGATAAATTATTGCATAAGATATACACTAAAAATTTTATTTATTGTTTTAGCTGAAATAACTAGGCATTCTGTATTTTTATTTGCTAAAACTTGCAACCCTAATCCAGGAGCATTTGGCCGCAAAGGCTGTGTTTCTTCTGACGCAAAATGCAAACACAATACATCAGGAGACACACGAGAATCTAGAAAATATTTTTCCATATTCTGTATGTATATATATATA
>NW_005366679.1:714605-740441 GCF_000412655.1 Myotis brandtii | reverse complement strand
ATATATGAAAGTGGTCTATTGTCTACACTGAAAAAAGCATGATATAGGACTGAAGATAGGAAAAAATGTTTTATTTTTCATTTATTTGGGGTTTTTATTGATAGTCAGCCACATGAGCTTTTAATAAAATTAACCTTTTGCTTCAATCAACTGTCATCAAATTGGAATTTTTTCTAACCCAATAATTCCATTACACTTTTAAAGTGTTTTAAAGCACTTAAAAGTACAATCTAAACTATCTAAAGAAATAGACACAATGTCTTATCACATTTGATGCCCTCAATCTCTAATTAAAAATACCAGAGAGGTAAGACTACTGATGGGACAGCAGCTGCTCAGTACACTAGAAGAAATAATTGGTACCCTAACTTGCAATCAACTCTCAGAGTAAATTTAAATTTTTTATCCAGAGCTTCAAGTTTTTATGACAATAACTCTTCTTGTTTTAGCCTCAGAATCTTTAAAATTATAATTTTTTTATTTTACCATATCTCCTGATTTTTATTTCAATATATGTACATTCCTAGTTCCTACATTAATAAGTTTATGTGCTACACTTTTGTAAATAGGAGAAACAATGTAAGTTCTTAAAAATCACATATTTTTGTAACCTTGGAGTATGAATGTAACTTTCTAAACCAAATATCAAATAAAAAAAACTATAAAAGAGAAGATTGACAGTTTTACCATACAAAAATGTAGCACTGCAGTATAGTTAAAAACACAGTGTCAAAATTGTCTAAAGCCAAATTGGTAAAAAATAATTTGCATATGGTAGCCAGTAGTTCATCAACTAATTTATTCAAACCATGTATTGACTAATTCATTCTTAGTTTTATATTTTAAAAAACATTCGTCATTGTATATATTGTTATTTTTGCCAATATATTTAAAATTTTTTGTTCTTTTTATTGTTGCTTACATTCTAATCATTCTATCAGGACTCACATTTCTTGTTTTTGAGTTACATCCTTTATTAACTATTTCAGTAGGAGTCATGGATGGTACATTGTCTTCCTTTCTATATCTGTGTTTTATTCTAACTCTTGAATGATAGCTAATTATGCAAAATTTTCAACAGTCAAGCTAATTGTTCCTTTAAATGAATGCAGTTTTTTCCCACTGATATCTTTTGATGCTTTTCTGTAGCAGTAATGTTCTGCAGTTTCACTTTATGTATCTAGATATAGATATATATGTGTATATCCTGATCAAAAGTTTGTTTTTTTAATTAAATTACAGAAAATGAAAATAATATGCTACCTTATATCTATATATTAATATGCAAGTATTGAAACCATAAAATGTAGAGATCAGAATCTATAGACCTTAAATGGACCCAAATTTAGAAGTCACGTCATTTCCAATTGAAGGTCAAGATTCTGCAGGAGCAACCATATGCAGAAGTAGATGTAGGGTAACCAGCATACAGCAGAGAGGGTGGGACTTGGAAAGGCATCTTTTTGGTTCCCTGACTTGGACTTTGGACTTTTAAAGGACTCTTCTTAGAGGGGAATTACAATTTCAGTAGCAGTAGCTCAGGCAGAGGAGCGGTGGCTTGGGGCACATTTAGAGACTGTTTCAGAGCAGGAGAATATAGCTGAGCCAGAAAGAGAACCCACAACAAGCAATATGGAATTTGCTGCCTGCTGGAAAGATCACGGGAAAGGCAACATTATTTCATGACTCCACCTGTACCTCTCTCCTTTTTTTCTTTTTAATATATTTTTATTGATTTCAGAGAGGAAGGAAGAGGGAGATAGAAACATCAATGGTGAGAGAGACTCATTGATCGGTCACCTCCTGCACACACCACACCAGGGACGGAACCCACAACCTGAGCATGTGCCCTGACCTGGAATCGAACCATGACCTCCTGGTTCATAGGTCAATGCTCAATCACTGTGCCACATCACCCGGGCCCTCTCTCCTTCTGAAATGAGGTGTCTGGGGGCCAGAGAGATCAAAATAACTTGGGCGAGGTGGGGACATGGTGGGAGCTCTGAGCTGGAATTGTCCTGCTGCCTTTCATCAGAGATAGATGCTGACTTCCTCCATCCCCGGTGTTGAAGACTTAGCCAAGTCTTATGCCATTTGAGGGGAAGCTTTGCTTACAGTTTTGGCTACGCTGTCTAGTGGTCATGGAGGTGGTCAAGGGGAATTAAGCTGGGACTAAGAGTAAAGGAAGCTCTGCATCCTGGAGAAAGGGTAATAACCTTTATTTCAGAAAGGTGAGGATTTGTGTAATGCCAGGTTTACCCACATGAACTTGAAGAGATGAGAGTAATAAAGTCTGAGAAGATATCCTTCTGAAAGGGGAAGGTATACATACACATGAGCTGAATGTCCTTTGTAGGGAGGCCACATTTTCTAAGGGTAGAGTATAGCAGGAATAATATTTTAATTTACTACCCATTGTGTTTTTATCATGAGTCAAACCTAGTTCTTTGCCTTCTTCAGCTCCAATTATAAAAAGCCAGACTTAGGTGACTCTATCACAGTTGTTTTTAGAAGCTATAGAGTAGGGAGGAATGAGGATGTCATGTAAATTAAGTTTCCCAAAAAGGAAAGTTCTGACATTTGGAGTAGGAGATAATTGAGAAGGGTGGAATAGGAGAGAAAGGAAGGGCTGGAGGAGAGACGAAGAGACAGAAAATCAGATCTCAATATCTACTTCTCCAAAACACAGCTGAGGAAGATATCCAAAGCAGAGTAGTTTGAGTCACATTGTCTTTGCAACTTTGGGATAACATTGTCTCCAGTGTGCCCTGGACTAGAGCAATGTAACAAAAATTGTGAGATTTTAGGCTCAGAGGGGGCCGGAGTCCAGGACCCAGTTCCCCATGGTGATGCGGGGTTTGCGGGAGATTCCACAGTTGCCACATGCCCATGCAAAGTGAAGTGAAAGTGCCAAGAGGACCAGGGACCAGAAGAGGCAAATCCAGACCGGGAACTGGCAAGAGCTGGGACCTGGTCTGGGAATCAAGTGTAGACCACAGGCATTAATAGTAGGTGTCAGCTGCTTGGAGACCGGAAGAGGGGGATGTTAGGGATGGGTGTAAGAAGGAAGGTTGCATTAACCAGGTATGTCTGACATTTTGACATCTGGGTCCTTGTTGACCCTGCCCCTCCTGGGGCTTGTCAGTGTCTGGAGATCTCTAAAGGACTCCTGTGGCTTGCAAGTGCATCTCTCACATGCAAACCAAGCAGCATGAAACCTATCCCAACTACTACCTCCTTCATTGAGCTCTTATACTCCAGGCCACTAGTAGCCTGCCCTAATCACTCCCGGACCAGGTACCACACTACTAGGGACAGCCCCTACACCCCGAGCCTGCTGACATTCATTCTAGCCAGTCCTAAACCCCCGTACCCTGGGTTGTCTATTCCTTCCTCGAGGAAACCACAGTAAAGCCTCTTGCCTGCCTTTGTTTTTCCCTCCTGACTGAGCCTGGTGCTCACCATGCGGCTCCCTGTGTGGAGTGACCCCTTCTCTTGGGAATGGTGAGTAAAAAACTATATTTTCAATGACAATTGTCTCCTGATCTGTTGGCTTCACCATTCCTGAAAAATAATAAAACTTATTTCAAAAGAGGCCAATACCCAGAAACCTGTGGAACAAGATAGCACATCCATAGGCCAGCTTGCAGCAGAGCCCACCTCCTAAGGTACATCATCTTCCTTCTCTATCCCGGAAACATGTGGGGAAGGAACAGGAGCAAGGGAGACTCCTTGACAGGGGAGACATTATCTGATTTTTGAACTGAAATAATATTTACCTAAAAATGACCCCTTACGCCAGAAGAATTGTAATTGGAGATGTTTAGCCTCTCCTGACCCACAATAAACTTGCATTGGCCATTCGGTGGACATATAGGTTCAAGAGAAAGGGGAAGTAAATTAGAGAACATAATGATATTCTTTCATATTTGAATTGAATTTTCTGCCCTAGTTTAAGATTCCAGTCTTTCATAATTTTTAAAGAAATAAATTCAGTTCATTGGGGTTTATTTGTAATTATAAAGTAACACATATTTATTGCAGATAATTTGGATATTTATAATTCAACTGAAAGAGAAACATTTTATTTGTTCTCCCATAATTTTTGGAATGTATTTCTCCATATATTCATTTAGTGAGCACATGATGTGCATATTAACTCTAACACATTTTTCATTAAATAATATTTAATTCGTTAAATAATTTAAGGTCATTAAGAGATCCTACTAGTCACTACTTAATTCATTTAACCAATCCCCTGTTGTTATGTATTTAGATTATTTCTACAGTTTTCTACTCTAAATAATACTCTGATAAACATGTAGGTACATTAAACTTTGTGTGCATCTTTATTGTTTTTAACTAGATCAATTAATAGAAATGAAATCAGCAGTTCTATTTTCAAGACCTTTAGATCTCATGCACATTTTTATGGCTTTTTATTTATGTTACCAAATTTTCTCCAGCTGTGCCAATTATATACCTACATTTGTTTTTTAAGTTTTTATAAAATATTTTCCAATGGAAAAAATTGCACCCTGTTTTTTAAAATCTCTTTTCCTTGATAGCCAATAAAAATTGGGAATAAAAATTTCTCCTCTCTCTAGGTTAACCTTTTATTTAAATAATTCATTACTTTTCTCAGGATAAACATTTCTTGCCTATTGATTTCTAAAAGTTCCCTCTGTTGTAAGAATTATTAACCTTATTGTCACCTATGTCACAGATTTTCTCCTGTCTCACCATTACCTTCTAATTTTGTTTTTAGAGGCTGTCTTTCATTCTTATAAACAACTATTCTGTGCACATGTATTTAACAATGAAATACTGAGATGGGTTTATTTCCAGTACATTTCTCTTTAATTTGCAACTGTTCAAGAACATTGAGAATATGCCCTTCCTGGCAGGGCATAATGGTTGTAATAAATTAAGAAAACAAGTTTAAACAAATATGCACTCACTCAAATGCTGCCTACCAGCAGCTCTGTTCTCCCAGCTCACAGGGACTTCACGTGAGTTTCAGGGAATCTCAATCCCCTAAAACATCCTCGTCCTGAGAGAACAGTTAGTGTAGTAATAACTGACAATGTCCATGGTTTTCTAGTTCTTTCACATTCTTCACAGGGAAGATCTTGTTTAACTGTAGAAGCTTGTTAATGTTGCTTCATAATACAGATGAAGAATCAAGCTTGCTGACTTGCTCAGTGACATTCGGGTAGTGAGTGGGAAGGCATGGCCAGTATACACATGTAGATCATGTAGATCTTTTCTCACCTGGAATTCCAGGCTTTTTTTTTTTTTAACAGGACTATTTCCTCAATGTGAAAAGATTATAAAAATATCTATCTCTAGGTTGAAAAAAGTAGTGAGAAGTAAAAATATTATGTCTGGGACAATATGTGAAAAGTAAAATTTGAACACAGGTTAGGTTTCTATAAATTAAATCTTATTGTCAATAACTATGCTTAAACTTAAAAGTAACCTGAAACAGGCAAAAATAGAATGTGGAATCTTGCCCGTCTCATTCTAGAATCCAAGCCCTACGGAGGGTCCAAGTTTATGATTCTGTAGAATGCCCTTGGGACAAGAATGAGGGAGTCATTGGTGTGTTGTGTGCTCATCTGTGAAAGTGCAGGCTCTGGAACATAGTAAAAACAATGGACTAAAGTATATGGTTGTTACATGTTTGTCTTATTCCAGAAGGAGGGAAGATCTCTGAATTGTCACCTCTTCCCCCAACACACACTCAATTCTACTCTACTTCTTAATTCTGTCTTAATTTTCTACATAAAACATCTCTTCTCACATATTATGTATTTTTTATTACTTATCCTTTATGTCCAGATACTAAAATCCCTGGTTTTGTTTGGGGCACGTGCGGGAGGCAACCATTTGATGTGTCTCTCTCACATTGATGTTTCTTTCTCTCTATCTCTCCCCTGTTCGCTTCACCCCCTGCCCTCCCACTCTCTCTTAAAATTGATGGAAAAATATCCTCGGGTGAGGATTAACAACAACAAATAGCAGCTTCCGTTCCAGCAATTGTGTCACATTCCAACCTGTAGGAAGGCAAAAGAGACAAAGAACTGGCAATAGATACATGACAATTCTCTAATAATGAAGGTTCAAGGCTGCCACATGACACTTCTGCTTATATTTTATTGGTCAAAACTAAGTTATAGGGCCCTAACCAGTTTGGCTCAGTGGAGAGAGCATTGGCCCACAGAAGGGTCCTGGGTTTCATTCCATCAAGGGCATTTACCTTGGTTGCGGGTGCGATCCCCAGTAGGCAGCTGATCAGTGTTTCTCATTGATATTTCTAACTCTCTCTACCTCTCCCTTCCTATCTGTAAAAAATCAATAAAATATATATTAGAAAAAAAACTAAGTGGTATGGCTTCATCTTGCTTGAAGGGAGGCAGGAAAATGTAGCCTTTATACAACTAAAAATTGGTGACTTTCCTACTGCATGAGAAGGAAGAATGGATATAGAAGAAAACTAATAGTTTTTATCAAGGCATCCAATTGATGTATTCCTATTCAAATATTTATACCTGGAAAATAAGTACTTATTCCAATAATGCTGTCATTGTCACTATTTTTGATCTGTTTTCAGAGACTACAATGCATTTATATATGTATATCCTCAGAGGTCTCAAATATTCAATCTTGAAGAATAAATTTGATCTTTTGAAATATCAAAAAGTCATCTCAGATGAAGTTTTATGGGTAAGATATGTGAAAAAATTAGTAATGTCATTTTAGGACAAAAAGTTAGATATGACTTCAAATTTATAAGTCCAGGGTGTCTCTGAAAACAATTTCCAATGAGATGGTCTAATACAAAGGCCCCACTGAGCACCATCTACTCCCTCCACTAGCACCAACACTATCATTAGTACAACCTTTTAGTAAAGACTGAAAACTTATGAGAATGACACTTTCTAAACATAGTACTCAAGTAAGTCAATTTAATGTCCCTCAACTTGTAACTCCCAGGCTTACATTCATTAGTCTGAATACTAGGCTATAATAACCAATGGCATATCATTAAACACTTCCATACAATTGTTATTCTATTTTCCTAGGATGGAGAAAAACTTATCTCTAAAATTTTCATAAAGATGCTCTAAAATTAAGACCATAGAGTAGAAAAGCTACTTGGGACTGATTTTAAGATGCCATGTGAGCCCAGATGGAGTGAATGTCATCCTTGCTGGTTCGATTTCTGGTCAGGGCACATACCTGGATTGCAGTTTGATCCCAGTTGGGGCATATACAGAATGCAATTGGTCCATGATGCTCTCTCACATGAATCTCTCTCTCTCTCTCTCTCTCTCTCTCTCTCTCTCTCTCTCTCCTCCTTCTCCTTCTCCTTCTCCTTCTCCTTCTCCTTCTCCTTCTCCTTCTCCTTCTCCTTCTCCTTCTCCTTCTCCTTCTCCTTCTCCTTCTCCTTCTCCTTCTCCTTCTCCTTCTCCTTCTCCTTCTCCTTCTCCTTCTCCTTCTCCTTCTCCTTCTCCTTCTCCTTCTCCTTCTCCTTCTCCTTCTCCTTCTCCTTCTCCTTCTCCTTCTCCTTCTCCTTCTCCTTCTCCTTCTCCTTCTCCTTCTCCTCCTTCTTCTCCTTCTCCTTCTCCTTCTCCTTCTCCTTCTCCTTCTCCTTCTCCTTCTCCTTCTCCTTCTCCTTCTCCTTCTCCTTCTTCTTCTTCTTCTTCTTCTTCTTCTTCTTCTTCTTCTTCTTCCCTAAGCATGTCCTTGGGTGAGGATTTTTTAAAAATGCCATGTGATATTGAACTTCAACAATTAGCTGGAAGACATCAACCTCTGAAGTGAAGTGCTAATAATTTTGCATTTATTTTTATAAGGCAGTTCAAAGCATTCCATTTTGTTCTTTTAGAAATCTGACTTAGGAAAAATTACAAGCACTGGTTATATTTCAAATAGATCTAGAATTTGATATCTAATTCCTTCTTCTTTTGAATCTTTATCACCTTTTACAAACCAAGAAAGTAGTTCTTTGTTAGTTTTTCTGAACTCAACTAGATGTTGAGCACTTTGGGGTCTTTCCCAGATAGTAGTGACCCTCCTGCATGTCCTAGTAACATGTCATTGTAATGTATTGTATTTGCCCCTTGGTCTTTGATCAGATTAAGGTTCCTTTAAGTTTGAAACTGACATAATCATCATTTCAGCAACGTGCCTAGAATTTTGCAGACATTTAATAAATCTTGAATTGTTTTAGAATCTCCTACCTTAATTTCCAAAGACACATGTATGTATGTGCTTGCATCTGTTCTGTTAGCCAAATTTCACTGGGAGTTACTCATAAGTACCCACTATGAGTTGTCTTGGGATGTGATTCTCCCACCAATATTATGCAAGGGATAGAGAGGGAAAAGGGATAGGGGGAGAAGAAATAATAGAGAAGGGAGAAAGTGTAAGAGGGATATATAATACTCAGAAAATTGATTAAGTATATTAATTAAATCTCAAAAGTGTTTTTGGTCCCAAAATAAGTTTTCTTATTTTGTAGATTAGTATGACCAGGAAAAAAAAGAGGCAGGAGTAAGAAGAAAGGAAGAGTGTGATCTGAGTGAAATATCTGAAAATAATTTGATGTATTTTAAAAATTCTGTTAAAGTATATCATGCTAATAAGTCAAAAGAGAAAATTATAATCTTTTCAAGTGACCCTAAACCTCATTTGATGAAATTTAATCTGTTTTTATAAACATCTCTTTGGTAGTATAAAAGTAGATACTTTAAAAATAATAATAGTTACTACTGTATAGCACCTCTCTCAAACCAAAAGTCAGCCCCAATAATATTTATGGTGAACCACTGGTGAAAGCATTACCATTAAAAGCACAAACAAGGCAAGAATACCCACCAATACATCCATTATGTACATCTATTATGTACATTGTTCTAGAAATATTAGCAAAAAAATATACAACAGAAAGAACTGAGCTATATATACTGAACAAAAGGAGAAAATTACTAATATTTGGAGATATAATAATTACATACTTGGAATAGTGCTAGAATAAAACACTAGAGAAATTAGTAAGTTGGAGGATCAAAAAATAAATATAAAAAGTATTAGATTCATTTTATGTAAACAGTAACAAAATATAAAACATAATAAAAAGAAAAACCATGCTTAAGGCTCAACTTTTATGAACTAAGAGCCTTGAATAATTTAGAAATGGCCATCAAATCAAATGTCTTGGCAACCAGCTTCATAGAATTAGGGAAAACCTAGGATTGGATGAGATAGAGAATGACGGTTATGAAATTAATTGGCGTTAAGGGCAGCACTCTGGTGGGCCATGGTAGACAAAGAAGAGTAGATAAACCAGTTGTCACATGGAGTAATCTAGAATTAATTTAGAGGCTTACTAGATCTCCTCTAGAAAATTAAGACATTGTTGGGGATGGGGGGTGGGTCCCCAGTAATTGAAATGGGAGACTAATTTTTTTTGGTTTTTATGCTTTACAAATAGATCTATTTTTTTCTTTTTTGTTTTTTCTTCTTCTTATTTTTATTTTTTGAAATGGGAGACTTTACATAACAGTTAGTTTGGGAACGTCAGGGTTTCCCAAATCCCAGTGAGTATTATTGTGATCAGAAGCAATTTTTTTCTCTCCAGCCTGTTGTACAATTTGTTCCTGCCTTGCTGGAAGGCCGGGTAATGATTTTTACAGATGAGGAAACTAAGACACAGAGTGGAAAAGTAACTTGTCCTAGCTCACACACCTATATTCTTTGTGGTAGAGATGGGATTTTTAATTCAGGCAGCCAGGTTCCAGAATTTATACTTCAATCCCTGCACTCTATTATAGAATAAAGTACAAAGTAAACTCAATTCTTTTCCCTCCTTCCAAATACACACACACACACACACACACACACACACACACACACACACATTTTAGCAAAATATATGAGAAACAAGTGACACTGGGTACTTTTGATAAGAGTGGCAGGGGTGGGAGTGAAAGAAAAGATTTTAATTTTATAGATTTCTGTACTGCTTAATTTTTCTTAACATGTGGCTGTTTTATTACTACTTTAATATGAACAGAAACACAAGAAAAAGTGTGTGCAAAGACCCTGAAGTAGGAAAGAACATTCTTTGAGAAACAAAAGGAAGCTGCATGATAAATGCATAGAGAGGGATCCAGGAGAAAAAAGATAATGATGAGCTGGAAAGGAAGGCAAGTCTTTGTAGGCCATTTGAAATATATTTTGGAGCTTGTCCTAAAAGTAATGGGAAATCATTTAGCATTTTAAGCAGGGGAGTGACATGATCAGATCGATGCCTTTTGAAAGGATCACTGGGTCAACAGTGTGAATAATAGATTGAAAGGAACAAAAGCAGATGCTAGGGACTATTTAGGAGTGAATTAAAGTGATGCAGAAAAGAAGATGATGGTGAGTTGGACTGTGACAGTGGCAGTGGAGAAAGAAGTAAGTGGATGGATGGCAACAATATAACATAGGCAGGAACAATGTGATATGGTGATTGGTGGGATGGAGAGAGAGAGAGAGAGAGAGAGAGAGAGAGAGAGAGAAATAAAAATGACTCCAGTGTGTTTGTTGCAACAAACATATTCTGTGTGTGATGGTGCCATTCACTGCCAAGGAGGAAGAAATGGGGAAAAACATATTCAGGTTGGAATATGTGGAGTCAAGTTACCAGTTAGAAATCCAAGCAAAGATGTTGAGCAGGCAAAGGATAAATGGCTTTGGAGCTCAGAAGAGAGGTCTATGTTGGGCACAACAAAGGGACCATGGAAGCAAACAAGAACACCTGGGGAGAAAGTGGCTCAGGAGCAGAGGCTCAGTGATAGAGACCAACTCTCAGAAAGAACTCAGCAAATAGCTGAATGAGCGGAGCAGTCAAGGAGATGTAGAGTGAGTACCATGAAGAAAGAAAAGGGAAGTCAGATGGGGGAAAATAGTGGTCATTCAAATCAGGTCTATCAAGGGAGGTTAATGAATAAATTTCATCAGTATAGGTTGATAAAGGGATTTATTTTAAAAGCATTCTAGACCTTACACTTAGAGCTGATCTAATATCTGATACCTTTTCCCAAGATAGTATTATGTAAATGATAATATTAATTATGATATTGCTGGGATAATGTTATGTTGCAGAATAAAAGAAAAAATCCATTTGGCCACTTTGCTCTGTTGGAAAATATAGACTAACATAATTCTGACATTCTTTCACTTATTTAAAAATGAAAATAATCAGATTATCTAAGTATCAAAACAGACCATTTAATTAAAGGATTTTAATTGAACTTCAAGTATAATAGATATAATGAAGGTACAACAACATGATTTCCAGGTGGTCAAATATGTGATTTTTAAAAATGTGCTAAGCAAAATTCTGCCAGTATCTCAGAATTAATGACATATAATTGATTGAGTTTATGGTATTTTCATTCTCAATTTTATTTTTTTAGCATTTGTAGAGTTTGTACCACTTAGCAAACAATGTTTTAATATGGGGAATACTAAGGTAATTTAACCCAAAATTCTTGCCCTCAGGGAGCTTGCATTGTGGTGGGGGAGAGTGTCGATAGAATCATTTATTGCAGTAATGCAAATATGCACAATTTATTGAGGGAGCTCAGTACCTGATAAAGAGATTTTCATGGGAAGATAACAAAGCCACTGAGTTTTGAAAGCCGAGTAAGAGTTGGGTAGAGGAAGTTTGGAAACAAGCATAGTAGGCAGAAGCAAGGGCAACACGATTAGACAAGCAAAGGAAAGGTTACTGTGTTCAGCAAAAACAAAAGCTGTCTGGTATTACTGCAGGTTGATGTGGAG
Source organism: Myotis brandtii (assembly GCF_000412655.1). Lineage (NCBI taxonomy): Eukaryota > Metazoa > Chordata > Mammalia > Chiroptera > Vespertilionidae > Myotis > Myotis brandtii. The sequence goes on along the minus strand of NW_005366679.1, from coordinate 728,600 downwards.
GACCATAAGTGAACATACTTGAGGTTGGATTGCCAAGGATGGGTTTAGGGGTTATGAAGGCCATAAGAAGCTTGGATTTTAACCTGGAGGGAAATGGAACCTTTGAAGGGTTTGATATAGATGGGTAATGTGTATACCCTCACTCACAAACACACACAGAGACACACACAGGCTTATTTATTTTCAAATGATTTATTTTATATGAAATCAGGCCTCTGTGCTCTGTGTTGAAAATCGATTTAGAGAGAATATGACTTAGTGACAAGCAGATAAGAAAAGGTAAGAGTAATTTAGGAGAATAGTTTAAAAAAAGATAAGTAAGGGAAGTAGAAGGATAGTGAGGTATGAATACATTTGTAGTGGGTATTCATTAATTTTTGCCTGCACAGACAGGACCCTTTTCTCTGATTCTTCTAATAAAAATAAGCCTCTTTATTTGGGGAATGGATCCCCACCTTTCTCCCCAACCCCCTCCACCAGCATCACCACCATACCAAACGTGGCTGGGTACCAGGCTGGGTCAAATCTCTTCACTCCTCCTACTCTCTCACCCTACATGCCCCCCACAACCCCCACCACCACCACAGTAACTGGACCAAGGAGAGGAGGTACAACACAAGCTGATCCAAAAAAAATCATTCTTAGGATTGGAGTTAGAAGGGGAAGGAAACTTTCCTCTCTTTATGAATCTGTGAGCCTGGACTTAGTTGCCAGAGAGGATGCAGCCAAGACACAGACAGAAGCAGAGATCAGCATGGGATGGGACCAGAGAGACTGAGACCTGTAGAGAGACACCTGGTACCATGAATTCCCTTGTTCCCCAGATGTAGTTTCATCAGTCAAGATGACACAAGGGTATACAGTTTCCTTTTTGCTTCAGGGAAATTTAAGTTGGGTTTCTGTCTCTTGTAACTCAAATGTCATCACTCATACAAGATTCAGGTAATTATTTAGGAAATACAATGAGAAGTGTTTGTAACGTGACACTTTGCAGGGATAAGAAAACAAGAACAATACTATTTATTTGGTTACCAGTGGGTGAAGCATGGTGCTGTTCACTGAGAGAGAGTGTACACAGAAGGGTGAACAGGTTTGAGCGAAAACACGATGAGCTGAGCTTTACACATGTTAAGTTTAAGGTGGCCTATCAGCCATGCAGGGGGCATTCAGTTGACAAGTAGAGCTAAATAAATCTGAATAGATAGACTTGTATCCACTTCTGGAAATTTGCAGGTTGTAAAATTATCACATAAAGATGAGAGATGGAAAGTTCAAAAATGATGACATGAGACAGGGGAAATATGCAGTGTGAGCAAAACAGTGGGATGGCAATGAAAATCTGGAGAATGTCAACTGTTAAGTGTCCCGGTAGAAGAGCACATTAAGCAGATAGAGAAAGAAATATCATAATAAAGCAAAACTAAACAAAACAAGGATGTTTGGGATTATAGAAACTGAATGGTGAAGAATATCAAGAAAGAAGTTGATAACTGTTTAAAAAGTTAGAGTCCCAGTGGCAGAAAAGTCTCCATGGCAACTGGAAGAGCGATTGGTGGTCTTCTAGAGAACTATGTTAATAGAACGATGAAAAGAAAAACACAGTTCCCACGGGCTGGGATGAACATGTGAGATGAAGTTCGCTGCAAATTTTCATAAGCAGAGGACAAAAGTTGAAGAGGAATACAGACAAGGAGAAACCACGCATATGCATACACATACACATGTGTGCATGTAGTATTAAACTACATATATATGTAACATATGAATAATATATATATATAAATATATATAAAAGAGCTACAGATACATATTTACCTTTGGGTCCAGAACTCCTAGGTTTAAAAATCTTATTTCTTACAATTAGAAGTACTTTTCATTTGCACTTTTTAATTCATATGTGAAAGAGTTGGGGAAAAACACAGAATGTCTAGGGGCAAAATGGACCTTCCCCTGTGGTCTATGTACAAATAAACACCTAGTGTTGTCTCAGTGAGATGAGCATCCCAGGCGACCCAGTGGCTGCTTCTCCAGACACCAGGAGGCACTTCTGGAACTCTGGAACTAGTGTCTGGTGACCAGATGGTCCTTTTAGGTGCTTTTCTCTTTCATTGCTCTCCAACTCCATCAGCAGAGAAAGGTGCCCTGTCATCGCTCACAGGACCCCCACAGAGGACAATTTGTATAGCTTCTCTTTGCCTCCTTTAACCTTCCTGAAATAGGAGGATAATGGGGTAATAATGGAAATTATTTATTGGAGTCATTGTGAGGATTAGATGAGTTAATGGGTGGAAAGAACATAGAACAGATCCCGCGACACAGTAAATGCTCAATATATTAGCTATCATCGCAGCAAAGATAATCCATCTTAGCTTTTATGTTCACTTGAAAATCTCTTCCAGCTTGCTCAAGTGTGTAGGTAGAAAAGGATGCCAGTGCTCACACAGATTCATCATTATCTCGAATCCTTAGTTATAGACAGAAGTCCCAGTGCCAGAAGCACTTTGGACTCGCCAACAGGGCATTTCGCACTGATTTTCCCACTTTCCCTGTCAGTCTTCTCTCTCGTAGTCATATCTCTTCCTTTCAACGCCAGGCCCTCAGGTGTCCTTTTCGTCTACTCAGTCGGACGCCCAGAAGTGCTACTTTTCAGCACCACAGATAACATGACATCATTATCACAGGAGGTGGGGCAGGCACATGCACTTCATTCCTGAGCCAAGCATTATTGCTGGCACCTGCCCAGGACTCTATTTCTGCGATGCATCTAGGCTCATTCCTCATAAATGTTGGATACACATTCCATAGAGTATGCAGCAACTTAAAAAATTATGAAGACTGATTAGGATGAAGTGCTTATAGTATGACGTAATAAGAATCAGAATTCAAAAATCCATCCACAATCCATTTCAACTCTGGAGATATATGCAGGTGTGTGAGTGTGTCTATTGTGCTTGAAAACACACAGAAAAACTGGAAGAAAGAAACACACAAACATTTAAAAATTATATGTCTATGAGGGAATGATTCTATTTTCTCCCCTATACTTTTGCAATTATTTACAGAGATCTGTTGTTGCTTTAAGATTTAAAAAAAAATTCTATTTTGTGAGCTGGATATACAGAGAAGTTGTCCTGACAGTCACAAACTTTCCTTCCTTATATTGTTCCCAGGCAACTCTGTGGACAATTGGAAAGCTCTCAGAGCAAAGCTTTTTGTAAAGTTCACCTTGAAAAACATCCGTGGCAATCCAGAGCTTACGTCACTGAAAGAGAAGAGTTTTGCTCATTCTGGTCTTGTTTAAAGTGACAACATTGTTTGGTTTTAATGTTCTTTCACAAAACAACGATTTGTGTGTCTATCCTCTCAGGCTTTCTACCCTGGCTGTAGAGCAGGGAACAAAACGGATGGAAAAGGACATCTACAAGATAAATATTTCTTGATTATTATCTCAGAATACAATGTTTATCAATTAACTAAAGCTGGATATTATAACACAGGGAAATGCTCCTTTGTTTTTGATCACATAGCATATACTCATTCTACCCATAACTATACCATCATCTTTTCACCCTGTACTTGTTCCTATCACACTGTCCTGTAATCACCCACCCCTGACTGAGGTTGCCATGGTTCTCTCTCAGGATTCCTGCTGGCAGGCCTGATGGAGTTAGGGACCGGGGGTGTCTGAGGGTTAGGAAAGGGAAAGAAAAGGAACTAACAAATGTCAAGCATGTTTTCATTTTATCTCATGGAATCCTTATAATCTATGGGATAGACAATAATATTAACTGCTCTTTGCAGATGAGGAAACAGGTTTAGTGGGATTGAACATCATTTCAAGTGTCATACAGTTTGTAAGTGGCAGAGCTGGGATTCAAAGCCATGTCTCCCTGACTTAAAAACCTGTGCTCCTCACTGGCTGGGATGCTTCATTCTTGTCTTATGCAGGGTGAAGCAGGCACAGAATGAGGGCCCTGGGCAAACTCTCCCATCCAAAATCTCTTTTACAGTGACCCACTCAGTTAATAAATTTTATGCAATTAGTCAATCTACCAATATTCACTTTTTAGATTCCTTCTCATTTTCTAGAAGAATGAATATCATCCATTGAGATTATTGTCCTACCAGAAATTGATTTTTAATGGAAAAAAGAAGAAGAAGAAACACTAAGAAAGATAATTAAATAGTTTGTTACAAGACACTGATTCCTTAATTTAAATTGTTTAGCTAACCTCCTTCCTTCCTTCCTTCCTTCCTTCCTTCCTTCCTTCCTTTATTCATTTATTCACTCAATGCAAATTTGTAGAGCACGTAGGTAATGATGAATACACACACCAGAAGATGAAACATGGGAAAACAGGGATAAGAATTTTGTGGAGAAGGGAGAAAGCCAGTTCTGCCTGAGGAGTCTGAGGGGCCCTCCAGGGAGCCCCCATCTAGGCGAGGAAGAGCAAGAAGACCCCAGGGTTCAGAAGCAGGGGCATTTCCAAGACATACTTTGCCTCCCCATTTGGTCTTAGGACACTGCTTCCAAAGACAGTCACCCTTCCAAACCTGATTTCCATTTTTCATCAGCTTTATTGAGATATAATTTGATTTAGATACAATAAAAATTCATCCACTTTAAAGAATTTTCAAATCCCGGCCAATCTTTGTAAACTCGTCCAGTTGACTGAGTTTTGACAATATATAAACCCATGGGACTAAATTCCCAGTCAAAATCGAGAACACTTCCATAAGCCCAGGCAGTTCATTGGCAGTCAGCTCCCACCCCTGTACACTCAGTGATCTACTTTCTATCACTCTAGATCAGCGGTTCTCAACCTGTTGGTCGCGACCCCTTTGGGGGTTGAATGACCCTTTCACAGGGGTCGCCTAAGACCATTGAAAAAAACATATATAATTACATATTGTTTTTGTGATTAATCACTATGCTTTAATTATGTTCAATTTGTAACAATGAAAATACATCCTGCATAGCAGATATTTACATTATGATTCATAACAGTAGCAAAATTACAGTTATGAAGCAGCAACGAAAATAATTCTATGGTTGGGGGTCACCACAACATGAGGAACTGTATTAAAGGGTTGCAGCATTAGGAAGGTTGAGAACCACTGCTCTAGATTAATATCACTAGGCCTGCTTTTAACCAAACCCTCGGTGGATGCCATCCATGGTGACTGTAATGTCCCATTGCTCTAACTGGGCCCAGCTTCTTGGATGCTCACTCTGTTTCTCAGAAAAGTCATCAAAATCAATGACACCTTCTCTGGAACTGATGCCAGTCGCTTTTCACAAGTATCAGGTAGTTACAAAAACTATTATCCCACAGACAAGGATTTCATAGAGACTGAACCTGGCTCTGGAGCCCTAGTTTCTGGGAATGCAGCTGAACTGGTTAAGGAGGTCTCCCTTTGGTTTCTAGGAATGATAGTCACCGTTGCCCAAATAAAATTTCCCGTGTGTATGAAGTTTTGTTGGATGCTGAGTGCTGAGGGGTTTTTTTTTGTTTATTTGTTTGTTTTGTTTTGTTTTTACCTGTCTTGTAAGAACTTCAGTGAGGATATTTGCAAGTATTTGTTCTTGTGCTATTTTAGCTTTAAGAAAATTGTTCTACTCAACGATTCGCTGTCCTGGACTATCTGTCATTCACAGTACTAGAAGCAATATGTTGGTAATGGTTGTAGGAGTAACATCCACTATTAAAAACAGTAGCAACGTGTGCTTTTGTGAGATAATTCATAGGCAAACGTGTGCATTCACCTACTGAACTATAATAAGAGAGATGTCACATATTCTTATCATAAGAAGCTGTGCTTTACTAGTAAAATATGTATGATTCACTTAGTATCTGCCTTGGCCGATATTTTTGTTATGGGAAGTAGATGAGATATCAATGTATATGCTGAAACAAAAAGGGGCAGAATTCACCAGATTGTATTACTTTTATTCAGCATCCAAATCCATTGCTTCTCTTATGGATTGATAATTATAAGGGACACAAAGCAGAAAAGAAGAAATTGTAGATTTTTTTGTTTATTGAATTAGAAATATTGATGGCATAAAATTTTACCAACTCCAGTAAGCAGTTCTTCCTCTATCATTTTGCTATCTACACATATAAGAATAGTTTCTTTCTATTAATCTATAAATTATAAATCCATAATTTTTGTTATAACAAAGTTGCAGTTTAGAAATGGACTTCTCTGCAGTTAAGAGTTTCAAGAATTCTTGAATCCCGGCCAATTTTTGTGAGCCTGTATTCTGATGAGAAAATTAAAATGAACAGAGATGTAAGTGTGTTAGCAATAATTTATCTAACAGATTTGCAAGAAGACTCAGACCCCATATCTCCACCCCAACTTTTAAAATCATCCATTTGTGTTTAAGAACATTATAGGTCCAATATGGGGAAAACATGAGATGAGAGAGAGAGAGAGAGAGAGAGAGAGAGAGAGAGATGCAATCAAAGGAATCCCGATTCTAGAATGCCAAGGTCATATATTTTAAACCAGTCCAAGAATCCACCAAGTATCAGAGCCTTGTTTTTCCAGGAAGAAAACAGATTCTCAGATACTCTAATCAAAGCCCTTAAAAACTTCCATTTTGGTTTTGGTTCTATTATTTCTCCCTCACGCAATTCTCTTCACTCTTTACTTACTATCACAATTAATATGAAAAACCCAATGCATTTTAATTAATTATATGAGTCAACCATTCATTAGTGGTGTGCTATGCATCTCCTATATGTCAGGCCCTATGGTGGGTGTATTTTACTATATGCTGCACAAGATAGATCGTTAGAGAAAAACCTGTAAGTAAGCAATTGCAAGTAAGTTACCAATGATTTGGAAAGAGTTATTAAGAGCTAAATGTAAAGGGTTACCAAGAAGACAGGGGAGGGAAGGTTATATACCTTTACCTTTTTATTCTCCCTAGAGAATGTGACATTTAAGCTAGGCTATTTAAGGTTTTTATATTTTACCAACAGTAATAGAAACCAATTTGAGTTATCTTAATAAAAAAGCAAAACATGTTTTATTACACAAATTAAGTGTATCGGGATGGGATGACCTTCAAGTCAGTTGTTACAACATTTATTATATACATGTGAAAGAGAGAGAGAGAGAATATATGACTTCTTGAAGATAAAACATGTTTTATTACACAAATTAAGTGTATCGGGATGACCTTCAAGTCAGTTGTTACATTTATTATATACATGTGAAAGAGAGAGAGAGAATATATGACTTCTTGAAGATCTTTTTAAGGAAGATGTATTAGTCTGCTAGGACTGCTGTGACAAAATACCACAGATTTGGTGGCTTAAACAACATAACTTTATTTTCACAGTTCTGGAGGCTAGAAGTTTGCGATCAAGGTGTTGGCAGATTTGGTTTCTTCCGTGGCATCTCTCCTTGGCTTGCAGATGGCCACCTTCTAGCTGTGTCCTCACATGGCCTTCCCTCTGTGCACATGCACCCTCTGGCATCTCTTTGTGTGTCCTCACATTCCCTTTTTATAAGGCACCACCCTAACAATCTCAAGTTAATTGATTACCTTTCTAAAAGCTCTGTCTCCAAATACATCCTGAATTACAGGGATTAGGGCCTAAATGTATGGATTGGGGTGGGAGTACAGTTCAGCCCATAACAGAAGATACAATACTTTTGTTATGGAAGACAAGAATATACAATGATAGTAATAAAAAGAAATGGATTACAGATCATTCCTTCACATAAAATTAAGATTCTATGATTGATTTGATGTGGAAGGTTAAGATATAAGAAGGATTTTAAATGTCTCTGAGTTTTACACGTTGGCCAGCTGGATGTGTGGCAGGACACTTAACTACAATAAAAATATGGATGGGGAAAAAAGCAGAATTGGGACAAATTAGGGCAATCACTTACTCATTCATCCAACCAATACTTAGCAGACTTTTATTACACATCTAGCTCTTTTAAAGAAACAAAGTCCATAACATCATCTAGTTTACACTCAGTGCCTCTCTAAATATGTATCATCTGAGGTATCTACTAGATATTGACAAGATTAGGTATAGAAGAGTGGAGATGTCGAGGGAGCAGTTTAATGTATAAATTCGGAACTTGCTTTGGGTAGGCAGTGGGGCTATAAATTTACAAGTCCAAGTATACAGTATATATCATTAAAGCCATGAAGCTGAATGAGTTAGGCTAAGAAGTGAGAAAGCTAAGAAACAGTCTCTGAATCAAACAAATGTGCACGGGTTATAAAGAAGAGGAGGGACCAGTAAAGGAGATAGGGGCATGGGGGGCGGAAATCAACCCGTGAAAAAGGAATAATGACTTAGCTTTGACTTTGTCCAGCTGAGTTTGCCTGCAGAATTTTCACATATGTACCTTCCAATCAGCATTATAGAATAATACTTTAAAAATACACAGTTTATGTATTCAAGTCATAACAGTAACTCTAGTTAACCGCTCTAAGCATAGAAGTTCTAACGCCAGGGCTTTCCTGCATTATCTACACCAATCTGTGGTCAACAGGAAACAGCTCCAGCCTTCAAGGAGTCTGTTCTCTTGCAGACATTACACTGCCTCTGGCAATCTTGCTTAAAATCCTAACTTGTTTAGCGCAGGCTGTACAAAGCTAAACTGGATTGGCCCTCATCAGCACCAACTGTAAGCATCTTTACAATATTGACAGATATCTTCCCCCCGACTTTTGATAACCATCTAAATAAATTTCCCTTGGTTCCCACTATTCTCACTGAGTCCCCAGAATGCAATCAGGAATTCTCTTTCTTTTCCGTTTAAAGCCTTTAATTACTCCCCCAGACATCCTTTCCCAGTTTGGCAGTGCCAAAACAGACTTCAGGGAAAGATTTTCTAGAATTAAACAAACGAATTACATCAGTGTTTTCCTGTTCTTTCAAGAATTAGGGCAAAATTATGTCTTTGTCATGTTAGTCCATGCGAAGGTTGGGCCAACAAGGAGGCTGGCGATTATTCCTCGGGGAGAATGTTAAGTGGTCCTTCATCATCCATCACAGCCGATGATGATAATTCTGGGGAAAACAAAAAATGAAATCTTTTTGGCTCCTAGGATAAGACCATCATTTCCTTTCAGACACTGTTCTCATTTCGCCATTACCACATTCACGCTGCTAGTCGAGTGCAGCTAATGTGCCCTCGTCAGCTTTCTCCCCAGTCTCTCTGAGTCCCAGAGTCATTATTCCCATTTTGTCTTTAAACACAACCCATCTTTTGATTAGTAATCACCTTGTCCAAATCAGTTCAAAATATCCTTCTCTCAGAACACACACACAAAATGATTTTCTTTAAAAAAATACATAAATATAATTTTGGCTTCTTTTTTTACTTCCTCTTAATAATAAGACTGTTGTTACACGTTCTCCAGTTCCAACTGTGGCCAACACTGGAGGAGGAGTCAGACTTTTGAACCCTAGCCTCAATGAGTGGCACATAATAAATTAAATATAGACAAAGTCGACATGAACTTGGTCAGACAGATGAGGGATGAAAGCCAAAACTCTGGGTGTGTTTTTTTTCTCTCTATTATTTTCTCTCAAGTCCTCATCTTTTTCTTCTCAATTTTTTTCTCTCAAATTTCTCACCTCCATTTGGGCACAGAGTGCAGACAGACCGCAGCCCTCACCCACAATGTACACACTGGTCCACAAGCCACAGAAATCCCGGGCTCCCTCCAAGAGCAGGGACGGAACAAAGCCTGGCACAGATCAGCAGGGTCCCGGAGGGTGTCAGGGCAAGAAGGCACCTGGGAGATCATGTCACTCAGGAGGAGCACACTCTGCTATCTTCAAGGCAAGAACGTGGCATACATGAGCAAAAGAGGGTGCGGCCCACTGCAGAGAGCACACTCCATGCAGAAAGCACTGATGCGACTCGTCTCCAGACAAATATCACCATCCAGAACTGTGGGATCGGTGTTGCCAGAGCCCCTAATTTACTATTATTTTTGAGAGAGTCATAATAAGTGGTGTTTATTTTTTATTGTGTGTAAAATAACTTGAGTCTATAAGTCAACCATTTTTTTCCTTGACACCATTGTGCTTAGGGACCACCGAGATACAACCTCTTGTTTTATAACAAGAAAACGGTATTCCAGGGGTCCCCCTAAGTCACATGATGATTAGCAGACAGAGCCCAGACCAGTGTACACATCCCACTCTTCTGGAACGTTCTCCAACTGTTATGGAAATGAATTTCCCAATTTAGCAAATTGGGAAAAAGAAAATATAGAAGGTGAAGGTAATAAGTAATTTTGAAAGATAATAAAAATAAGAATAGTAACATTTACAGTCCATGTACAATATTTTGATATGTTTTTTATGTTTCTTTCATTCTTTGTCTTTTTAAAAGAAGAGGGAGAGAGAGTTAGGGTGAAAGAGAGAGAGAATCTATTTTTGCTGGCTTGATGTGCCAAAAACTTCCTTAGGATTTTAGATGTATTATATCTTTTAATCTTATTTAAGAAACTTGAGACCAAAGTAGGCAAACAGTAAATGAAATGAGACCCCAAAAGCATAATTAATGTAAAACTCCTTTTACATAAAAATTTTGCAAAGAATTCAGTAACTGAGGAAATTGTGTGTGAACTTAGTTCCTGAAACATGTTGTAAGGCAAGTGCTGGGATCTGAGACAACTCTAAATGTGCACAAGATGACTCAGACATTGAGGGTAAGAGTCCTAACCTCCGACCCTCCCATCTCCTCCTGAGGAATTAAAGGCAGGAGACATACGGGATTAAGATAGTTCTAATGCATATTTAAACCGGGGCTCTGCTAGGAGCTGAGTAGGAGAGATTGAATGTGTTCATCCCACTAAAGGCTCAACATGTTTTGTGAATGTGAGCACAGTGGGCAGGGCAGGGGGGAGTGGATTGTCTTGCCCACTTAAAACCAGTATATCTAATTTACCTCTTTCTTTCACTAATTCAACACATGGTTACTAATTCAGCACAGTTTTAAGAATAGGGGGAGATAGCAATGAACAAGCCACAGGAGACCTTGCCCTCGTAGAGTTTATAGTCCATCAAGCAGACACAGACAATAACCAAGTCAAAACCAAATAAATCAGCAGTTCTCAACCTGTGGGTCGCGGCCCCTTTGGGGGTCGAACGACCCTTTCACAGGGGTCGCCTAAGACCATCGGAAAACACATATATAATTACATATTGTTTTGTGATTAATCACTATGCTTTAATTATGTTCAATTTGTAACAATAAAAATACATCCTGCATATCAGATATTTACATTACAATTCACAACAGTAGCAAAATTACAGTTATGAAGTAGTAACAAAAATAATTTTATGGTTGGGGGTCACCACAACATGAGGAACTGTATTAAGGGTCGCGGCATTAGGAAGGTTGAGAACCACTGAAATAAATGAATGATGTAGTTTCCAATAATGCTACATGCTAAGAAGAAAAAGAAAAGCAGAGTGCAATAATAGTGTTGAGCATGATGCTAAAGGGGAACTATTTTTAGATATTTATACCAGAATGAGTATAACCCAGAGGTCAATATGGGAGAAAAGAGGGATAAAGAGTGCCAAGTTCAAAGGCCCTCAGGCCAGAATGAGATTGAAAAGTTCAAGGGACAGAAAGAGGCCTATGAGGCTGGAGGATACAGTAAGTGCCGGAGAGGTCATGGGGGAATGTTTTCCATCAGGATGCCAGAGGCTTCGTGACAGAAGAGAGCAGGAACCCATCACTCCTCGGCAATCTGGAACACAAGAGGAACTCCAGAAGTGAGAGGGTCCCTGAGCTCTATGCACAAGCAACACAGAGGCCCAGGAATCTCCAGGGGAAGAGTCTCTGGCTTTGGCAGCTTCGAGCCAAGAAAGGGGTTTGGTTTATTGAGTAAACCCTGGACAGAACTGGAAAAATGCCCAAATCTTGCTGGTAAAATACCATTCAGAGCTCATTCATTACACAGCCGACTTGCTTTAGCAGAACATGGACCTAAAGACAATGGATAGAGCTCTTCTGACCTGAACAGACAGCCTTCTCCAGAAGCAGGAGGCCTCGGGTGGCTGCATGGCCGTGATTTTTCTGTGCATCTTACCTGCTGGCCTTCGGTTTGCATTTGTTTTTTAACATAACCTCTGTAGTGTTTGCATACATTGGTGGCAGGAGTGTAAATTGGTACATGCTGGCCATAAGCATCAAAATTGATAAAACGTATGCTTTCATTTGAGCCAGTAATTATATGTCTATGCATTTCTCTTAAGGCAATGAGCAGAGGTGCTGAGATGAGATAAACAAAAGGAGGAAACATAAATGTCCAACAATAGTATATGGGGTGATAGGAGGGCACTTTTGCAGCCATTTGCTATCATGTTCTAGGAAAAAAGTCAAGACAGAAAAACATTCTACAATATAATTTTTAAGTACAGAGGCTACAAATTACTATGTGTGACATCAGCCTGATTTACATGTTCATATTTTACTTACATTACGCACTTTAATATATGAAAGTGTTCACAGTGGTTCTCTCTTGATGGAGTTAAACTGTCAAGTTTTCTTTCTTATTGATTTTCTATTTTCTGAGGGTTTTATAATGAGCACTTTAGTTTTTCAGTTTAAACAACTCTCTCAAAATGTGCTAATGCCTTTCTTGAAAGCTCTGTGTCCAAAATGCTTACTTGAGACTTCCTTAGGGCTAGCTAGCCTTCTACCTTGTGGTCTGGGGGCCATTCTGGTCAAGAGAATAGTAGGAGACCTGAAGGGCCCCTCCGCGGGCCATTTGTCACAAGATCATACATCCCAATGTTCCCGTGGTCCCTAAATAATTAAGATAAAATAAGAGAACAAAAACAGGCTGTGACCCTCTCCTACATTGCAATTCCAAATACTCAATGTATTTTCATATGTTTAGATTAAATTTTAAAAGTTTTGTGCTTTTGGTAGTGATATTCCCCTCTTCCTACTAGAATTATGCCGTGCAGAGCAGATAAAAGTCCATTTTGTTCATGCTTCAGTACCTGAATGGTGTCTGGCAACAAACTACATAAGTATTTGCTGGATAAATTAATGAAGAAAGAATGAATTTACAAAGGACTTGTATGCATGCACACAGACAGTAGAGGGGTGAGGGCACGTGCTGGGGGGTGGGAACAGCCTGGGAAAAGGAGACATATGAAATACTTTAAACAATAAAGAATTTAATTTTTTAAAAAGAGAATGAATTCAAGCCCTAATATGGAGCTCAAAGAGAAACATGGCATAAAGGCCTTGATAAATATGCTTTCATTCAGGTCAAAGGTCAGTAAAAAATAAAAGCATAGTACTTAGAAGAACTGAATTTAACTTTTTGCATGGGTATACTATCTTACAGATGGAGCTGAAATTTTCTTTTTGCTTCAGCAGTATTTTAGGAACTACTAATTTCTCATATGAATGGCTTTCAACAGTGGTTTCTTTTCCACAACAAGCAAGAAGATTAAGGCCTATGGGGGAAACATGATATTTATAGACTAGCTTTTCTGCCAATTTATCCATGAAGACATAGAATGAAAGGTTGTGGGGGGACTTCATAGAGAAGAAAGAGAAGTAAAGTAAATGAGTCTAGGCAAATTGCAACCATTCTATAATTATTTCTTTTATGCTATTCAAATTAAAAAATTATAAATGCAGGGACCATGCCACAAAGCCGCATGGTACTTTACACAATCCAAGTAAGTTTCTAGGATCTTGAAAAGGTTCTTATCGCTAAACATAGTGATTCCATTTCATGGATAAAGCTAAGGACAAATAATTAATGTGGACAAAGATTTATGTATAATTAAGACTGAACCACAGATTTGAAGAAGAAATTCTATTTTATACATGAATCACAGGCTGTTAGAGCTGAAAGGGAGCTTAGCCATATTAGTCAGAGTTCTCCAGAAGATCAGAAAGACAGAGGGAGGGAGGGAGGGGAGGGGAAGGGAAGGGAAAGGAAGGGAAGGGAAGGGA
>NW_005366679.1:710455-714536 GCF_000412655.1 Myotis brandtii | reverse complement strand
GAAAAAGAAGGGGAGGGGAGGGGAGGGGAGGGGAGGGGAGGGAGAGAAAGGGACAGAAATTTATTTTAAGTAATTAGCTTATACACTTGTGAAGACTAGCAGGTCCAAAATCTGCAGGGTGAGCTTGCAGACTGGAGATACGATTGTGTGGCTGGATTTGGAAGACAGAGTGTTATTGTGTAAATTACAGGAGTTGCTTTGGAGGCAGAGCCCTGTCTCTGCTACTATCTAGTTTGGAGACTGTGAAAATATCATCATTGCTAGGCCCCAGGTTCTTCATTGGTAAATAGGCACAACTATGTCACAGAGCTCATCTGTCTAGCATGTTGGGTAAAGATGCCCAACCCTCCCACCACCTTCTCCAGTCTGGCCATTATCATCTCTACTTGTAAAGGCTCGACAACACCACCAACCTCACAGGGATGCTGCAAAGAAGAGAGGGAACTAAACCCCACAAAGTAACGCCCAGGAGGCTCACATTACTTATAAGCAGAAGGCTCAGATCTCAGTAACTGAACCAAGAGGGCTGGTGGAAGAAAAACGGATCAAGGAGGAATGTCATCTGAAAAGCAAGGACATAATGATCAACCCTTGCCCAGGCTCTAGCAGAACAGTTAGTCAAGCTGGAGAATGCATAGAATATCCAGCATGAGGGGGTGAGACTTTAGACCTGTAAAGTGACACCATGCTCCAAAAAAACAAAAAAATAAGAGCAGAAACCATAACAATTTGAAAATATACTTGGGAGACCCAGGGAAGAGTTGATGCTGCAGTTCAAGTCCAAAGGCAAACTACAGGCAGACAGAATTACCTCTTCCTCGGGAACAGTTATCTGCTTTACCCAAAGTCTAGTAATTTAACTGATAATGTCATCTTTAAAAAGTACCTCTAAAGCAACATCCACTTGCATTTAACCAAATATCTGGGTACCCTGGCCTAGCCAACTTGACACATAAAATTAACCATCACATTCACCCATATGCACATTTGTAAAGACTCTCAGAGAAGTGAAACTTCCTAAGCTTTCTGACAAATAGACCATTGAAATGTTTCCTTAGTATTGACATATATTTTTCCTAAAGTCTGCAAAATGTCCTTGAGGGTCATATCTAGAGCTAGAAAATATCAGACAGTACCTTTTACTCTTTTATTTCAACTTTAAGGATAGCATGTCTTGTTCCAAAAGAATATAGCTCATTTTTCAGAAACCTAGACGACCTTATTCACTTTGCATCCCAGAAACTCCTAGCACCATGCTTTCCATATCCTAGCCATGCAGTCCCTGCTCGCTCAGTTAAAACCGGGCCTTGTTCTAGATGAGCTCAATCAGAGAGTTGTGTTTCATCACCAAACTTCTCTAATTTTTATTTTCGCTTTATAAAAAATAACAGAATGTACCAATAATCCCTAACATCATGTGAGTGCTAGCTACATGAAGTGTGTAGGCGTTCAGAGGAGAGCAAAGGCAGGGACGACTCTTCATGGAGGAGGTGAGATTTTGAGGAAGAGTATGGTGAATGTAGTCAGAGAGGAAGGTGGACCATTGCAAGGAAAGAAAATCGTGCATGAAATGAAAGAGGTGAAAATGGTAAGGACTGCTCAGTGGGCAGCAGATTGTACAGAAAGTTGTTGAGAGAAGCTATGGGAGCTGTAACTGGAGAAGTACAGGGTGACACACTTGAAGAAAATATACATAGATTGTACTTAAAATGACTGGTATGCTGTTCATAGTTTTCGAATTGGGGAGTAACATGATAAAATGGCATGTTGTGAAGGGGGAAAAAACCCTACACTGGACATATAAATATATTCTATTTAAACTAATCAACATGTTCTTTTTTTTCTTATGCAGCTCATTTTCTCCTGTTTTTTTTTGTGATCAGACAGACTAACCCAATTCCATGTATAAATTATATAATACTAAGCTGCAAATCCATGCACTACCAAAAAAATAATTTTGAAGTAATTTTGTCATGAAAATTATTTCAGTACAGTTGTCATAACTAATACCTGTTATTACATTTATACGCTATTACTTGTCAGAGGAAGAATTTAAACAGGAAAAACGTGGGCTGCTGAGAACCCCATTAAAATGAGCCATAAATCTAGGGTGAAGGGAAGAGCAAGTTTCAAAGTTAAGACAGAAGAGACACAGGTTGCACCCAGATGTCACATTAAATATTCCAGGGAGGAAGTGAGGATTGTTGGCTTGCAGCTTGTCTCAAGCAGTAAGAATGGACTGTTTCAATTCAATTGTGTGGCTGGTTTAGGGGAAAGACAGAGTGTTGTTGTGGGAATAACAGGAGTTGCTTTGGAGGCAGAGCCCTGTCTCTGCTACTATCTAGTTTGGAGACTGTGAAAATATCCTCAATGCTAGGCCTCAGGTTCTTCATCAATAAATAGGCACAACCATGTCATAGAGCTCATCTGTCTAGCATGTTGGGTAAAGATGCCCAACCCTCCCACCACCTTCTCTAATCTGGCCATTATCATCTCTACTTGTAAAGGCTTGACAACACCACCAACCTCACAGGGATGCTGCAAAGAAGAGAGGGAACTAAACCCCACAAAGTAACACCCAGGAGGCTCACATTACTTATAAGTGGAAGGCTCAGATCTCAGTAACTGAACCAAGAGGACTGGTGGAAGAAAAACGGATCAAGGAGGAATGTCATCTGAAAAGCAAGGACATAATGATCAACCCTTGCTCAGGCTCTAGCAGAACAGTTAGTCAAGCTGGAGAATAGATAGAATATCCAGCATGAGGGGGTTAGACTTTAGACCTGTAAGAGACACCATGCTCTAAAAAAGATAAGAGCAGAAACCATAAACAATTTGAAAATGTATTTAGGAGACACTGGAGTTTAAGGAAAGTGATCTACTTAAATATTATGAGTATTAAAGACTGAATTTGTAAATCTTTCCTTAACAGAAAGTGGGAATATGGTTGCATCATGACCAATAGGAATGAATATATTTTACTGATCCACAGAAAATGTATCTAAGATGTCTTGTCTAGAATATATTATCAATTTCCTCTATACATCTTTGTAATGAAGTCTATGCCCACTGCCATTTGCTTGAATATTACTAAAAATCTACTCACTTCCAAATCCATATAGTCTTTTTGCTTTGACGAGGAAGAAAAGATGATGAGAAATATGAGACAAATGTCTGTCAATTGAGAAGGCTGTTGAATTTCAAAGCATACAATTAAAGGCTCTATTTATAGACATTAAGTTCTAGATTTTCACAGTCTGGAGGAATTTTAGTCTCTTTTCTATAGATGAGGCTGTTTGCAGAGACTAATTATATATATTTAGTTGGTGTTACTCTCTAGGCTATGATTTGAATAGTGGATTAAATTTCTCCCAAGCACCATGACCAGAGAAGATGATTTATTTTCTGTAGTATTGCCCTAATATGGTCCTGGTGAGGAGCTGAGTTTTTCTTGTAACTTGTTCCTTGGGTTGCTAAAGGCTTGCTTTACTCATCCAGGTAAAAGTCTCTGCTTGTTCACCTCCTTCTCTGAACAAAGGCATTTGCACCATAAACCAGTTAGTGAATGTTTCCCCTCAGGCCCTGGACTAGCTTCTCCCAGAGAAGAGGGCTGTTCCATTGCTTTTTGTCATCTTTCATCACAGAAATGTTTCCAAAAGGCAGCAGAAGACAATCAAGTTGGTCTCTGCTTTCATGAAAAGGGTGATGGAAATGGGTATCTAACAATGTTGCTAATAAATATGTGCTGGCACGTGAATCCAGATTTACAGCAATCAGAGCTACACACGTTTCCATGGAATAGTCTAAGCGTAGTCCTTCCGGGGTTGGTATACCAAGACCCGAGCGCTGGTTGTTTTGGTTTCCCTATTACAGCTGATAACATCAAACATTTAAAACGGAGCTGCCCATGCAGCTCCCAGCAGCTTCAAGTTGGGCGATGTTATCGGTGGTTACAAGAGGAACAGAGAACTCCGAGGCCTGGACTCTGTCTTGGCTTGTAATTTTCTTTCCGTTCTACCTCGAATCTGTTTTTTATGTAGAAAGAAGAAGCTTGGTATCAATATGTGACTAAACACTAGGA
>NW_005366679.1:695364-710425 GCF_000412655.1 Myotis brandtii | reverse complement strand
AGCAAAGAATTTGGAGACATTGAAGAGATGGGGATACAATAGAGACATACAAAACTGTATTTGCCTGTTGAAAATCACCCTGACCCTTCACCTGTACATATATATTAACAACAAATTGCAGGCATTCTGCACAACAGTACCTGCTTGCAAGCGTTGTAGAATGTGAGGGCATCCTTTACCCCTCCTAAGGAGGCCTTGTCTCCTGATGTCTGCATCCTTCTATGCAGCCTGGCTACACAAAGCAGGTTAATTCCAGACAACAGAGCCGCTGGAAGGGGGGAGCTGAGGAGATGGAGAGCTCTTTCAGGAGCGCCGGGGTTCGTCTTTCCTGAAGATCTGTATCTGGAAGCTTCAAAAAATACAGTTGGCATGGGAGAAAATGAGAACACCCATCCTAAGGCTCTAAACTTACTTTCCTATTCCCCCTCCCCACCCTACTCCCAGCCAGTGCATGACATTTTGCATCAGCACCCACAGGAGACAGCCAGCTGCTTTGGGGGCTGGCTGGGAGGCAGCCACAGGAAGAAAGGCTAAAAAATAAATGGAAAACACATAGGTTTTCCTGAAAAAAAGATTGGCAAGATAATGTTAAAATATATTAATCCAAGAGTAGTGTTAAGATATTTAAGTTTGTATAACATTTGTATGAAGCGGAGTACCAGGGAGAATAATGATGGGGGAAGCAGGAAGTGATGAAAACCATTTTTTCTTGATGCAGTTGACCTAGAGCAGAGTTCAGCCAGGTGGGTACCATGGACATACATGGAAGGCTAATTAGAAAAGAAAATATTAAGAAGAAAATGCCCAATTTGAAAATATTTTATTTATACCATTATTATATTAAATATTACTAAAATTGTTATACCTGACTATTTAAATGGCTCTTAAGCCTGGCTCAGTGGTTGAGCATTACCTATGAACCAGGAGGTCACGGTTCGATTCCTAGTCAGGGTACATTCCCGGGGTTGCGGGCTCGATCCCCAGTGTGGGGTGTGCAGGAGGCAGCCAATCAATGATTCTTTCTCATCATTGATTTTTCTATCTTTCTCTCCCTCTCCCTTCCTTTCCATTGATTTTTCTATCTTTCTCTCCCTCTCCTTTCCTTTCTAAAATCAATAAAAATATATTTAAAAATGTAAATAAAGCAAAAGGCTCTTAAGTTCCCTCTAACTTCCTTCAGCTCTGATTTGATTCCCTGCCTCGGTTTCAATTTTATTCCTTTTCTTTTGGGTTTGAGAGAGGAAACAGGTGATAAAAATTATATTCTTATAATCCAACCTACTGAGACGAAAACAAAAGTTTGAAAATAATAGTTACCAAACGTTAACCTTTCTTGGGTTAGGCTGGTTTACTTTTGGCAAAGTGCATTGACAATTCATCTGTGCCGTGATCAAAGGCATTACCATATCCCACATCCCTGAAGTCTGTCTTGTCTCCTGCAGCAAGGTGCATTAGCTGACTAATAGTATTTCCAGAGAGAAAAGGGGAAGGAAAAAATGCTGAGCCTGACACAGAGAAGCGCTTAATAGACTTGTGTACATACATTAGCCTGTGACTCACATTGATTAGCAGAGCACACTGCCAAGTGCATCTCAGAGGGTCCATCATTAGCACTCCCTCCGATCCCGCCAGCCTTCTCTCCTCTCCAATTATCTTACAGGCTTTCCAAGCAGATGCTTTAACTTAATATTTCTTCAAGGATGAGAGAATTTAAGCAGGTTCAAGCAAACCAATTTGATGTCTCATTTTCTTGGCTGGTTTCAGCAAATATTAAGTTCCAGGTTTTTGTTTTATTTATAGGGTCTATGTCTCTGTTAACATCTCAAGTCAACTAATACCGAGTCCTTAGCTGATGTTTTGTGATTTTTAAAAAAAACCCAAATAATTTCGGTAACACTAGGCTACAATGTATGAAACACACAAAAATGGAACAACTGACAATAAATGAATTTCATTTCGTTATCCAAGTTGCTTCCCCCTGCCTTGTTTTCTCCCATCTATTAATATGGAAATCGGAGATATGACTGGAAATGGGTTGTTTTCCTTGCACGATGGAACACTGATCGTTTGCCATTACCCTAAATCAAGTCCAGAAATGAAACAGATTAGGATCCTCAAATTTAAACATTCACTGAGATTTGGGTGATGGTTTCTCATTCCCCTTTCACACTTTCAAGATCATTCTGTAAAGACATCACTCACAAGAATTGTTTTAGACCGACTTCCTACTCCAGTTTTCTTGGTGTGGGGTTGATAACCTGAATCGCCACTCCACACACCATAGACAGGCTAAAATGATAATAATCTAAAATGTAAACAGAAATAATAAGAAACTTCTACGTCTTGTTTATATATTCTCTAGCTACTCTTGCTATTTGCGAAACAGCTGGAAGAGAAGTCTGTTTGAAATGGCTCCTGTTAGGATGAAAAATTCCTGTTTAATAATTTATTCACTTTAACATTTTCAGGGTTGAGCTAAGGAGAGAATTTTTCACTGCTTCCTCAGCCCTGTCTTGTGCATGCTCACCTTGCCCTTGAGATTTCATCTGAGCTACAATGTGTGTCACCCCATTCTTCCTCCTGCAGAAGCCCTCAGGGCTTGATTCTCCTGTTGTTTGACCCTCTCAGGACCCCAGCCAGGCTCTGTTGTTTTATTCAGCACATGGCTAGAGCACACACCCCCGCCATCTTCTCCTTCTTTCTTTTAGCCACTTTTGCTGCTTCCCCATCTCCCTTCCACACCTTGCCCTTCTCCCCAACTCTAATCTTAACACAAGCCAAAGGTTTAGGATCCTATAGGACTTAGGATCCTATAGGAATCACGCCACGGTGCAGTCGCTGGCCCAGATGCCCGGGCACAGCTGGCCTGCTGCCCCCTCTGGCCAACTACTGATAAGTTCATAATAAGTGGTCTCTGGCCTCTTTCACAATGGCAAGTCAAAACCATCAACAAGCTGTCCAGCTGTCCTTTGCTTCCCCGGCTGTACCCTTCTCTTCCGTTTTCCCAGAGACATTACAGCTTGACAGGTGGCCTCCCTTCTAATCTCCAAAGCTCATGCCTCAGTCTCTCCTTTTGATGGTCTTTGCTCCTTGTCAAACGTCTCTTAGGGAATTTCATCAGCATTTCCCCCCTCTCCTATGTCTTCAGTGTTTTCCTTCTGTATCCCCACATTATGTCAACAACAGACTGTGACCTGGTTTCTGCCGCCACTTTGAAAAATTTTCCTGGGGAAGTTTGTCAATGACACTCGATGTTGCTCCACATAAACTTGTTTTAATTATGTCAGTTGATATCCTTATGTATTTGACACAGTTGATCATCTCGTTCTTCCTGGAATGCTCTCCCTTCTTCCCTCCGTGACCACACACTTTCATGCTTCTCCTCTGGTATTTCAGATTTTTCTATTTCAGTCTTCTTCTCAGATCCTCTTTTCTTATTCATCTCCTAAATGCCTGTGATCTTGGAGGAAGCCTAAAGGTGGTGCCAGGATTCAGAGCCAGACACCTAAATGCCTGTGATCTTGGAGGAAGCCTAAAGGTGGAGCCAGACGTAGAACTCCAGAGCCCAGCTTCTCAGGCTCCGTATTATGCAATGGCTGACCCCACTGGCACCTCCACCACTTACTAGATGGATACTTTGGGGCCAGTTATTTCACCTCTTTGAGCACCAGCTTTCTCATGCACAGCATGCAGGTAATAATACTTTCCAGGTAGAGTTGCTGTGAGGAATAGCTCTAGTAAGAAGTGCTAAGTGTCTATAAATACAAGCTTTCCAATCAATGATGTCTATTTTATTTTATTGGTTTTATGATCTCTCAAATATTTATCTGTATATTCAAAGCCAAGCCTGAGATAAAAAAAAAAATAAGGTAAGAAGATCTTTAGGGTGGCATTAGGTTAGGAAAGGAGGGGGTGGGACATTCTTGTTACAATCCGAATGAACCAGTGTAATGATCATTTTAGCAATTTACCTTTAGCCTCGTTCTCCATGACGTTGAAGAGATTCTGTTCTTTGGAGAGGCACATGGACTTGAATGCCTCACCAGCACTGTGAGCCAGAGCCTCCAACAGTCTCCTCCCTTAACTGAAACTACATAGGGACCAATGACCCCAGATTCGCAGTTTAGGATTATTGTTGAACACCAAAGGCAGAAACATTTGACAAGAATCTATTAAGTAGGTCAGAACATTTCCTAAGGTCATGGGGAGTTTCTCTACCTATAGGTTTGTAATTCAATTCTGTTGACTCTAAAGCTCTTGACAAAGGGTAACTTTTTAATAAAAAGATAAAATCATGATAGTCATCCAAATATAAAGTAAACATGTATCACATATTTTATTTAACTCAGTTAATGAGGGATCCAGTGAAATGTTATAACCAAGTCAAAGAAGAATCCTTAGACCACACATACAGAGGCTCTTGGGAATGTGGAAATGAATATACAGTTAGATGGGAAACTGGCCATGTGCACCTGTAATAACTAATTAAGTTCCACCACACACAATTCATTTGTATTTCTATGGATAATTTTTAAAATTAATATTAGAGATGTAAAATAGGCCAAAAGACCATGAGAAAGAGAGCCATAACCCTAACAAAACACTTAGCAATTTTTCTGCCCATTTCCAAAGTTTTTCACATTTCTTCCTGACAGTTTATCTCATAAAGTGAAAAAGGATTTCAAGTGTACATTTTGTTATGTCTTGATACTGTATACAGACAGATAAGTGATAACCAACCAACCAGACAGATTTAGAATATGCTAAGGGGCTCCAAAATAATATATTGCAGTCAGAGTCTGTATAAGATAGAGAATGCCAGATTTCTCCTGGAGCCAGTATTTTGAACACTAGGTGTTCCCATTCCAAAAATGACGGTGAGGTTTGCTCTATTCTTTTATAGTATACAGCAGAAATTACAAAAGCGGGAAGAATAAGGTTTCTCTCATTAGGGTATAATTGAATAACAGCCTGGCTGTGGTGGCTCAGTGGTTGAGCATTGACCTATGAACCAGGAGGTCACAGTTCGATTCCCAGTCAGGGCACATGCTCAGGTTGTGGGCTTGATCCCCAGTAGGGGGCGTGCAGGAGGCAGCCAATCAATGATTCTCTCTCATCATTGATGTTTCTATCTCTTTCTCCCTCTCCCTTCCTCTCTGAAATCAATAAAAATATATTTAAAAAAAAGAATAGAATAACAACTGTTCTAACTTACATTTCCCTCCTCATTCTTCCTTTCTTCACTCCCCTTCTGGGTTCCACTGTATCAAGCTTGACACAGAACCTCCCTGGGAAGGAGAAGGGTGGGTGGTGGTGCAACGTACACGCAGCTCGAAGGAGCATCATGGTGGCATTTCCATAACCAGCTCACAATGGAATCCTTGTCAGAACTCCCTATGCTTTGACCCTGATGCTGAGCGCCAAGTCAGGGCACATGCCCCACAGTTCATCCAGCTGAGCTGGAGGAGAGCAAGGACGATGATGTCACTGTTGGCAGTCTGCTTAAGGACAACAAAGCCCATGCCTGGTGAATTACATGGAGATAGATCACAACCCTCCGCTCTGTATTTACAAAGACATCAGCAATAAACACACATACCTTTCCTTCAAAGAAAACCACAGCCACTTTCATCCTCCTGACAAAAGGAGAATCGACTTTTTAAAATTCATGGATAATTTAGAAAATACTATAAATATAACATGAGCCCCTCCTTTCTAATTTGTCAATATCGTAAGGGCATAAGGAAAGGCTGTTGTCTTTACTTTTTCGCCAACTACAGCCCCTTGTCAATTGCAGCTATAGCTTTCAACATCAGTTATCATGTCCGCATTTATAAAATTTTACGACTTTCATTTTAATAATAACATAGACAACAGCAAAGATTGTAGTTCTAGAAGCAGTTTGGGACAGGCTCTCTTCAAATTCCTAGAGCACTTCTGAAGAGGCTCCAACCTTTCTTGAAGAACAGAGTTTATATCTGATTTCACCATCCCTGAATAACAATAACAGTAATTAAACAGTGACTTTCAATCTCTTTATAAATACCTTTCATTGTTAAACTGCTCCTTCAAAGAGATAACTAATCACTGTTTCTTTTACAACCCATTAAGCATGGCTTTTAAAAACAAAGCTAATATGTTTAGGTGCCTCATTGGTGAAGACTTCCCCAATAAAACAGGGCATATGGCCTGGTGGAGTTTGCCAGCCAACCCTTCCTTTATTCACAAAAAGCAAAATCCTATTATTTGTTTGAGAGTATTGCCATTTACTAAGAGGCACATGGGTATTTAATTGAAGATCAAAGTCAGAAATCCTTGTAAATATATTGTTTCCCTAAGCACACATACACACAAAGCCTCAGAGAAGAAGGCACTTGTATATTGTTATTGAATTTCTATAGGAAAAAAAAATATGTTGGGAGAGATATAGCTTCTAATCCTTGCAGAACGAACTAAAAACCTACAGTTTCAGTTCAGAAAAACAAAAGCAATTTTGCACTTATTCCCACTAATCCTTGCCTTTCCTAATAATAGATAATACGGGACGAGTGTTTGATACCTGTCGAACACTGACCTAAATCTTTTACGTTCATTAATAATTAATTCTTTATAGCCCTTACAACAACATATGAGGTAAGTATTAGTATTATCAGTCTCTTTTTGTGGATACAAAAATTGAGGGTTTGAAAGGTTAAAACTTGGGCGAAGTCACAGAGCCATAGCAAGCATTATCTTTCCTATGTTTTGCAACAATGGCTTAAAAAACTTAGCAGTTACAGTGTTGAGATTCTGACACACAAGTAACCATATCTGGAAATGCTTCTTAGGCTCTGTATTAACGTTTTCTAAGCCCTTTGCAGTTCACTTTAGGGTTCCAACATGCACAATACAGAAATTTCTTTGTCTTTTATCAACTCTTTAGCTCAAAAATTCCAGTTTCCCTGTAAAGGTCCTTTCCCAGGTCCTCCTTGTGTTTTTCTCTATTCCTCTGACTTCATTAAATTTTTAAATAATACTTTCCTTGGCCCAGCTGGCATGGCTTAGTAGTTGAGCATCAATCTATGAACCAGGAGGTCAAGGTTAGAGTCCAGGTTTAGGGCTCCATCCCCAGTGTGGGGCGTGCAGGAGGCAACTAATCAATGATTCTCTCTCATCACTGATGTTTCTATCTCTCTCTCCATCTCCTTCCTTTCTGAAATAAATAAAAAATACATTTTTAAAAAGAATAATACTGTCCTGGTGTCCTTTATTTATTTTACTTATCTAATTATTATCATTTTTTTACTGACATGTGACCTTTTTTATATCCTTTCAGTCTGATTAGACGAGCAACAGTAAATGCTAAGGCTACAGGGACTGTATTAAGTAATAGTTTGTCAGAATATTTTACTTGTTGCTGATCTAATATTTTAATTGTTTAAAATGTTAGGTAATAGAGAAGAAAATAATCATTGTCCCAAACACAAAAAATTAAAAACATTTCTATCTTGAAAGAGCCAACCCTCTTCATGTACTCTCTTCGGACCTGTTTCTTGGGGAGACAGGAAGGCAGCAGATTTTGCCCTCCCAGAAGCTCCTCAAATGTGTGAGCTGTTTTCAAGCTGTGTGGATCTACTATTAAAACTGCAAGAAGGGAGGGCTGAAGCTTGATCATTAACATCTTAATTATCCTTCTTTCTCTGATGAGATTACAACCTCAGGACAAAAATAGGATGTGGGCTTCCTGCATAAGGGAGGTGGAGTCTTCCATTAGCCTACTGACCCTCTCTGTTAGATCACACCCATTTCCTGAATTCACACACACACACACACACACACACACACATGCGTGCGCCCTCTTCTGTTATTCAATAAGCCTTTTTAAGGAGTCATTACTTTGTCCTCTCTGAGGGCTGAGATCCTGCCTTCCTTGATGAAGCCATAGTCTCCTGCCCTTAAGAAGCACACAGTTTAGTGGATGAGGAAAGTGAAACCGGGAACTTCCAAATATAACTCAATGTGCACGATGGAATTTTTGAAGTACCAAGTAATTTAGGAGCTGGTGAGATTCCGAAGGCCTAATGCAGAGTGCGAAGAAGTCATTCTATTCCCCTCACCCTGTGCCCCTGCCTCCTCACAGTGTAACCAGTTCCCTCCCAGCGACAACAGAATGATTTGAGAAGCCCAGTGCAAAAAGAAAATGTAGAGATACCAAAATATGAAAATTTTCCCTTTCTTCGTGATCTCTCTCTCTCTCTCTCTCTCTCTCTCTCTCTCTCTCTCCATATCATGATGTCTTACGTTTGCTATTTAGTGTTATATTCCCTGGGGCACAGAGTCAGCCCTCAGAAGTGCTCCACCCCATCACTCACTCAGTGCTGAGCCCGCCAGCGCTGGGTTCCTCATCCTGCCAGCCACAGGACCCCTGCCTTTGGGACTAAGTAATATGTCATGTCCCAGTCAGGGGCAGGAGAGTGAAGCCAGACATTTTCTTTTCCCACTGGGCCTCCTCTCAAACCTGTGGTGGGCAATTGCCCTTTAAGAGGTAGCAATCTCCAAGATAGGACCTGTCGGTAGCTGGATTGGGGGTGGGGGAGAGACTTGCACCAGCAGGACATGTCATGGCACTGCCAGCTTCAGGCAGTGACAACCACCGTCCCCTTCTGCCCCAAGATGCCATTGGACACTTGCAAGTGATCTTCTCTCCTCACATCCTCGCCCAGATCACAGGGGTGAGGGAGTAGGATGGGAGGACAACAACACCAGTAGGGGTAGATGAAGTCAGGCTGTTGCCCAAGAGGTGAGGGGTCAGGGGAGCAGGCTGCTACTGAGAACACTGGAAGGCAGGGAGGTCAGGGGAGAAGGAGGCATGTGAGCAGAGACTCCAAGCTTACCACATCTACTCTACTGTTCAAAGTTATAATTATCATTTTGAACATCAAGGCAGCAACCTCCGAGCATTAAATTCTTGCTCTGAAGCCCTTCTGAGGACACGGTGCGGGGCCTGTGTGACTGCACTGGCCTTGTGCTCATGTGGCCGCCCTGCTCCTTGCCAGCAATCCCCCAGCTATCATTCTACCGGCGTCACGTATCTATCACTCTAAGAAAGAAAGCTGCTGTGCATCCTTCTTGATTTTTCTTTGTCATTAGCATCTTAACAATATTAAGTCTTCCAATCTATGAACAAAGAACGTTTCTCAATTTATTTAGGGTTTTCTTTTCATTTCTCTAAGCAATGTTGTATAGTTTTCAATATATAGATCTTTGTCAGACTTATATCTAAGAAGTTTACATTTTTGATGCAGTTTAAATAGCATTGCCTTTTAAATTTTAATTTCCCAGGAGATTACATATTTCCTTTAGGACACAGCACCTGTTTTAATTTTTGAGGGCACTGTGTTCACATCCTCATTAATTCAACATTCCTGCAGAAATTTTCCAGGGATTGTACTGCCACCTTCCTCTTTCTCACATAAGTCATTGAGGCGAAGTCCTGCTCTTCCTCACACAAGTATACCCAGCCGGCTGGTGCACTATATAATAGGCAATTGGGAAAGGTACTGTGTGAGGAAGTAAATGAAGTTATCTACTCAATTGGGAGGATAGCTTTAAGGGAAATTTCTTTTTATAAACTTCTGAGGGTGATCCATTTGACAAGAACACCTCAGATGCCAAGCCTCTTCAAGGACAGAACAGAAAAATAAGGATATTTCGTTTAGCCAATGCCCTCAGATGCCAAGCCTCTTCAAGGACAGAACAGAAAATAAGGATATTTTGCTTAGCCAATGCGGCTCGGTGGTTGAGTGTTGACCTATGAACCAGGAAGTAACAGTTCAATTCCAATTTCTGGTCAGGACACATGCCCAGATTGCAGGCTCTTCCCTTCCTCTTTGAAATAAAAAAATATATATTAAAAATAATATTTTGAGTAGGCTTCCTTTGAAGTACCATGGATCACACACTCTAGGGGACATGTGTATATCTATATGTATTATATTAATTGCTGGGAGACCAGAGTGCCATTTAGGAAGTCACTTTTTCCAGAGCACTGGATAGTGTTTGGGTCTCTAATGGGATTAATTTAACTAAGACAGTTAATTGAGTCAATTCATTCCCCCAGAGAAGTTTTTACTCACCCCCATTTTCCACTGAATTAAGGACACACGCATTTCCTTTCTTTTTTTGTATTTATGTTTTGCATTATTCCTTTGGTAGCTTAGCATTTAATTTACAAAATGAATTAAGAAAAAAAGATTAATTATGAATTCTGGCAGAGCTGTAAAGCTTTTGGTAAAAGCTTAGAGTGTAATTTATTTCTAAAATCACAGAAGAGTGTGGTCTTAGGAGCCACTGAATCATATTCTGGAACGTGGGTCTGGAAAAACAAATCTCTAGCCAAATTTAATAGATTTGTTTAAGTCATGTAAACTGGGAATCTGAAAAAAATAAACATTTGTGTGTGTGAATATTAGTATGTGTCATAATCCTGTATTCAGCCTCAGAGTTAGAACCATTTTTATAGCTTGGTCAGCACACCCAGAAGTTTTAAGTGCCATGCTAGTCATTCACATTATTAACCAAAATAGCACTCAAAATAGCATTATGATTCTCATAATACATATGACCCAAGTTTACTGCTGCGTATATGAGTCAGACTGGGACTCTTTAGATTTGGATTTGGGTCCAAATTTGTCATGGTTGACAGTGTAATGTTGAACAACCAGTATTACTCTTTTGTATTAGTTTGATGAAACTGCCATAATAAACTGCCACAGACTGGGTGGTGTAAACAACAGAAATTTATTTTCTCACAGTTCTGGAGGCTGGATGTCCAAGATCAAGGTATCTACAGGTTTGGTTTCTTCTGAAGTTTCTCTCCTAGGTGTGCAGATGGACACGGTCTTAGTCAGTTCAGGATGCTATAGCAAAAATACCGTAGGCTGGGTAGCTCAAACAATGAAGATTTATTTCTCACAGGTCTGTAGGCTGAGAAGTCCAAGATCAAGTCACTGGCAGAGTCAGTATCTGGGGAAGGGCCGCTTCCTGATTCATAGTCTTCTGGCTGCATCCTCACATGGAGACAGGGGCAAGGGAGCTCTCTGAGATGTATTTTACCTATCATAATAAAAGCGTGATATGCTAATGAAACTAAACGTCTTCCGGACATCATTCCAGACATCCTTTCTGATGAAGCTGGGTCCGGGGGAAGCCAGCCTGGGTCATGGGTGCAGGAGGAAAGCTGGTGCTGGCAGCTGGGGGAAGGAAGGCCTACTCTTGCAAGAATATTCGTGCATCCGGCCTCTAGTAGGGTATAAACCCCTTTCATCTCTACCTTCATGACTTAATCTCCCCCAAAGGCCCTATCTCCAAATACCATCACACTGTAGATTAGGTTTCAGCATATGAGTTTGGGGGTGGGGATACAAAGATTTAGTCTATAGCAGGTACCTTCTCTCCATGTGTTCACATGGCCACCTCTCTGTGCATGCATGTGACTGGGGCGTTGACTGTGTGTGTCTTAATGACTTCATCTGATAAAGACACTAGTCAGACTGGATTAGGGTCCACCCTAATGACCCCGTTTTACTTTAATTGTCTCTTTAAAGGACCTATCTTCAAATACAGTCACATTTTGAGTACAGGGTGTTAGGGTTTCAACATGTGAATTTGGAGGAAACACAATTTGGTCCATAACACTCTTTAAGCCTTTGTTTCTTCATTCATAGACTGTGTGGATCAGCTAAAATATCACCAAAAGCTGTTCAACATTTAAGGGTTAATGTTATTTTGAAAAGGCTACCATTGTCTTTTCTACAAATAAATACTGTGATATTTAATGTCCTTAGTTGCAATCATCATAAAATGATCCCAGCTAACATAAGATGAAGGAAATTTGTTGAGAAACTGGGGGGAGGAGGTGATTAGGGAGTAAGGGGAGGGCAGAGGCTTTGACTAATAAACCAGAGGGACCCTAAGAGCTATCCCCTGATTCCTTGCATTCAGGCAGGAAGGGGAGGTCAGGCCTGTGGGGTGTCCACTGTGGGAGGCTATAACCAGTTCCCACCCAAACTCCACACAATGAAAGGCCGGGGGCATAGTCCTGAAAGGGCAGCGAGAAACCACAACAAGATAGTGATGGTATGGAGCATTGCCCCTCAGACCCTGCAAAATGACAGATAGCCACTAAAAACAACTTATGATATTTAATTAATGTTAAGTTAAATGTGGCAGGAAGAGCTGATAAAACAATAAAGCAAGCAATCTCCTGATGTTTTAATGGCTCTTACCAGTCATATTTTGAAAATAAATAGTCTAAATCAAATTCAAATTAGCTCAGCTGGCGTGGCTCAGTGGTTGAGCATCGACCTATGAACCAGAAGGTCACGGTTGGATTCCTGGTCAGGACACATGTCTGGGTAACGGGCTCAATCCCCAGTAGGGGGCATGCAGGAGGCAGCCAATCAATGACTCCCTGTCTCATAATTGATGTTTCTATCTCTTTCTCCCTCTCCATTCCTCTCTGAAATCAATAAAAAAATATATTTTTAAAAACCCTCAAGTTAGAAGTACAATTAGAAGTAGCACTTTTTAAGTGCTACTTAAAAAGATTCACTATCATTTTTTAACTCAGAAATCTTGCTAGGCTTTAGTTATCTCATCTGTGAAGTGGGAATACATCTGCTTTATTTGGTAAAAGCAAGACTTGGAAATAGATGAATTTGGGGCTTATGCCTTAATAACTGTAAGCTTTAAGATTACATATTGAAGATGTGATAGATTTTTCCCCCTATCTTTCATCAAAGTCCCTGTTATTCATCTTTCACTGGTTCCTTTTGCAAAGGTTAAGTCTCCCAAAGGAGGAAAACTGCTCATTATAAATTGATGTTCTTATTGATTTTCATAACCTCAATTTCCTTATAGATATTTTCTTATGATTAATTCTGTTATACAATTCTTTCCCCCATAAGCTTCCTGGAAATTGCTATCTGCATTATACTAAAATGCTAGTAATCACACTTAATTACTCTTTTATCCATAGATTTTATTACATGCTCTATTTTCCTCAACTGTACTCTGAAATATAAAGTGCATAGGTTTTTGTTTGTTTTTAAATATGTTCTCTTGTTGGTCCAAACTTTAGATATACAAAAAGATTATTATTACAGCCTACCTATTTAAAACTTCTCTTTAGATATGAAACATTATTTTGGATATCCTAAGAATTTCAAGTTTTTATTGACCTCATTGTAATTCTCATTTTATTTCCGAACATTTTGAAACCTCTTTATACTGATTCGTATTTGCTCATTTTTAGTTAAAGGATCTGAAAAGCCTGATTGCAGTGTATTAGGCTTTTCCTTTCCATCCCCACTAGGAATTGATATCCCCAAATGCTCACTCATTTAACATTAATAAGTAGCAACGTGTCAATTCTGCTCCAGACAAAAGAGTTAGTTCTCACTAATATTCCTCCATAAACCATGGTAATTATTGCACTGTCTTGTTTTATTTATTTTTTGCTAATAAAATTTTAGTAGTGAAAACAAAAGACTACCTTTGCTCTACTGGTTTTTTTAATGCAAACACTAGAGGCCCAGTGCACGAAATCGTGCACAGGTAGGGTCCCTAGGCCTAGCCTGCATCAGGGCCATCTTCTGCCTGCTCACCAGTCCCCAGTCCCACCCCATCGCTGCCAACTACCCCAGGTTCCCCATTCGCCATCCAGTGATCGGAGCCTGCAGACCGGGAGGAGGGACCAAGAGGTCTGCCTTCCACCCGCTTGCCAGTCTCCAGTCCCGCTCTACTGCCATCCACCCCATTTCCCCATTGGCCATCCAGTGATCGGAGCCTGTGGGACAAGGGGAGGAACCGAGAGGTGGTTAATGCACCTCGTAGCGACTGGTCAAGTGGTCATTCTGATTGTTATGCCGTTATGGTCACTGGGCTTTTATTATATAGGATAATGGGGACACTATCTATTCACTTCTTGCAAACACACATCCAAGAATAGGGAATCAGATGAGATCACTAAATTACCTGAAATGGATCTCATAAAAGTTTCCAAACTTTTAAATCAGTAATTTTTTTTAAGTAAACTCATACATAGGGCTGCAGTTATTTAAAACAGCTACATTTGCTGTTTTTTCTAGTAAAAAGATAGTGAACAAATCCAAATTGATAACTTTTTAAAACTTCAACATCACTAAATGAGAACAATGAGTCAGTTTTGATAAACGTAAGACCTTGAAAAGTGGAATATCATTATAGGTGACATTTGTAGTCATATCAACTTCAGAATCTCATCCACGTTTGTATTTTGCTAAAGTTACATAATTTCAAAAAGATCTGGAGTTGCAAACAGTAACCTTTATTTTCCAGTTTGCTTCACACTCTAATATTCTTCAATGTAATCTGGACACTGGAAACAGGATGTAGTTGGTTGTTTTTATTTCAAAGTTAAATCCCCATCCACATCTGCCATCTGCTCACATTCCCCTCCACAAAAATAAAAGTCAGACAAGAAGTTTTCAGGTAAAACCTATAAAAGATAATATCACACCTTGGCAGGCTACCCACTCACTCCCTATTGCACAACTACTGCTAGGCAGCAGTGAATGCATACACAGAGCGGAGGCATCCAAGCCCAGGCTAATGTTTAATTGGAGTTGGCACTTGTGAGCTATGGCAGTGTACTCACTCATGTAGTTTTATTTGAAAGAGCAAGCACAGGCCTGAATTTTTACAAGAAAAAGAAAACAGGTCTTCCTAATCTGTGCACGTTTGCAAGAAGTTCAAGTATAAGCGGGTAGATTGTAGGTCCTTCTTCCAAGGACTATCCTCCAACAAGTTGACCTAGAAGAACTACTTCATGAGTTTGCTGTGTTTCAAGAGATGTAATTTGAGAAGCTCTAATCTTGTCCAACTACTTTTTTATGGATGAGACAGTGAGACCAAGGGAAGTCTAGTAAACACACAACACACTTCCTTCCCATTGCTCATGCCATTGTCTTCACTTGAACTCCATATCCCTTCAATACTAACTGGCAGAATCTTACTCATTGTTTATGATCTCCCTCTCCCT
>NW_005366679.1:689589-693467 GCF_000412655.1 Myotis brandtii | reverse complement strand
CTCCCTCTCCCTCTCCCTGGAACCCAGAGGATTTGAAATGCAATTAACATTTTTCCTTATTTCATCATATATCTGAGAGCATAAACCTCTTCCTCTCACTTTGTTATAGTACTTGCAATGCCTAACAGTAGGCCCTATACATTGTAGGCACCAATTCACTACTGTTTATTGAATTGTTCACCTGAAGACATGATCCTCAGTAGGTCATTCACATCAAAATTGTTTATATTTTACTTGATTTAATGGAACAGTTGTCTGCAGTCCCTTTCACATTCTTAGAATTCTGTATACATCTTCCAAGGCTTTCATATTATAATATTTTTTCAGCTGTTTTGGTTCTTTCTCATTGAATACTCTTAAAAATATTACAGTTTAAATTGGCAATTTTTACAGTATTAAAGGAAGTGCTACAAGAAAGGTAAGAAAGTGTCAATAGTCTCTGATTCCCCGTGTGCTTTAACTGAGGGGTTGATACAAGGTTAAACGATTGACAATAAGCTTTTTTCAAAATTATAATAAATACATCTGGTTTTTTTTTGTGTTTGATAACACATTCTCTTTTAATTGTGAATAGGTGTGTGTTTTTCATAATCCTCCCTAACTATACAGGATAGTATTTATGTATAAATGTTAGTCTATCTTTTGTGGAAGGTTTAATTTTTCCAGAAGCAGACACTGAGATGGAATTTGGCAAACACAGTGTTTATTAGGCATCAATATCCTCTGAAGGGAAGGGAGTAAAGCAGGGTGGGGCAGAGGGAGAGGTCCCCATGGATAGCCCAGGCGTGTGTATGGCACATCCAAGATGAAGCACATTGGATGGAAGTGGCTGGGCCTTTATACCCCTGTCTGGCTCAGTCATTGGCTCTGTCCTGCCTGGGAGAGCATGTGCTTGAGCAAATTGGCTCCCTGCAGATGGATCAATTCTGGAGGAGTCTGCTGAGACAGAAACTCCTTCCTTGGGGGTGATCTGGGTGGCAATTCTCTGTGCCTACAGCATCTCTTTATACAACCTGAAATGGGGACAGAGATTATTTTTTTTTGAAATTGCAAAACATACAAACAGCTAAATTGACATTAGTCAGTCCGCAGTCCAGCTAGACATTCATTAATGAGCCCATGACTCCCTCAATGTACATGGGTTGTTTATTTCCCTACAATCTGAATGCTGCAGTTTCACAACATTGATTACATTCTACACAGTGAATCCTGGCATCATGTGATACTGGTGACACTGAAATTTCCAAACTCAAAATCTCCAAGAGTGTCTGACTTTCTTAAGATTTCAGTTTCTGAGATAAGTAGAATTGACTAATTAGCCAGACCTCCCGAGGATTTGTTCAGTTTCTCTGAGCAGGTCAACCATTTCAGGACTTGGGGATTTGGATCACTTGTCTACAACGTGGCAGTTATGACTATGTGATAAGAATGATGAGAAATTAAGATTGTAAATTCCTTTGGAGGAATCACAAATCAATCTGACATGTAACAAGGCAGTCTCTAATAATAGAGAGTCTCTTTCCTGAGACCAATTGTATTAAGATGGTGTCAAATGCCAAGCTTAAAAGAGAAAATTTTGCAATACTTCAAACTCAAATATCTCAATAATGATGACATGTTCATTGGTAGCTGGAAAGTTCTGTTTCAGATTTTTGCTTTCACATCATCTATACCACATTGAAAAATTTATTTATTTTTGGCCTAAACCTATATTTATGTTTTAAAACCTTAAGAATAAACCTTTCTTTTACACAGAAGTAGTTTGAGGGCTATTCAACTTTTATAATAGTTTTTATTACTAAAATATTTTGGTTCTCTTTTTTAAATTTCTTGTTGGATGTGAAGGACCAAAAATATAAATTTGAATTAATTTTATAACTACTCTCACCATTTCAAGTCCTGCCTTTACTGCCATGAAACCACTACAATGCAATTATTTTTTAATAAATGAATGGTACTTTCAATATGGTACTGAATATATGTACCTTTGCCTAGGAGATTAATGATGTGTGTGTGTGTGTGCGCGCGCCTTTGTGTGTATTGTGTGTACTTTATTAAGAAAGATAAATGCAAGCAAAGACTAAAGGATATGTTGATTCACTGAATTGCAATATTTTCTCAAAGGAAAACTTATGACTTTTTGGAAAAAATATGCCAAACTAGAAAGATGGACTTATTTTAGACATCAAAGGAAAGCGAAATCATGGTTAAGAGGGGAACACTGTAGTAAAAATATAGAGGCTATGAACAGCACAAATAAGAAGTATATTTTAATAATAAACAGAGGTCTATGACTTCACCACTAGAAGTTTAAAAATTATGTACACATAGACACTAACCAAAAATAATCATATATTAGTTTTCAAAAGTAGTCTCATCATATTTTAAAAAATTAGCATATAGACTTTCCTGACCACCATGTAATTAATATGTAAATCAATGACAAAGAGGACAGTGAACATTTATTTTTAAACTACAAAATATATGGCAAAGTAACACATGGGTTAAAAAAGAGTAAATCATAATGGAAATTACAAACTATTTAAAATGGAGAAAAAGTGAATATGCAATATATCAAAACTTGAGGACACAACTAAAAGTAGTTCTTATAAAGAATTTTATACCTTCAAATGTATTTAAATACTAATTATAAAAAAGTGAAGATTGAAAATCAGTTTGAAGTAAATTGAAGAACCATATAATAAAGATAAAGGCAAATATTAAAATATTAAATAGAATAGAAATAGAAATAACTAACAACATAAAATCAGGTTATTTTAAATAAATAATAGATAGATAAATGTCCAGCAAAACATGTCAATAAAAGATGACATAGAAATATTAGAAGGAATGACAAATTTGAGGAGGGGATAATTATAGATAGGGTTTTTTTTTTAAAGAATACTATGTGAATGCCAATACATTTAAATACTTAGGTAAAAGGGATACTTTTCTTAAAAAACATATTACCAAACTTGATGCAAGAAGAAATATAAAATATTAATATGTCAAGGGCTAATGAAAAATTCCTCTGCATTTCATTGAAGAACAAACATCAGGTGTAATGATAAAAGTTTTGAAGTACAAGCATTCAGCTCAGGAACAAGAAAAGGCTACCTTCTACCATTGCTCCTAGTAAACATTACAATGGAAGTCCTAGCCCAGGCAATAAGAAAACCAAATGAAAGAAAAGATACAGGAATTGGAAAGGAAAAGAAAAAATTTTCAATATTTGCATTACTTCATTGCCTAAAATGTCCATGAGATTACAAACTACAAGACATAGGAGTGTTAATGCAAGAACTAACAAATTTTAAAATGTAATCTAAAACAACATAGCAATAGCTAGTAAAATATGGAGAACCTAGAAAAATATGTGGTTTTCAATATGTAAAGTGTGAATGAAATCAAAGTATACTTAACCTGTTCTTTGAATTCATGATGCCCTTCAGTAATGTCCATGAGATTACAAACTACAAGACATAGGAGTGTTAATGCAAGAACTAACAAATTTTAAAATGTAATCTAAAACAACATAGCAATAGCTAGTAAAATATGGAGAACCTAGAAAAATATGTGGTTTTCAATATGTAAAGTGTGAATGAAATCAAAGTATACTTAACCTGTTCTTTGAATTCATGATTCCCTTCAGATAAAGCATCTATAATAACAAAATCATAATATGCTAATTTGACCAGACAGCTGAACGACCTTCCAGATGTCATTCCAGACATCCTTCCGTACAAAGCCACGGCGGCGGGGGCTGAAGCAGAGGCAGTTAGGGGTGATCAGGCAGGCAGGCGAGTGGTTAGGGGCAATGAGGAAGGCAGGCAGAGGTGGTTAAGGGTGATCAGGCAGGCAGGCGAGTGGTTAGGGGC
>NW_005366679.1:684814-689534 GCF_000412655.1 Myotis brandtii | reverse complement strand
GGTTAGGGGCGATTGGGCAGGCAGGCAGAGTGGTTAGGGGTGATCAGGCAGGCAAGCAAGTTGTTAGGGGTGATCAGGCAGGCAGGTGAGAGGTTAGGGGCAATCAGGCAGGCAGGCAGAAGCAGTTAGGGGTGATCAGGCAGGCCGGCGAGTGGTTAGGGGCGATTGGGCAGGCAGGCAGAGTGGTTAGGGGTGATCAGGCAGGCAGGCAGGCCAGTGGTTAGGAGCCAGTGGTCCCAGAGGCAAGAGGCAATGTCCAACTGCCAGTTTAGGCCTGATCCCGCAGGAATCCCTGTGGGCCTAAACTGGCAGTTGGACATCCCCCAAGGGTTCCCGGGTTGTGAGAGGGTGCAGGCCAGGCTGAGGGATCTCCCCCACCCCCCATGCACGAATTTCGTGCACTGGGCTTCTAGTAAAAACATATAAAGCAATGGGAGAACTTGCTTTGAAATATATACATACACAGTAAAATTCTCCATAATATCATAGGAAGTTAGTAGTGTGAAAAGTGGAAAAAGGGGAAGGATTGATGTATGTGATTGGGAAGGGGTTAAACAGTTATCCCTAGCAGTATTGCATTCCTTTCAATCTTAACCTCTTTGGTGAGTATATAGATGGATATTATTCTTCTCCTATACCATCATATTCATTGTATATCCTATATAATAAAAGCCTAATATGCTAAGTGTCCAGTCGACCAGTCAGCTGACCTGTCGGCCATTCAACCAATCAAAGTGTAATATGCTATGATATGCTTAAGGCTGCTCAACCGCTCACTATCATGTGCACTGACCACCAGGGGGCAGACAGTTGACCGGTTGACCAGTTGCTATGACATGCACTGACCACCAGGGGGCAGGAGCTCTGACCAGTAGGTTAGCTTGCTGCTGGGGTCTGGCTGATCGGGACTGAGTGAGATGGGCCAGACATGCCCTGGAGCCCTCCCACGGTCCCTCCCTGGCTGGCAACTTCCCGTGTCTCTCCCTGGCCCTAATTGTGCACCGGTGAAGTCCTTCGGCCTGGCCTGCACCCTCTTGCAATCCAGGACCCCTTGGGGAACTCAGAGAGCCAGTTTTGGCCTGATCCTGCAGGCCAGGCCAAGGGACCCCACTGGTACACGAATTCATGCACTGGGCCTCTAGTATTTTATAACTCTCTAAACCATTATTTTCACTTTATATATATATAATTTTAAAATGTTCCTGACAATTATGTGCTCCTTTTATGGGGCTTAAAAAATACCAGCAAAAACTGTGAGTTATGGAATTTGAAAAGTCGATGGGCTCACTTGTCATCATTATACCTCTGTTGTTCTCACACATTCAAGACCTAAATCTATTATACATTCAGGTACAACGATACAGGCCGTTTTATTTATTTCAAATGCAGTGATTCTTTGATTAATAACTCTCAGAATTTAACAGGAAAAAAATGTCTTTCCAGACACAATAATCTCAGAGTCCTCAAGTTTCTTTTCATTTGACAGCTGCCATCGCAGCAAAGATTCATTTTTATCTCAAGGGGGAAAAGGGAACCTGCTGCAAAATGTTCAAATTCCAGATTCACTGAAGCATTAAATACAAGTTACAAATCTGATACCACAGAAGAGTTACTAAAGTCTAACTACCGTTAGAGTAGAAAAGGTAAAAATGTGCATTTTCCCTTTTAAAAACCCTACGTGAAATATTAAGCCAGAATATTGAAAAGTATCAAACATAATAAAAAAAATGAGCTTTTTTGTTTTGTTTTGTTTTGCTCTCTTTTGTTTGCTTTCATAGCATATGGAACAGAATAGAATTACACAATTTGAAGAGCAACTGATACAAGAAAAATCCTAGTTCCCTAACTACATAAAAATGAGTATATTAAAAAATTCTTTATCAACATAATTTAATGCCCTGTGTTGATTTTAAAGTATTTGCCATAAAAATCAATTTCAATTCTCATATCTGTTTGTAAAGTGACTTATAATTTAGTATGACTATATAACTCAGATTTTAGAAACTTAGAAACCAAACAGAACTCAGGTTCTCTTTGTGACCCACCCTGGAAAAGACACCTATTCTGTGCTTTCTGCTGCTTTGAGATAGTCCAAGTTTATAAAACACTTCCCTGCTAGGAGAAAGTTCTCAAAATTCAGAAAATTCATAGTGTTTAAGAGAAGCGCTATTCAGTTGATTTGGCACATCAGGATTGGAACTGGGACGCATACTCTTCATTGTATTGTTTCACAAAATGTTGATGTCACTATTTCTCTTTCTGGCCTTTGGATCTGATTCTGATAGAGGGCATTAAAGTCTCCAACTATAATAGTGGATTTAACTATCTCGCCTTGTAATCCTATTAGTGTTTGCCTGACATAATTTGATACTCTGGGGGTGCACTGTTATGTCTTCTTGGAAATTGACCCCTTTATTGTTACGTAATGTTTCTCTTTATCCCTGATAGGTTTCCTTGCTTTAAACAAGACTTGTCTTTTATTTATAAAATAGTAGGACCCTAAACATCCTATTTATGTTTTAAATTTTATGGTATTTCATATTTCTCAGAGAGAAGATTTTATGGTTATAGCATATAGCATCTAAAAAACAGAGTTTCAAAGGCAAACTAAAATCCAGGTTTTGAAGGTTGCCAAAAATATGACAAAATCACAAAACCCAGACAGTGTGAGTAACCATGTCCCATTCCTTTTCCTAATCATGTAAAATTTGACACAGGACTTCTGTTTTCCTGGGTCTAAGTTGACCCTTTGGGATGTTTCAATGGCCTCTAATAAAAAAATTAGAAATCTGAGTAACTTGAGCATCAGACTTGAAGACTATTAGATGTTAGCTGCTAATCACCTATTTGATTTAGTAAAAATAAACAATGCAGTGAATACTTTGGAATATACAACTTTACCAATAATACAGTAACTTCATTTCCATGGCCTGTGTTAAGAGTTTAACCAAAAGTGCTCAGTGACATGACTTAGTTTAAAAACAAAGAAATGATGTGTCAATGCAGGTTTATTGAGTGTAACAACTGTACCACTCTGGTATCAGATATTTATTGTGTGGGAGGTTGTACTTGTGCAGGAGTAGTTCACATACTGAGAACTTCAGTTTTGCGGTGAACCTAAAACTGCTCTAAGAAATAAAGTCCATTAAAAATAAAGAAGAAAACACCTTCTCTTACAAACAGTTGACTTGCCATTTACACAATGTGTAAAGTGAAACAAGCCAGTCAGAGAAAGACAAGTATCACATGATCTCACTCATGTGGAATCTAATGAGCAAAATAAACTGTTGAACAAAATAGATTGAGAGACACAGAAGCATGGAACAGACTGTCGAATCACAGAGGTAAGGCGGGGAGTGTGGGTGGGTGGGAAGAGATCAAACAAAGAATTTGTATGCATATATGCATAACCCATGGACACAGACAATAAGGTGGTGAAGGCCTGTGGTGGGGAAGGCTAGAAGAGGTCAGTGGGGGCAAAAAGGAGACAAATGTAATATTTTCAACAATAATTTTTTTTAAAAAAAGAGAAATAATATTTTTCTGCAAATAACCTAAGATGTGAATATGTAATATCTGCCATTTTCCTGCCAACAGAGAACACCATTATGGGACTTATATGCACAAGATGTTGGCTGTGACTGTTTTCGGAAATAAACGTTTAGGATTAAAGTAGGTACACTCTTTACTTTACCCCAGAATCACATTTAGGGTGACTCTCATCATTTCTTTATTTTTGTTATTGAAAATAGAGTTAAAATAAATAAAGAGTCCAAAATACTAGGGGGAGGGAAAGCAAAAGGAAATAGACCATTTTGTTCAGAAGGAATGTCACCAGGAGTGGTGGTCATGCTGTTTCAAAACAACAAAAAGGAGGCACTGATCCAATGTATCTCGACCCTATTGAAAGCAATGTTATCTCTCCAGCCCACGTCAATCATATTTTTGAATCAAAAACATATTGAAATGTGCTATTATACGGGATAAAGAAAACATTGTAAAAGCTATGTGCACGTGCACGGAGTTCATAATTTAGGAAAGATCACAACTACCTTTCTAATTGTTTGCTTGTTTTTAATGCTTTCTTTTCTCTCTCACACTGCAAGAGAGTTCCCTAATGCCTTACACTGCTGTACAGATTTCTTTTGTGGGCTGTTGCCCAACCCTCAACTTGTATGATCAGCAAAATTTGAATGAACTTCTCTACTGTCTTGTTCTAATTCTACTTCACAGGCACTGTTGGCTTCTTAACAAAATAAGTAGGTGGCTAACTAAAGATGGACATTGGGGCTTATTGGTTCTGTCTCTGAAACCACAGGAAACTGGAGATGTTGGCCAAGCATTCAATTTTCAGTGCTTCATACATAACTTTGGTCGATCTTTTGATTGTTTCTCAACTCTTTGTATACATCCCAGACTTTTTATCTCATAATTTCCTGAAATAACCAATGCAATGTGCTATCCTCTTAGTACATACAGTGGCTTTGAGTCATTCCTGCAGATTCCAAAGGAGCCCAGAAGTTTTAAAAATTCTTTTAGTTTAGTATTTCTATATCTCAGACATGAAAATCACCTACTGCTATCACCAAGGACTGCTTATAGGTTTTAGCAGAGCAACCTCTACAGGAATTCTTCATCTGATAGACTCTCTACCACCCTTATTTAAAATATATATATATATTTTTATTGATTTCAGAGAAGAAGGAGAGGGAGAGAGAGA
>NW_005366679.1:673782-684531 GCF_000412655.1 Myotis brandtii | reverse complement strand
AACGCTCTACCCATTGAGCCAAACCAGCTAGGGCTATTCCCAAGTTTCTTATCCTTGTTTATGAATTGACAACTCCTATTATAATCATACAATGGATTAGTTCTTATTACTTTTTGTGTTGTATTTATTTAACTTGTGTTTTGTTACCATTTTGTATGTTTATGCATCATTTTGATTTCTGGGCTATTTTTCAGGTAGTTAAATGATATTATTTATATATCTACCATCAGGTTATCCAGTTCTTACAACAATAAGAATATAGTGGACAAATATTTATCCTAAAAGAGAGATGACTCTCTCAAGTTGTTCATATAGTGACTGTCCTGGCATACTCAAGAGGACTTAGACTTGTTATCCCTAGCCCCAAAGATACAAATTGAACCAATGAGGGAAAGTAGATAAAGCATAGGTGTAGGTTTGGTCTAAAGAATGAACTTTCTAATAATTAAATCTGAATAACAATGCAC
The DNA here is from genome assembly GCF_000412655.1 of Myotis brandtii. Classification (NCBI taxonomy): domain Eukaryota; kingdom Metazoa; phylum Chordata; class Mammalia; order Chiroptera; family Vespertilionidae; genus Myotis; species Myotis brandtii. The sequence continues at coordinate 684,064 of NW_005366679.1, read as the reverse complement.
TAAGAATAAGAAGTTGTGTGTGTGAGGTGCCAAGCACTGGAGGTATAATAACCAAGACCAAAGAGGGGTGTAGTCCAATGAGAAATTAGATCCCTTACCAATCCTGACTTCCACAGTTCTCTAATTCATCAAGAGAACCACATACAAAATATGTGTGCGTATACTATTTATAGAAGTCATGGGGAAAATTCAGAGTTCTTCACTAAAACTAGGACTTCATATGCTGTTTTTTCCAGCCCTGGTTCTGTCCGGACTTGCTGTGTAGGGATTTGGAGTAAGGGATTTACTACTTCAGTGCTTGTTATTCATTCATAAATGAAAAGGTTGGCCCCTAGTATCACAGATACTGGAAGAGAGACATGAATTCCAGTCTTGGCTTTGCCACATGTTACATGTGGGCTAATCATCTCACCTATATAGGTCTTATTTTTCTCACAGGTAAAATAATTGGGTTAGTAAACCTCTGAAGGCCTTCCTGCTTTGATATTCTAGAGTAAGAACATATCTCAGGGCTCTTGATTGAAAAGCAGCAAGTGAATATGATGACACTTGGACTAAACAATTATTGTTATGTATGTAGTCAATCGTCCTCATATAGTAATAATGTCAAAAGATATAATTGCCTTTCTTGTATGGCCTCAGGAAATAGTTTACGTGTCAGTAGGCAAGCAGGAAAAAAAGATATTTCTATATTATTAACATCTATTTATGCCCAGCTAGCATGGCTCAATGGTTGAGCATCGACCTATGAACCAGGAGGCCACAGTTCGATTCCTGGTCAGGGAACATGCCCTGGTTGCAAGCTGGATCCCCAGTGTGGGGTGTTCAGGAGACAGCCAATCAATGATTCTCTCTCATCATTGATGTTTCTATCTCTCTCTCCCTTTCTCTTTGAAATCAATAAAAATTAAAATAATTAAAAGATACACACACACACAAATCTGTTTAGAGGTGACTCTCAATTTTCTTCTACTAGCAAATATGTTTTCAAATACTCATTCACTCAGCAAGTATTTATTGAGCACCTGCAAAGTTCCAAACACAGGGGTGCCAAGTACTGGGGACAAAGTGGAATAGACACAGGGAAACAGACATTCCCTTTCCTGGAGAAGTTCACTGCCTGGTGGAAAAAATAAACATGGAGTAGGCAATAATAATAAACTAGTATACTACAGCGTAGACTAAGATTAAGGACTAAATAGGGGATAAGTGCTTGAAAAATGTACATGACTTGTTCTGGGCACTCCAAAAAAAAAAAAGGATGGTGAGTTTTTCTCCTCCTCCCTGTTGCTAGGGATAAGGCTTGGCACACTGAGTCATCAAGACCTAAAATTCAGCGGCAGAATTTTCTTCGTGTGGTGCAGAAAGTGCACAGTTAGCCGTCACGACTTGTTACAGAAACAGATCCCCGTCTCACTGCTCAGTAAAGCTAATCCGCTTTGGACATGATAAGGCACGAAGAGGCTGACTCCCAGAGACTTCCCTCTGCTCCGTTCAAACACAGCCCAGAGCCCCACGGCCAGCCAGCCTATGTGCTGTTTGAACAAGACATCGTTCTGCCCGTGATCAATCCCGGCTTTAGAGTCTAATTTGGAGAATCAGATAAACAGATATCGGTTTTCTGCTTTCCCTTCCTCCTGTCTTCTGTTCCAACCCACCCCTCCTCCCCACAGCCTGTAAATGGGCTCTGCTCATTTTGTGGGTGGGTTGAAGAGTTTTAGACAAACATTGAAAGGCTCCCTTATTTAAAGATTTCAGCTCGGGACTGATGTGTTCTGTCCCGGGAGGACACTTGGACAATGAATTGCCTCATTGTTTTCAGGGGAGAGCGATTCAGGGAGCCATGTGGGTGTCGAGCTGAAAGGCTGCAGTGCCTCCCAGCCAGCCTGCTGCCGAGGCTGCCCCAAGGAACAGGGCTGCCTTCACATCTCATTCAACAAAACTGTTAAAAATGCGAAAACAAAGCAGGCATTTCACATGTTCGAAAGGTCACTTGCAGAAAGCCCCCGTGGAATCCAGCCTCGTTTAGATTTGATCATTTTTCTGATGTGGACACCCGTCTTCCAAGCCATTTTTCTAAAATGATTTAGACGTTTGGCAACTATTTCAAAAACAGTCCTCTACTTCTTTTATCGTGATAGAGTCAAGGCAGTTAGGGACCATCCAGATTGAAGGACGTGACTATTTATTTGATTGATACCGACTTTGTTTCAGAAATTATTTTAAGCGGCCATGCTGTCTACCCTAAGATGTCTACCCTAATTACAAACTCCCACCCAGACTCAGATTCTACTTGGGGATCTTCTTCCTAAAATCTTCTTCCACTTGCTGAAATGACACTGACATGAGAGCCGGGGCAGTGCCAGGGGACTGCCATTACATCCATAAATGAGCAGGACTAACCAGGCATCTCAGTTTGACCCACGCTGCCTCAGCTGCCAGCCCCACAGCTGGCTGGCAAACACAGTTGGCACCAACCTGGGGCACCAACAGGACAGTGGGTTAGAGCAGCGCCACCACAGGCCCTCAGAATTTTGAGGCAGTGAAACCAAACAGAAAAACAAACCCAACGTTTGTCCAGGTTTTTCTCCGGCTACGCTCAGAGACGTGGCCTCTACAAATTCAGCCGCCCAGCTGTGGGCCTTACTGAACTGACTGTAAAACTTATCTCTTTTATAGGAGCTTGGATTCCTTTCTGCAGGACAGGGATTTCAAGCCGTGGGAACACACGTAAATACCAGACAGGGTTTTTGAACAAGTGGCTGCACTCAATGTACATTGTCCCACACCCTTCTCTACTCAATCCATTTCTTAGCTTTCTTTCAGTCTGAAAAGTCTTCTGGCCAGGCCCCTCCACCAGTAGTCAATGGTCATTTTTAGAAAGTTATATTAAGTGAACTTCTCAGCAACACTTGGCAATATTGACTATACCCTCTTTTTCAAAAGTCTCTCTTTCTTTGGCTTCTCTGATGCTTTTCTTCTACCCATCGTGGCCTTTTCTTCTCTCAGTCTCCTTTTGATTGCAGCCTTCACCTTTACTCTTTCTTAAATGTCATGTTTCCTCCAGTGTTGAGTTTAGCTCTGGTTTTATATTCTCTTCCTAGGACCTAGGCTATCATATCTGCTCTCAAGTGCGTGGGATGGTTTCCATCAGCACTTCCAATGCAGCCCTGTTGATTGAGTGCTAGTCCTGTATAGTAAATTGTCTCCAGGACATAAGCACATGATACTCTCCAGACTACTCATAATAAATATATTCACAATAGAGTTCTTCCTCTGTTCCTCTACCTGCTACCTGCCTTTGTTGTCCCATATCCCATTAAATGATGTACCACCTACCAGAGGGAAAAATGAGGAGTTAGGTCCTTCCCTCTCCAACACTGTCTATCTAATCCATCACCACGTCTATTGAGTTTACTTTCTTAATGTCTCCTGAATCTGTCTTCTTCTTTCTGTCCCCTGCCACCAGCTGTCTCCCATAGTCCCTCAGGGCCCCCTATAATTTAATACATTTTCTAGCCAGATTGTTGGTTTTAATAAACACCTAACTTAAAGCCAGCAAATGGCTTCCCAATGCTTGTGGGATGAATTCTAAAATCCTATCCATGCCCTTTAAGGTCCAGTGCTGGCCTCTCTCCAGTCTCAATTTGGGCCACAACTATTCATTAGCTATGATGAGACTCAATTGGTTTCTCTTAGTGTCTGGTCTTTCTGGCCTCAACATCTCTCACATGCTATTCTTTCTCTTCGGTATAGAGAGATTTCCTCTTCCATGTCCTAGTTTCAAACTGAACCTCACTCCCTTACCCAATGCTCTGTAAGCCCCTTTTATCTCCCCTAACATAGCAGCCATTATGTTTTATTTTAACAGTTTTTTTTAACAATTGTTTTCTTCCAATACACAGCAAACTCATTAAGCACGGGATCTAATTTATCTGAACTTCCCCCAGTAACTGAGGGAACATAAATATTTCTGAGAATAAATTAATGGATTTTTCATGCATTTTTGTGTAACGATGAGTATAATTATAAGCAATTTTTAAATGCTTTACAGAAATTGTTGGTTAGGAAATAAAAGGTTTTATTTGCATCTATTCACAGAAGCAAATACTAGCATTTGTGTGTTGGTTGATATTTAAAGGCGATAATAATAGGGTCGTGTTTCTATCATCCCCACAATATAGAAGCCAACTGTTTGTAAAGCACTTCTTTTGTGGAAAGGAAAAACTAAACCCATTTTTTACTTTCTTTCCCCAAATTATTCATGTTGCTGTGCATCTCTGCTGAATCTGGGGGCAGGAGAGAGTGGCACATGTCAGCAGCAGATGCATTGGCAACAGAGAGCAAGGCTGAGAGCTATAGACACATGCAGCACCTCGCAGATACCAGAGAGGAGGAAAGAATAACAGGCAGACTCTCCCTCCCTCAGCCACACTCCTGTGAAGCTTCTCCTCTCTCCCAGGTGCACCCTGGGAGAGGGAAGGGTGGAACTTCAAGAGGGAAGCAGCTCTGCCTGGGAGGTTGAACTTGAACTGACCAGGTGAGACCCTGAACTGCCTGAACAATCCCCTGAAGGAGACTGTTGTAAACAAGGAGAGACTGAGTTACCCACAGGAGTGCGTGTTGGCTGTGATTACAGAGCAGAAATAAGGACCTGTGAGCAAGTTGGGTTTATATTGGGGGAAATGAAAGAAAATTAAATTTCTGGTCGTCTGGTCATCTGAGTCATAGTATCTAAGTTTAAATCTAATGTGGAGAGAAGTCGAGTCCTCATTACGATGTGTAGGAGACTGCCTGCTCATCGGAGGGAGCAATCTGAGTATGTAGCTAGGTCTCAGCCACTAATTCAAGGAAGTCTCAGTTTCAGATGTGAACTCTTCTCCTTCCCAAGCTCTTGTTTTAGTGAAAATCTGAATTAGAACAATCTGCGGTCACAAGGAAGCCCAATCCAACCCCCATAAGTGAAGGGCTGTGTGCGTTCCCTCGGTCTAAGGCACCTTGGCTTCCTTCATCTTCCCCCTTTTCAGCATGTCCTACGTCTCCCCCTTCCAAGCTCTCAGCCTTCCTTTTCAGCTCGCTCTCACTTTTAAAAAGGGATAAAAAGGAAAAATTAAAAAATTGAGAGTTTTTTAACCATTTCATATTCTCTTCTTACCTCATGAGGATTATCTTTAAAAATGTTGACTCGGCATATAAATCAAGGATTGAGAAAGTCTCCTGATGACATATAAATGAATGTTTATAAAATGTAATGTGGATAATAATTTTTCTGTTTGTCTACATATAAGCTAACTGATCATTTTTGTAAGTATTGAATATAAGTGTAATTACAACTATCAGTGATAAAACAATAACAGCATATTGGCGAATTTTACTCTGGGAAACTAAACTCAGGGCAGAAAGTAAAACTCTTGCAATTGGTACTCCTGATAACATTTCCCAACAAGGCAACTTTACCACATTGTCAGTAAAAAAATATCTTCCTCTCCTTCTCTAGTTATACTAGGACTTCTTTTTTTTAATATATGTTATTGATTTGTTTACAGAGAGGAAGGGAGAGAGATAGAGAGTTAGAAACATCGATGCTATACTAGGACTTCTAAAGCAGTCTGTGACCTTAGCATAATGGAAACTTTTATAGAATTTCCCAACAACTTCTTAGACTTAGAGCGTCCATGAGCAATACTATGTTATGTAAATACATAAGAAAAATGGAATGTAACTCTGATCACCTTGTCCTTGACAGATACACATTACACAGCCTTACTTTCATGGCTGTAATCCATTCCATTGTATGGATGTGGATGTACCATTTATAGTCATGCAGCTGAAAGTTATGAAACTGCTCATTGTCAAGGACAGGCATGAGGCTTTCACATAGGAAAAGCCCCTCAGCATCCACTGAGCAGCGTGTCGTGTCTGTACTCGACCTATAGAGAAATGAAAGGGGCGTCTGATTGCATTAAGTGCACTATAGCAACAACTGTAGGCAGATCCTTAAGGATTCAACCACGCAGGCCGGGCTGGGGGAGGCAGACATGGCTGAACTCTACAAAGAAGGACCTTGGAGAGTGAGGCTCACACATGAGGCTCAAGTATTGAAAGTAGGAAAAGCCCCTCAGCATCCACTGAGCAGCGTGTCGTGTCTGTACTCGACCTATAGAGAAATGAAAGGGGCGTCTGATTGCATTAAGTGCACTATAGCAACAACTGTAGGCAGATCCTTAAGGATTCAACCACGCAGGCCGGGCTGGGGGAGGCAGACGTGGCTGAACTCTACAAAGAAGGACCTCGGAGAGTGAGGCTCACACATGAGACTCAAGTATTGACAGTAAGATGTATTAAGTGTAAAGTCCTGATGTTTAAAATGCACCATGCCTTTGCCTGTAAGGGTGAGGATGGGAGTTTTAATTAGGGAAGTCCAAACGTTTTGAAAATTAAATAATAATGGCAAAGAAAAATAGGATTTTGTAATGAATCCTCTCTGGACTGATATATATATTTTTTATGCAAAGATTTTGTAATGAATCCTCTCTGGACTGATATATATATACATATTTTATGCAAGATCTAAAGCTTTAGGCTCATCTCGGTTAGGAGAATTAGTCCCTTGGTCACCACAACTTCCAAATAAATGTGTTGTTGTTGTTGTTTTTTGTTTTTTGGTGTGTTTTTTGTAAAGCCGGATTTGGGGCGCTTCCAAAAAAACAGGCTTCCTTGGGCTGTTCCCAGAACCTCCACTTCCGGCCAGGCCCAAAACACAACAGCAGCGGCCCATCTTGTGATACTTTGGCTCCTCCACTCTGACCAGGAGCCAGAAACTGGGGGTGGAAAGAAAAGAATTAACATCAATAGAAACATTTCCAGTTTTTACAAAATACAAGGTTCAAGCTAACCAAAAATATGGGGGTGAGGTGAGGGTCAGAAATCAGCATCACAAATTATATCTTGCCTTTTGGCTGCAGTATCACTCACTAGACATAAATTTCTGTGAAAGCAAAGGCCATTTCTATTATCACTTCTCTTTTTTCTTCAAAATCTAATATTGGGCTTGCACACTACTAGATGGCAGTAAATAGTGGTAGAATGAATGAATGAATGAATGAATAATGAATACAGAGATTAAACTATGTGAAATATGGCTGAAGGACAATAATAAACATCTGTTTATTTTTCTTCAGATGAAAAACATTACATGCTTGGTTTAATTAAAATTAAAAGAGGTTTACAGCAATTCTTTCTAACACGCAGTATTGTCAATGCATGACATATTCTTTCCAGAGGTCCACAAGAAGCAAAAACAGAGAAAAGCCTTTACTGCCAGTATTTCTGCCCAGAGAATCCTGACCTACATTTCTACTGACCAACGCCAGGAGGACACAATTTCTTTTGAGCTCAACAGCCTCACTGATTTTGCTTTCAGAGCTAAAGAGCTATGAAACTTTACCTGCAAACAACATAGTAAAAGAAGATGGGAAAGGATGTATGAACCATCCTATGAAATTCAGTTGCAGGGTAAAGAGGTTGAGAGTTGGAAGGAGGCTGGTACGACTTCATCATTCATTCACAGACATTTGCCATTTTGAGTGCTGCTGTGTGCAAGCAGAGGGTGCAAAGGTAGACACCAACCCTTACACATAATGGTCTTATACTCTGCTAAGTCCTTTACCAGCTGGCTGCTTTGTACTATAATTTCTTCTGTTAAAAATAAAATTTAGCCCGGCCAGCGTGGCTCAGTGGTTGAGCATCGACCTAGGAACCAGGAGGTCACAGTTATATTCCCGGTCAGGGCACATGCCTGGGTTGCGGGCTGGATCCCCAATGGGTCAGGGCACATGCCTGGGTTTCGGGCTGGATCCCCATTAGGGGGTGTGCAGGGGCAGCCAGTCAATGATTCTCTCTCATCATTGATGTTTCTATCTCTCTCTCCCTTGCCCTTCCTCTCTGAAATCATTAAAACTATATTTAAAAAACAATATTTAAAATAAATAAATAAATACAATTTATTCTGCATAAATGTTTAATAATTCTGGTTTATGTGTCCACATGTTGTTATAAAATTTAATTATGTTACAGGTATCTATGGTTTAATGATTAACATTTATTTTATTAAACCCCTTTTTACACTAACTTGTTTTGATTACTATTTTTATTTTCAAGAATTTTAAATATGTTACAAATATAAAATTTTACCTGAGATCTCCTAAAATAAAAAAAGAACTAGTGCACTTATTTTAAAAAGAGACTATCTCTACATGTTCAAAACATTAGTATCGCACTTAATTGTCACGATTCTCTAATATTAGCTAATATAAAATCCATATTCAAATTTCCCCATTTGACATAAAAATGTTCTTTATAGCCAGCAGTCTTTCTGGGTACATACCTTAAAACTCTCCTCACATGCAAACCTCCCATCGTACACACACACACACCCTGCATAGTCATATAGACTTTTGTCCCTGTTTTCTTCAGGCTATAGTGAGTGGTGATACACAGAAGCCTGTCCCTCCCTTGTCATCCCTCCTTCCCCCACCACTCCCTCCGCAGCCTCCCCAGGACAGCATAGAAGATGCAGGTGGTCAATTTTATAATTAAAAACATTTCTGAACACACTGTTCCAGAGAAGCTCGTTCCTGCTCCAAAGTCGTCTTAGGACTTGGCCTGTTCTAGCTATTGTAGCAGCTCTCAAAGAAGCACTTGTACAATGTGAAAGAAAACTTCCCTTGATTTTTGGCCGAATTTTTGTACTCAAGGAAGCACACAGGAAGGACAAACAGCCCTCACTCATATTGGCACAGAGGACAGAGCTGGGCAAGTGTCCCCAGAAAGCCGGGCCTGCGTTCATTCCCTCCCCTCCTGATTCTAGTTTCTAGAGCGCTCCACAGATAGAGTTGACTTGCACAAGTATTTCCAGCTACTGAGAATATCAGTGTGAAAGCTGGATCTCACACACACACACACACACACATACACACACACACACACACACAGAGGACCCTCAAGCACGCTCGCACTTTTCGGAGGCAGATGTGAACTTTCTTTCACTCTGAACGCCGGGACTTTTACTGACACTCCCAAGAACCAAAAATTTGATTGGTGGTCAGGATAGGGGAGCATTTTCTTATTTTCTTTCCAGTTTACCAGAAAATGTTTTGTGGAACCACTGGTTTAAGTTTTTACACTTTAAAATTATGCCTTAGTGGCAGTGACTGCTTAATCCCCAGGCTCCAACCTTCCCTCCATCCTCCAGAATGTCATTGAGTGCACTGGTCCAGGCACTCCTGCCTCCCAGAGACACCCTATCTGTGAGCCAAGTGTTGATGGAGTGAGGGGATAGGGACCTGGAGTGGAGGGGGCAGGGGTTGCAATGCAGAGTGCAATCCTTCACCAACTCCTGAGTGTAATCATCAGAGCACAGACCCGATGAAGACATAGTCCAAAGATTCTGTTTCCAAAGGAGTTACTAGGTTTTCTAAACATTTTCTGAAGCAACACCATTTTTCCAGAGTCCTTTTTCTTCCAGGTATGCATTTTCATCAGTGTTAGCCACGTTTTCCAAGGCCTGTGCTGTCTATGGTGTCCTATAGGATGCAAAGGATTTTCCCAATAGGACATTTTAAAAGATATATTTTTATTAAATTCAGAGAGAAAGGGAGAGGGAGAGATAGAAACATCAATGATGAGAGAGAATCATTGATTGGCTGCCTCTTGCACACCCCCTACTGGGCAATCGAGCTTGAAACCCAGGTATGTGCCCTTGACTGGAATTGAACCTGGGACCCTTCAGTCCGAAGGCCGATGCTCTATTCACTGAGACAAACCAGCTAGGGCCCAATAGGGCATTTTTGTGCACATGGGAAATAAGAGCACACTCTGGAAAAGGTGAGCCCTCTGGGCACAGGCAGCCCCTCCCAGGGAATGGCTAGGCAACACCAGCACCTTTGTGCAAAGGAAAAAGGCTCTCTTCCCCCCCAGGGGAAGTACCTCACTGCAAGAGACTTGGGGGAGTAGAGCTGGCTGTGTCTGTCCCAGCCCTCCTGATTGGCTGAGATCTCTACTCAGAGGCTCTCTTCCCCCCCAGGGGAAGTACCTCACTGCAAGGGACTTGGGGGAGTGGAGCTGGCTGTGTCTGAACCAGCCCTCCTGATTGGCTGCAGAACCTTCCTTGGCTGCCCTGCCCCCAAATTCCTAACTGACCAAGTTAGGGGCTGGCCTTTGTACAAACTTGTATTTTAACATGATGCATGGTTCTCCCTCAGTATTTTTGTTGCATCTATTG